>NC_140949.1:127504542-127959542 GCF_014529385.1 Adiantum capillus-veneris
TGCTGAATTTGCCAAGACTTCTTTTGCCTGCATTCGATGAATGATTCTACGATAGAACCATTCAGATAGTTCTCTCAAACTGTTAGCCTTGATTCGAGAGCCAGCATGTCGTGTGTGCCTGAAATAAGCATTTCTCGCCATGTAATGAGACTTTTCCATCCCTTGGGTATTCCATATTGCCGGGTTCCCATACTTCTGTATAAAATATGGCAAATGATTGAAGATGATGTGCTGGATATGAAAACAGATTAGTTAGAATGTTTGCACATATTTGCACATAAGAGAGAAAGAAATACATTATAATACCATGTAGTGAGTAATCTGGGTGTCTGTCCATGCTGTCTTGAATGATTTTTTCAGAAGGTTGAGATTTTCCTTGAACTTGTTCATATCACCTTGTGACCAGTCATCTTTGTCGCACATCAAAAATAGGATGTCTATTGATCGCCAAACCTCAGCCTTCGCGTTACGAGTAGTTGGTTCGTGGTCTTTGACTGCAATAGTAGCTTTTTTCAGCTCTGATACTCTACCTTGCTAACATAAGATGTGTTATATATTTTTCCATGTTTTGTTAGCTTTGGATCTCTTGTACCTTGGGGCTTAGATAAAAACCTCCGTGCCTTCACCCCACCGATGGATGGTTTGCATGGGACATCCTTCTCAGCAGTTGATCTCTTTTCATCCCGCTGGATTTTCACATTGCCACCATGAAGCCCCATATCCGACAGTACCATTTCTAAGCACTGCAGGGCTACTTGTCGTTCTGCGGAGTTCTTAATCTTCCAAGCAAACCCGATGTATAAGTAGACCAATTTCTCCACAATTCTACAAAGGGCATGCATTGTACAAATGTGGACATTCACAAGTGGTATTTTCAAAACCGGTCGAAAAGCAGGATCCTCAATGTGACGTGTTGGAGCTTTTCTCCACGACTTTGGGTCCATGACCTTTGCAGGCTCCATGCAGAACAAACACGGTGACTTTGCCATTGCACCCATTCCACAATTATACATGCACTTTAATGTTTTAAGGTCACCTGCAAGATGCCACTGAACTTGAAAGTCTCCCCTTCCATCTAGACGTAGTACCTCTCCCTGGTTAGTCTGTCGATCAATCACCTCCGGAATATTAGTTCGATGGAACACCCAATATAGAATCTCATGATCTTCTTTCTTTACCTGCAACACAAAATAAATGAGACTTAAGTAGATCTGAACATTTGAGCTTACTTGAGAATATCGCTTACCTCAAACGCACCAAGCCACCATATGTTAGATTCTGATTGAACACTAAAATATAAAGGATCATCACTGGGACACTTTGAGAGGGCTCTATTCATTAAAGCAATAGTAACACGCTCTAGCTTTTTCTCTTTAACAAGCTCACACTCATCCAGTTTTAACACAAAATGTAATAGCCCACGTGACTCTTCAAATGTGATGTTGTAAAACTCCACCATTCTCTTCTGTAGTATCCGCAGGTCCATAAAAATATTGTTGAACTCATCATATGCCATGTTCGCTCCATGGCCACTATAAGTTGCTTTAATATGAAAGGGCTGTCCAAGATAGTCTCCCTGTGCCTCGTTAAGCTGAAGCCTCTCTTTCCAAACACTTGAGGCTGATGGTAGAAGTTTGGATTTTATACCCTTCCTAACAAAGATGGATGAGACAGACTTTTGGATAGCCGAATATCCTCTTTTGCTTACACCAAGTGAATCAAGTGTGCCTTGTATCTCTTTTGCAGGCACTGAGTTCTCTGAAATAAAGCGGTCCACTACATTTCGTTGTAGAACCTTAAACTTCTTGTCATGTACTATATCTGCTGCCAGGCTTCTACTTATAAGTGGATTCAATCTCTTTCCTATATTGGCTTTGGGGTCAATGTTTTCCTTGTCAGGATAGATTGAATCTCTACATGAAGACAATGCATAAGTAAATAACAGAAAATTTGCTTCACTAACACTATTTAGGCACATGAAAACAATGCATAACAAGAAAAAACAAAAAGATTACTTAACTAAGACAATGTAGCCAACCAAGAAGCATCACCTTAATGCTCGGATTCTTTTCTTGAGACCTCCTGATGCAACCTGCAATGTTTCAAGATTGCGCATTTTCTTCTTTCGCATACGACCACCCAAGATGGTGTCCTTCATTTGACAACTTCGCACCTTTCCTTTCAATTCTTGTACCTCTGTTTTATGTTGCAAAATGGTAACCTGATCTGTAGAATGTAAATGTGAAAGGCGAACAATCTCACATTGTTGAGCTTGGAGAATGCTCTTGTAAGTTTCAGCTTCTCTTGTAAGTGATTTACAATAACCCAGAAGGCCCTTTTCTCCATCACCAGCAAAGGTCAATAAGCTTGTAGGATTGACAAACGGTGGAGACGCATTAGTTATTGGATTCTTAGGGTAGAGAGAGCCTCTCGTCCAGATATCTATGTGTTTAGCTCCTTGAGCTCTGAGCGTGTCTATGGAAGCGGGAGGTATATGTGTGTTTGTTTTACTGCGCTTAATCAATGGTTGGTACTCATTGTCCAAATCAATGTGAAGGTGATATTTGGCTCGTTTCTGGGTAACATTTGTGCCATTTGAGGAGTGTGCCATTAGCCAAATGTGCAGGTTTAATGGAAAGTGAATAGCGGCTGCGGATTCGTCCCTCCATGTTAGCCTCATTCCCTCCATATTGACGAGGTTCATTCAATGCAACTGAAAAGAGGATTATCCCTCAATCACTACGAACGAATGTTCAGAAGAGTAAGGAATCTACTTAAAGTACACTTTTTGAAGTTTTACTATGAAAGACCCAGCTCTTTTATTTGCCATTTTTTCTAGAGAGAGAGTGCAAAAAATACATTTTCTTAGAAGGCCCTCCAAATGACCTCCGAAATTTTCTAATGAGAGAGAGCTTCATAAAGCAATTCAAATCTATTGCAATCTGTGCATCCTC
The DNA here is from genome assembly GCF_014529385.1 of Adiantum capillus-veneris. NCBI lineage: Eukaryota > Viridiplantae > Streptophyta > Polypodiopsida > Polypodiales > Pteridaceae > Adiantum > Adiantum capillus-veneris. The sequence continues at coordinate 127,507,497 of NC_140949.1, forward strand.
ACTTATCATCTGATTTGCTTTATATGTTATACGGAAAACATATAATACGTAATATATGGGCATATTTTACCGAACCTCATATTATACGGACATATTATACGCTGCCACGTTAACAAAAGCAGGCAACCGTTTTTTTCCCCCAGTTTTTCAATCGAAAGCGACTTCGATCGAAAAAACTTTCGAACAAAAACAATTTAGGACAAAATATTTTTTGATCGAAGAATGTTTTGATCAAAAAATAAAGTATATAGATCGGCAACGCACCTTGATGAGACTTGTATTCATCACAAAAGGTGTTCCATGTCAATAGTAGACTAAAAAAATGAATTTTTTTATAATTCAAAAATATCAAAATTTAAAATAGTTTTAAAATATTTTGATTAAAGTCAATGTAATATTTTGTTAAAAAATTTGATTGATTCTTTCTTTTAAAATCAAATTATGTAAGCTTTGTATGTTGTGTAGAGCTCAAACTCTCACTCATACAAAGTGTTTATTTTTTAGGAGTCACTTGCTACGTGCTCAATTTACTGACATGTGGAAGTGAATTAGTGATATAATTGAGAGATTGCCGTTGTGTGTAGAGTGTACTCTCACATGAGGTTATCTGTCTCAAAATATAATAGAATAGAGGCCAGTTTTATTTAGGTAGGTTCGATTTTGACGTGCAGATACTTTCTCACCTCAAAGTGAACATAGATAGAATTTTTTTTGTCCTGTGTAGAGCCATCACACTATGCTCCCTGCTCCCAATGGAATCAAAATTTAGGAGTCTCATGTACAAATAAATTTATATTACATTATCTTTATTTGGATTGCTACGTCTATCATACTGTGTGATTGTACACGTGCATCAACTACAGATAGATAAGCTTTCAAAGCTACCATGGAGTGTGAGAAATTCATGTTCGCACTTTAGATAGATATGACAGTCTTCAAGGTTTGTAATTAATCCTCATGTTCCAATGAGAATCAATTGCAAAATTTGATCAATATTATCAAATATCGTAATGTGTGAAATCTTTAAGCTTGCACTTTAGATAATAGTGCAAAGTGATGAGATGAGTTTTGTTTGTAGTGTTTTAAATAAGTGATTATTAAGACTATGGATTATCATAATGTGTGAAAGCCAAAAGCTTGCACTTTAGATGAATTGATATAGTGCAATGTGATTGAAATGTTTTGTTTGAAGTGATGAAGTTATTTAACGCAACCTATATAATTTGATTGACATCAGTTTATTGAAGAATGCTAAGACTATCATTGTTTATTGTTAATTAATAATGTAGCGCAAGACTAATTGATAATGATGATAGATTTTGATCACTATATTGATCGATAAAGCATTGCTTGTGTAGTTTGTTGCTTTGAATTAGTTTTGACCTCGAAATTAACAAGTGGATTTGTTGATCTGGCAGTTTAAATTTATTTGTTAGCATGGTGCAAGGACAAGAGTGGAGTTACGTCCATGAGCTGCAAGCTGGAAAGAATACATCTCGATTGAAATGCAAGACCTACAGACATGAGTTCAATGGTAATGCACGCAGAATCAAAGAGCATTTGTTTAAAGTCCTTGGTAATGTCTCTGAGTGTACGGCTCTACCAAGAGATATTCATGGTAGATTGCCAAAGTATGCTCGCATAGTAGAGAAAATTCTTGCAGCTAAAAAAAAAAGTGCTAATGCCAAACAAGTTGCAATGGATGTTGAAATGTCTGTTGTCAATGAGAGGACAGAGCATGTGACTACAGAAGCAAATGATCACACTCCCGAGTCAACTCCTTTTCATGGATATGCTTCAACATCAACAATAGTAAATCCTAGCCCAAATAAAGTTAGTAAAGCATCATCCAATGGCCAAATGTTGTATGAAGTGATAGATAAGCAATGGCTACTTGAGTTGCACTTGAAATGGATGCAAGCTTTTGTGGCGTGCCGATACCATTCCATACTATGCGCAACCCCATATTTCAAGATGCTTTAATGAGCACGACCAAAAAAGAGTTTGTGCTTCTTGATTATAAAAAGATGGGCACAGAGTATCTAGATAAAGTGAAAGACAGTACTGAAGCCATCCTCAACCGCACGGTGGTGGAATTTGTTAGTGCATATGGTTGCACCATAGCATTGGATGGATGGACCAACTGTCAGAAGAAGCTGCTCAACAATGTGATGCTTATCAATCCTAGAGGTTCTATGTTCGTAGAAGCCATTGACACCTCTTTAAAAGAGAAGACCAATGATTATCTAGCAAGGATATATGATTTTGCCATAGCAAATACAGGTGGGCCAAAGAATGTGACTGCAGGCTCAAAGCATGTTTAGGTGGTACCACTTTTGGCACCTTTTGGTGTTATCACTTGCAAAAAGTGGGGACCGGTAAAATTTTCACCAATTTACTTAAAAATTGCTGCTCCTTATACTTTTAGATTCTTCTTAAGAAGAGAGCTATCTATTGATATATAATATGATAGGTGATATTTTGTATGAAGTGGAAGAATGGGGGTCCCAAAGTACTAATTCAAGTAGTGTGCAAGACAACCAAAACTGGTACCACCTATATATGCTTTGACCCTGCAATCGTCATAGATAATGCCTCCAATTACAAGGCTGCAGGAAGGGCTATCCAATTTAAGTACATAGAAATTACTTGGGTGCCATGTGCCGCACATACACTTAATTGCTATTAAAAGACATTGTAAAAATGGCCATCATAAAACAAACGCAGTTGGATGCAAATCATGTGGTGAAATTTATTCGAGCATCAATTTTTGTATGCTCTTTTTCGAATAAAATCACCCAACAAAACTTTGCAGATATTTTGTGCGACAAGGTTTGCAACCGCATACTATGTTCTTGCCACCTTGCAAGAAGTGAAGCCTGCATTGATTGAAATGATAGCTGATAGATGATGGGATGCTTGGCTCAACAAGGATCCTAGATATTGAGAGGCAACTACAAGATGTGTACAACTTGTGAACTCGCAAGTTTTTTGGCACAATGTAGAGTGAATTGCCACCCTGGCCAAACCATTTGTAGATCTTCTACGAATAGTTGACAAAGACTCTTTTGTCTTTGGTTTGTCTTTGGTCGAGTCTATTAGTATATGTTAGAGGAATTACGCAAAGTAAGAGAGCATGTTGGCTTTGGTGCAAAGGACAAAGCTTCCATAATCACAGCTTGGTAACAAGAGATGGGTGCAATTGCATACACCGTTGCATGGTGCTGTATTTGTATTGGATCCTAAATTTCAAATGCACCAAAAATTAGCCAATAAAGAAGTCATGAGTGACTTCAAAACTTTGTGCTCTCAACTATTAGGACAAGAGGATGTAAAGACTTCTTTTAATCAACGAGTCAATTATGCTAATAGAACTGGCATGTTCAAGGATCCATGGCATATAGATGCCATTGCACACACAAGTGCACCTCTATGGTGGAAGAAGTATGGTGGGGAGAAAGTGGAGCTGCAACTCATTGCTGTTAGAGTTCTAATTGTTGCTACATCAAGTGGAAGCTGTGAGAGAAATTGGTCAGTTTTTGACTTTATGCAGACCAAGAAACAAAACCGGCTTCATCCTAAACGTGCTGCTGATTTGGTTTATGTTTTCTGCAACATGAGACTTATCCATAAGCCAGTGAACATTGCTTCAAGGGCAGCACAAAAGAACTATGGTGTCTTTCAAACCCATGAAGCTATAGTTGCAGAAGTAGATGATGACGATGAAGTGGAATGGGAGATAGCTTCAAAATGCTCTGATATGGATGAAATAGATGATATGATTGGTGTGTTTGATGGAGATGAAGATGTATAACTAAAGGCCTATACGTAATTGTGACACATTGCCATTTTACACTACAAGATTTTCACCTCTCTCTCAGTCTCTCTCTCTCTCTCTCTCTCTCTCTCTATCTCAAGTTACTTTTGCAATAAGAGTCATAATTACAATTAGATACGATACAATACAATTGTTTGATTGAGAATACAAAAATGGAAAGTTGAGGGGATAAATGACAAGCTGTGATTACAAAAACTGTAGCCCTTCGCCAAAACAGATAGGGGTAAAGTGAGCGAAGTGCTCAAGCCAAAGATTGAGTCAGCTCATTGAGTAGTTCATCTATGTCGAACTCAGTATTTTCTGGCACAGAAGATGGGCCTGGAGGTTCTTGTTGCGAAGGACCAGCCTGATCTATCAATGGTCTGTAGAGTGTTGCATACTATTGCAGCTTGGCTTGGGCCTCTGATATCTCTATCTCAAGCTCAAAGATTCAGCCGCGCAAGATATCAGGTGTCTCTCCTGGCTTGCAAGATCTTTCCCTTGGCTTGCCAATGCAACGCGCATCTCTGATTCTTTGGGAAGCAAAACTGTGGGAACTTTGCATGTAGGCATTGGATTATTGGTGTGACTTGCTTCCACTTTCTCTACAATCCGACCATGCCCAACGCCAGAATTCTTGGGGCGGTCTGACCAATCTACACGTCTCCCAAGGATGTCGTAAACATAGCATTGTTGTATAAAGTAGAGTGCCATTTGGTTATTGTTTGGCATAAGTCTCTCTCAAAGTATAAATCTTCGTAGCAAAACTTGTGCAAGTCCTTTGTGCTGCAAACCTGATAGCTTTACAAGAGCTAATTTGTTGGCATTGGCGCTGATTCAAAATAAATGTTGGCATACAAAGTGTCTTGGACATAGCTTCCTGCACTCCTTAAGACTGAGAGGCTCGCCTTGCAACCTGGACTCAACCTCTTTGATTTTCACAATAGCTTTGAGGTATTTATCTTGGCCATAATACTCTCTCTCTTCTTTGTAGATGGCATGCACTCAGTGTGGTTAAGTTCTTCTTTCATATCTGTCAATCAAGCGAACTCTATGGCCTCCATGGAAGTGGATTGATAAACCCACCATGACCCATCAAAGAAGTTGTCCCACAAATTTGTGTTGTTTTTTACCATCTTCTTGATGCTGCCTACAATTACGCCATAAGCTTTCTCTACCAAACCATTTGATTGGGACTAGTAGGATGTATTGTGATGATGTAGAATGTGAAGCTCTTCACAAACTTTTGTGAGCAAGCCATTCCTAAACCCTAGACCATTATCAGATACAATCTCAAACGTGTGCCAAATATTCAACAAATGTGAGTATAGACAAACTTGCTCACCGTCCTCTCATTTACCCTTGCCACACTTTCAACCTCTACTCACCTAGTCATGTAATCTATGGCCACTAGAATATATAGTTTTCCATTTTTGTTTCTAGGCAGTGGACCAATAACATCAATGCTCTACTTTTCAAATGATCCATTTGCAATGACTAATCAGCTGGACCATGCAATAATTGCTTGTTTCCAATGACTTGACAATTATGATAGGTTCCACACCAATGTTTTACATCAACATGCAAGCTTGACCAAAAATGTCCAGCAAGGAAAATCTTCTTCATGGTTAGCTCTTGGGAAAAATGACCACTACATGCTTCCTCATGAAAACCTTCTAGAATGGTTGGAATTTCCTCAATTACTGGAACTCTTTTGCACACTTGATCCTTTTCTCTTTGATAGAGAGGACGTTCTAGGAAGAGATACGAACTTTCCTTCTTCATGAGCCCTCTCTTTTGGGACTTTGTGAATCCTTGTGGAAACTCATCCTCCAAAATATATAGCAAACAATGGGAGCCTGTGATTTCATTTCCTAGTACCTTGGCTGCTTGATAGTTGCTGCCACCATGATGACTTACACTTCTTTCTCAACACATGCAATCGCATGTTGTGCAAGTAAATCAACATCCTCATTTTGTTTCCTAGGAATATGATACAATTAAACTTCCTTCAAATTGTTTAAACAACCTATGGATGGCATGAAATTTTGTCCTTAGTCTTTCATTCTTGCATGTCCAAATTCCTAAAATCTAATTCAAAACGAGAAGCTCATTTCCCTTTACCATGAGATGTTGTGCCTTTTGGGCTAGACACATCTTTGAGACATGGAAGGAAAATGTCATAGTTTGCTTCATTGTTGCTTGTTGAACCTAGTAGATTAACTTGCTCCCTCATAACCACTTCACCACTTGGATTGTGCAATACTAGACATCCCCCAACTTTACATGTGGCCTTCCTAAAAGCTCCATCAAAGAACAAGGTGAATGCATTGGGTATGCTTTTAGGTGGTGGCAATGGTAGAGCCAAGTTACTTTAGGCACTTTAATCTCTTTCAGAGGCACTCTATAAGTGAGAATCCCTGCCAATTGTGCACGTACACTATCTTCTACCTTGAAAGAGTATTGGAATTGTTACAATTCCATAACCCACTTTGAGATCCTAGTACTAAGATTCATTTGAGATGACACACAAGGGAACAAATTTTTTGCAATGAGAATTATAAAGTTTTTTGGTAACATGTAGGATCTAAATTTTCTCACCGCAAACATGGGAGCAAGCATCACAAGTTCTACTTCCATGTAGTTTTTCTCCAAAGCATTCATGACCCTACTAGAAAGTAGATGTGTCGCATCTTTGTGCTGTGGGAATTTTGTTGTAACAAAACAGCACCAATTGTCCAACACTAGAGCTAAACAAAGAATGTGTACTTCAACAAGGATGTATGAGTGTTGTGATGCTGACAAAATGACTTTAATGCTACCAAAATACTCTTCAAGCTCATGAAACCATGCAAACTCTACTTGTGTCAATTTTTGTAAGGGGTGAAATAACTGCAAGGCTACATGTATGAAGCGTGACATGTACTTCACCTTTTGAATGAAGGAAATGACGCCCTTGAGACTTTTGCAGGATGGAAACTCAATAACAGCCTTTGACTTTGAAGGATCCACCTCAATGCCTTTGTAAGAAACTTTGTGACTAAGAAAGATCACTTTATCCTCACCTATGTGACATTTTTCAGGATTGAGTTGACCTCCCACGTCATACAATTTCTTCAAACTTTCTCCTAAATTTTGTTGGTACAATGATTTATAACTATACATGCAAAAGTCATCAATGAACACTTTGATGGAATTCCAAAAAAATGCTTGAAATGACATTGTTAGTGGGTCGCCGCGACGGACGTCTGTAGCATAGCTTTTTGTACTAACATAATGTCAATATGCAAGGAAGCGACTCGGGATGGGGAAAATAGACTTAATGATAGTGTCAATCTCACCAAAGTGAACTCAGAGGGATATCCATACTATAAAAAAAAGCAAATTAAGCACTTCCTAGTAAAAAAATCAGTGTATGTCTGATCTCACCGCTCTAGGTTATCACGCCTTTTCGACATCCAAACGATTCGGAATGCAACAAAACTTAAGGAGAGGTGTTACAACACCTAAGGGTACAATCCTACCAAGTTTTGCAGCCATTTGGGAAGGTACATAAATCACGATCCATCACAAAAGATGTGCAAAAAACTGAAAAAAAACTACATGGAAAGGTCCCCTTAAGCATAGAAACAACCTCAAATTGAGAGCTCGAAGACAAAAAAAAATCACTTGGTCTTTTATCATCACTACCGTATGCCAGCATCTAGCAGCCTGGGTGCTCAAAACTCCAATTGATGACTTGTAACTTCATGTACACTCCATCTGTTATAATTATCCTTGAGATCTCTGGTGAGCCTAAAAAAATCCCAGAGGCATGCTTTCCAAAGTGGTCAAACTAATGCAGAACTCCCCCGACAAAGCTTCATTTGCACATACCTTGATCATCTGGATTGCAGATTTTAAAAAGATCAACATGCTCCATAAATAAAGAATCTCATCCCCTATCAGATCACTTATGCTTCAAGCCATAGCCACACTTTTCCACCCCGACGGGGATCTGCAAAACACTTTTCCCTTCAGACTGCAATATCTTGAACCTCACAACTCTAACAAGCCATTTGGACCACCCTCGACAAAACTTTGACAAAAACCTTTAGAAACATAAACTTTGCACTTAGAACACTTTGATCAGCCATCTTTATTAACCAAAAAGAAAGATTCTTGGTAAAAAAAACTGCACAAAACATACACATTTGTATACACTTGTTTGCAATTGACCTTCATACCTACTTTTGCAATTGAGTATGCACTTGTAGATATCCATATCCCAATTTTTTTCCATTTCCAGCTCTAATGTAGTTTGGCCATACCATCATTTCCCAACCCACTTGTTGTGATGGAGTTGACTTGACTAGTGTATGGAAGCTACAAGGGGTTGTTAGTCTCTCAAAAACCACACTCAATCTTTACCTAGTCAAAGCTATATTCAACTGCATGTCAAGCAGCAAATGCTAACTACGACACTGCAAGCAAATCTCATCGATTCACTAAGCAAATGAAGTCCAAACGAGACAAAAATCATAGGATGGGTAGGCTACATCTAAGGACAAATGTACATTCCTATTGGGAGGGTAGCAAATATAAGAGTATCATGATGGGAGGTTGGTTTGTCTATTGGAGTCCACTCAAAATACATAGGTGGAAGCAAAAAAGAGTGTCTAATGCATACGTCCAATGATGGGACATCCTATATGCATACACAAAAATGCATGAAAAACAATATGATGTGCAAGAAAGATTTTTGAGAGGTTCTTCAAAAAGAAGGTGTAGCTATAAAAGCATATGACATGGGTTTATGAGTTGGCACCCCTTTAAGAAGGGTTTTTGTTGTTGAGGATATGTGCTTTTATCTTAGTGTGCACTGTGCATCAGTGATAGACTCTATGTCACTCCACCATGGTTAATAGACTTAGACTGTTATGATCTTCTCTTCCAACATGAGCAACATGACTGATAAGCTCAACTCTTCCAGCTTGAGCGTAAACCTAATAAATACGACTCTTAGAATAGAGTTTATTAAGACTTGAAGCTTTGGGACTAACGCTTTGCTCATTTTGTGGTTTAGTAGCCCACCTATGACTATACCAAAGAGTGTTTTTTTGTACCTGTGTGACTTGAATTTTCACATTCTTGTGCGCACCAAAAACATTTCTTTGAATACATGTAAGTTTGAATCCTCAAAGAGTGGATTATTGAAGGATCAAGTTGACATTGAAGTTTTTGTTTGCTATACATGTTTAGTCATCTATGAATCTGTAGCTTTGTTGGTTGGGTGTCCTTCTTTGACTTTGAAGACTCTATTGTTGATGTGATTCTCCAGTTAGGCCTTTGGAAAGGAGCCTTTGATGTTGTTGTAGGCCTCCGTTGACTGTTGGCATCTTTCCTTTGACTTGGAGTAGTGGAAGACTCAGGAATCCAACTCCTTCCATTACCTTTGTAGCTTCTTTGATGACTTGGTCTAGAATAAGTTTAGGTTTAGCTCTTGAGATCCTCATGTTGTTCTATAAGTACAATTGGTATTTGGTTGACTGGTAGCCAAATCTTTGTATAGCCTATGTAGAATCCTTGTCCAAGAAGAATATTCTTTGGAGTCCATGTCTGCTTTGTATCTTCTTGCGGGTTGTGGTAGAATTTAGTAGCATTTGTTGTTGTCCTTTTATATCATCTCTTCTTAGGTATCTTGGAATATTTTTGAGGTTGATACCCATTTGGTATTCTTCCTGGGGAGGGTCTTGATATGCCGTAATATTTGGTTTTGGGTACCCATATCTGTCTATTTCCTGTGTAGTACTCTTGTTTTTCCACACTATACTGGGATGCTATCCATCCCATGTGTTTGTCTTTCTATGTTGATCTTCTGTTTTCAATCCACATTGGATCACTAATTTTTACAAGACTGCTCGAGACAAACATTTTATTGATTTTCTTAGGCTTTAATTGGGATGATATACCTTTGCTTTTATGGGTGGCTCCCTAGAGGTTTTGTTTGGGTTAGCAAACAACTAAGAGTTTCTGAAGCTTGACTTGTTTGAAGGAGTTGATCCATGAGGGTTCTTTGATGTAGAGGAATATGATGTCACACCTTTTGTGCTAGTTAATGGAAGGTCCACTTTAGCTTTACCTTTTTCTATGAGAGGTGTCGGTGGTTCTTGTGACATTTGTAACTTTGAATCCAACATTAGTGGTACCTGTAACTTTTGCTTACTACATCTTCGAAAGGAGAGTAATAGCATTGTATCTTCTTTGTGGTTCTCATGTTTGTCTAGCCATTGATGACCAAAGATGATATCTGAGAAATTTCTTTTGAAGGTTGTTTTTGAAACTTTACTTTCTCTTCATGATTCTAGATGCTATGGGTAGCAACCATTTCTCCTTGACTTGTAGCCTTACCCATGATTTCTTTACTATCCTATTTTCATGGAGTAATCTCTAGTATTCTTTGGATTCTATGTAAAAACATATTGCACTTTCCTTATTTACTCACTAGAGTGTGGCATTGGAAACTAGATCCATTTGCAGTATTGAGGACTATAGCTATCCTCCTTGGGGTTAGCTCATGTGAGTTCCTATTGGTTGGAGATGAATCATCTGCAATAAACTCTATTTTGGCATCGGTCTCCATTTGAGTTGCACCTGAGGAATTTATGTTGTCTTCCGCTAGTGACCATTCTTGGTCTTCATTCTTAGTTTTCTCTGAAGATTACATCTTGTTTGAACTATGTACTTCTAGAACTTTTTGGGCCAATGACATTCGTGTGAGATCTCGGCCCCGTCACCATATCCGCTTGGCAATTAGAGGGTATTTGACAAGTCACTAGGCCCTAATCATTTAAAAGAAAACATGTCCAAGATAGTATCGATTCCAATGGATAGGCTCTCGTCACAAGGTAACTCAAGATTGTGCCATTACATAGGTTTCCTAGTCTTGTCTCACAAGGGAAGCATGAACTTGCACGAATGTTTAAACCTTCCTAGATCTCATCTCCCAAAAGAGAGAAACTCAAATGCCTTTTCCCGATAGCTTTTAGAGGCACCAACATTTGAGACTTCTCAGCTCTTGGTGCAATGAGTTTCTAATTTTTATTTTCTTAAAAAAATAGGAGAGGAGAGTTTCTTGACTAATTGAGACCACCCATCCATTGACATGGAAACCTTAGCCAGTACCCACTTTCCACCCCCACACTCACGCTTTAGTCTTGTTTCCTAATTAATACCACATGGTTGTTCATAACACAAAGTTATTTTATTAGAGTTCCCATCAGAAGTTCATTTAAACAACCCTTTGAACAGTAAAAATTGGCACCAAGACAATCTTTCTAGGAAAAACTCGGCATACAACACTACTTCATAATTATTCCAATACTCTAAAATCATAGAAGCTTCTTCCGACGGATGTTCACTCCACCCATTGTTGTGCCGCTCCGCTTCCATGATGGATAAAAGAGCAAAGGGATGTAATAAAGTATATTTGATGTCTACATGCTTATCGAACAGTGATCAGGGCTTGGTAACAAGCTAGCTATATGCTAAATGTATACCAGATGCAACTTTAAAGGGCCATAAAGTATCTTGGTAATGCTAAAATTTGGAGATGTTCGAAGCTCCTAGAAATGAAAGTTTATGCACTAGAACTGCAATACTCAAAGATCTCTACAAGCATGTCTTTATGGCTCGCCAATTGGAGATACGATGAGGAAGTTATTGCAGTTTGAAGTTGGCAAGAGTGTGAGCTTCCGGCACGGCTTTCTAGCCCAGGCATCATGGCATTGAGCAGATAGTTGTGAAGGTCTAAAGGTGGTGGATATTTGTTTGGCAACGAATGGTGTATATGGAGATTTTTGCAGTACTTGAGGGATGTGGGCTCCTATAGATGTGGAGTGAGCTTCCCCCCCTCCCCCGTGGCTATGGAAGTCCTCTTCTGGTACTGTGTGCAACGGCATGGATGTTGTGGTTGGTGATGTGCCAGGTGGCCTTGGTGAAAATTTTGACGACATCGGCCGTTGGGCATCTTCACTATAATGTCAAAGCTTGAAATAGCATCATCTACACACTGTAAGGGAGTCCACACTCCAAGTTTTCACATCCAATGATTATAGTGAAATCATATGTACAAGAAGGTGAGAGATTTTAAATAGTGCATCCCAATACCAAATGCTCCAACCTTACAATGGTACCTATCCCCATTGTGCATGCCCTCCACAAAACCCTAGTCCTCTTCTTAAAGCCTCCCTAAATCCTCATAATGCACATCTTTATATATGAGCATTGTGTTTTTCTCCACAAAACCAAACTCTCTAAAGATATTGACAAAACAACGAATAGGAAATCACCAACTCAAGCCCACGGACCTAGAAGCTTTAGAATATTTCAAGGAGTTTTGGATATCTATTACCTTTTTTACTTGAAAGATGCTACCGACCATAAATCTGGCTGTGGCCACTTCATACTTAATAAGAAGATACTTTTATGGGTTCAAGCTTCCCATACCCTTGTGAAGAAGTAGGTACAAAATAGGAGTGAGAATAGAAGAAAATTCTTCTTTGGACCAGTTTGGCTGGGCAAAGGTAGACAAAATTGTTGCTCCAATATACGCATGTATAGCATTGAATATGCTAGAGAGGCCATGAAGTGGATGCTCCTCCACCAATGTGGATGGAAATATGACTGCAAAATCATGGCAAATCATAATTATGAAGCCATAAAAACATTCCACTGTGACTTTACACCCAGCTTTGTATTCTCAAAACATGTACTTACAATGTATTGTGAATCGAGATGGTTGTTGCGATTACATGCTTGAGATTGAGAAAAACATGTTGCAAAATGGCTACGGTCCTCTTGTCCTTGAGATTCTTGAAGCTACTTCTGGTGAAATCTTGTGGCAACCACTCACCATCTATACGTCTTGTGTTGTGGCATGCAAGTTCTATGACCTCATCCTTTGGCTGCCTTTGTTGACTAGAGCAAGCCATGGATAAGAAAAGAAAATTAGGAGGAGGAGTAGGACCTTGCTTGTTGCTACAATGCAGGTGGGAGAAAGGAAATGAGTTTGCTTGGTGTGCCAATGGGAGGTGGTAGTGGCAAAGGGGGGGAGGAGTGTGGTGGCAATGGAGATAGGAGAAGGTGGATGACCCTTTCTTGGTGTGGCAATGGGAGGTGGGAGGGGAGGCGAGAGGAGGTTCCTTGCTCCTACAATAGAGATGGTAGTAGAGAGATAGTGTTAGAGTACAGGGTGAGTGTGATGGTTGCAACCAAGGAGGGCTTGGAAAAGGGGTTCTAAAGAGAGAAAATCACTTTCTAGATATGGAATAGTTTTTGGGGAGCTTTGGATAGTAGAAAATGATGTTTCAAGAGTTTTTGAAAAATTTTGAATTTAAGGTGCACATTTTGACTTTTGGAGGTCAAAAAAATAGTTTTTGACCTTCAAATAAGTTTAGGGGGGTTTTAAGAAGATAAGGTTTGATTTTTGAAAAAATTAAACTTTTTGAGGATTTTTCAAAATCAGGTAAAAAAGGAGGGAAACTTGGAGGGTTCAAGTGTCCTCCCCCCTCGGGACTAAGTGGCATAGACATGGGGGGTGGGATCTACGATGGGGGGATTGTGGGCCGTAGATCTGGGCGGTGGTGCATAAAGTAATCTAGGGTACCCTAGATTACTTTTGGGGGTTGCCACTTTGCACATGTGTTTTAAGTAAATTAGTGTCCCCATTCTTGAGATACATGCACAAGGCAAAGTGGTTAGGGCATGTGCCTCCCATGGGTGAGGTCACGGGCTCAAACCCCACGCCCACAAAATGGGGTACTCTAGATTACTTCGAAACGCGGGTACCCTAGATTTCAAAATGGTAATCTAGGGTATCCGCACCCATATCTACGATCCACAATCCCCCCACCGTAGATCCCACCTCCCCATGCCCGTGCCACTTAGTCCTGAGTCCCCCCACCCCCCCACCTTCTCACTAGGTAAGAGGCCATTAAGAAGTGTATGACTATTTTGTCCCCCTACTTTTTTGAGGGCATATAGTGAGTCCACCACCCTCTTCTCATTGGCTAGCCTCTAATTAACCTTAATCCCAAAGATCCCCTAGAGGGTTCATATTTTTCCTAATGCTATGTTGTGATTTGCAGCTGCTATGTCCCTATTGTCCTGATTTCTAGGACAATCCTCTTGAAAATGTCGACCTTATCTTCCACAATGTGAACAATACACCATTATGGGTGGAACTTCAATCGGCTCATTCATGTCAAGATCTTGCTTAGAATTTTCTACTTTTGTGCTTGACGGCTTGTCAACATCCTCTTTTATAACGCTTGGAATTAGGCTGTAGACTACTCCATCTTGACCTTTATACTGCCTTTGACTTGGTTCTCGGTTTAGACTTGCTTCTATGGGCTGATCTATTGGGTTTTCCATTTGTGACTCTTGACTGTAGACTTAACCATTGTAGTCCATGTACAATGATTTTGATTACATATGTACCAACTGTATGGTTTGTTGGCTTGTGTAGATGTCTGGATAACCACTTGGATCATTTTAAGTATGAACTTCTATTTTCACATTGCCTTTAAGCTTGCATTGCTTGGCTTCGCTAAAGTTTCTAAACATCTGAGAGTTCTTTGGAGTTGGCTTCACTCTGATCAATAGGATCTTGTTTCCTTTGCTGCTTTTACTGCTCATTACATACCTATGGCCTTCTAAATCTTCAAATAAAAATTTGTCTCCATTGTAGACACGGAGCTATAAGATGTACTCTATTGCACTTGTGCTTGTGCTGTTGCCACTATTGATTAGCTTTCGTTCACTTGAATATTTGGCTTAACTTGAGTCCATGTTTTGCTTTGATTTGTAAGGATGTCTCCTAGTAGATTCTGATGTTGCACAGTCAAATTCCTCCTACTTGTGATGAAAATACCGTTTGTGCCAAGGTAATTTTGGTAGTTGAATGCTCGTCAGACTCACAAGAGTTGGGTAACACTAGGTAACTCTAGCTCAATCTTCCAACAGTTTCTGAGTTTGGTAGTTTTAGATGCAATTCTAGTCGCTATTTAATTCAATAATTTTCCAAATCACTTGAATTATCACACAAGCACTCTATTACTACCCTAAATCCAATCCCCTTTGAAAAAATTCCAGAAAGTTGCATTAGGGAAATTTTGGACTCTCAAATGGGCCATATAAAGACTTTGACTTTCTCCCTCTTGTCCAAAATGGACGCATAAATTTTTTTTACAGATGAAATCAAAACTTGTCGAACATTTTGGATTAAGAATATACTCATCAAGATCCATCCATTGATATATAGCATGCCATCAGATTCCTTATATTCTAGAAGATTCCATTTTTTGATGTGACAACTCTGTCTTATAAATGGAATCTCTCCTCACATTTCAGTTTCAGTTGGGAGGCCATAACTTCTACGAATCAACTCCAAATTTTTCAAAGTTTGAGAATTTAGAACCTACATTCTAAGATCTTTCCAATGATATGTTGGTTGATTAAGCATTTATGTACTTCACCGGGTTGCCCACTTTGGACAAGAGAGGCAAAGTCAAACCTCCTTATGGGGCCCCTTTGAGAGTCCAAATTTTCCCTAATGATTTTTTAGTGCATGAGATAATAAGCTTGCTAATACCTCTCAGGTCAAAATGATTTGTTTTTTCCAATTTTCTAACTTGTATTGGATGTTCATACTATTTAAACAAGTCACTCATCAAATTTGGTTTGGTTTTCAAGTATTTAGGCCAAATTTTTTGTGTATTTAGTGGTCTTAAATGAAATCTAAGCTTAACTAACAACTTACAACTCTAAATGACACCAAACTTGAATCAAGGTCGTATTATACTATGTTCTAACATGCGGTGCTGTCAAATGATGAAAATTTTACAATTTTGAAGACCAAGATAATAAGCGTGCTTATTATCTAGGTGCCCAAATTTGCAACTTTTTCCAAATTTTTCAAATCACATAGTTTAAACAAGGTATTTTAAGACCTGTCAAGAGGTATCATCAAATTGTTCATTTTTTAGTATTATTACCTTTAGTTACCTGTTTGTTTAGAGTGAAAGTTGTTTTGGCTCAGTTTTGCACTCAAACGGAGTTACAATCTTTTGAGCCTTCACAAAAGTGTTAGCATATCACCCAAACAAGATATCCATGTGGAAAAAGATCAATTTTAGGCCTTAAAAAAAAGCACTTATTATCTACATGCTAAAATCTACACTTTTTTGGAATTTTAATGGCATTTAAGTTTTATACAGTCTAGTCCAAGTACTTTTGGCCAAAAAAATTCACATTTGCATGCATCTATCATAAGGGAGATAATAAGCCCATTTTTAGCCAAACTCTGGTTTTTTTTCTTGAAAGTTGATTTTTGACTTACCAACAAGTTGCTACAGCTTTTCCATGATCCATGATGACTAGAAATGCAATTTTTGGTCTTTCAAACTTACCTCATGAGTCTCATACCTAAAATTTCATAATACACTTCAATAATGATAATTTAGAGAGTGAGATAGATCAAAAACCTTCCTTGATCCCTACTTACCCTACTGCTAATCAACTCAACCAATAATAGTGGAAAGTGTCCACCAACACTGGTCGTTCTTTTGTTTTTCTTTTTGAAAAGAGCTTCAACCCTCAGGCTAATGACATAGTCCAAGCTATCACCCACTTGAAAACAACCTAATCTGAGGATAAATGTCCTTGCAGGTACGACTACTCCCAAGACACCTCTACATAGCTGAAGTAGACACACCTCAACCGTGCGGTTTCTAAAAGTTGGTTTTTGTACTCTAGGTGAACCTAGAGGAAGTTTTAAAAAATGCTGTTGAGCAATGAGGTTTTTTCTTAGTATAGGTCACCTTGTCTCTAGCAACAACGCGAAAATGTGGATCTCCCTAAATGCCAAGCCTCATTATCTTATTGTAGTGACAATGAGAACCACAAAATCACGGTAGCTATATGATCTAGATATGAGATGAAAGTAGATAAGTAGAAATTGAAACTCACATCGTCAAGGCTTTTTATCCTCATAAATCTCAGTAGTAAATTTTAAAAATTTACCTTGAACGTTATCAGGTAAATGAAATGGATAATTAATCCTTATAACACACACACACACACACACACACACACACACACACACACACACACACACACACACACACACACACACACACTTATGTATATTATTGAAAATGCTATCATGCATTTAAAAATGGAATTATAACATATGTTCCCATGATCCCATGCCATAAAACAACAATGTGATGTATAGGTTTTATATATGTGACCCCCCTCTCGGAGGCTTCTTCTCATACCACCCTTGGATACACTTGGGAGAAACAATAGTAGGCAACTGGCAAAGGATCTTGAGTCCACTAAAAATCATGAATCTGTTGGCTCATCTTTTGAAGAGATACACTTTTTATGAAAGTATCCAAGAAAACTTGGATAGATACTTCAACTTGTGCACAAATAAAGCCAAACCTATAGCATTTGTCAGAGATTCCATCAACACTAGAGCCTTCACCTTCTTAGGATCCCGAGGGATTCGCCATGGAAAACTTACCGCACCACGTAAGTACAAGAGAGGGGGTTTTTTTTTACAAGTTACATAAGCATATAGGTTAGGGGTAGGCCCCCAACAATTTTTCTCCCAAGCTTAAAAATAAGGGAGGGGGGTATCATATTTATGTGTTGGGGGGGGGGGGGGATTGACCCGAGTTGATTACTTATAACAATTGATAATCACTGTGCACTAGAACTCGAACTAATTTAGGGGAAGTTTTTTATCAAGTCACACATCAAATTTTGCATCAAGCCGGTTATAGATAAGTTTGGAACAGGTCAATGGTTGATTTACACAAGCTTTGGATGGGTCAGAATTGGACGAGTAGCCTGAGAGCAGGATAAAAGTCAAACTAAGACACATTGAGTGTACATCCAGTTATCAACATAATCGGTTTCTTAGTACATTTCCAATCACTATGCTACACACTCTTTGACTAGTTTTACTTAGTTAGATCATGTGAGACCTAAATTTTATATGTAAGATAGGGGTATGATAGTTTTCTTCATTGAATGTCATATAAGCGTAGAAAGGGGGGTCATATTCCCTAATACTAGTCATATATAGGGATTTTATCAAAGTTGTCCTCTCGCAGGTGGCATCTGTACTGGCTATTGCCCGCACAGGAGCAATAGGCATTATGGGAATGATTACCCGCAAACTACATTATGTGAACATCAAACACATAGAAATAGGAGAGAAGACAGTACACAGTACACAGGTATAGAACACCTCTTGCTTCATTCATATGTAATCCGGACACAGGGTTACAACAATAGATTTCATGAATAACATAAAGGTTGGTTGGTTACATCAAAAGACAGGTATGTCCCTCCATATACAACCGCTTCTCCAGCGCAGATCGGGAACGATGCACACACTCCTGTCCCATGATATCCTGTGAAGAACTACCGCCACGGCCGTCGCATACCGCATGACTCCTGATCCGCAATGTCCAGACCTTCGCAGACACGCATGACCGCATGTGCGACTCATGCCGTAACACCTGGCACGCACGGTGGATTGCACGAACCCACACTCAGCCGCTCTGGTTGGAAGGTTTCGGTTGCTGCTCTTTGACATGTTTTGGTGAAGAGGAAATGTCAATGTAGCCAAAGCCTCTAAAATCTGCAGTATTTGCCCAATAGACCTCATCCAAAAGATGTGGATCTATCTCACTATGTTCCGGCCAAGGAGCCCGAGGAATAAACTGCGTTGGCAAAGAAATAGATTGCGGCGCCTGTGGCAAAGGAGCAAGAGGCGTATGTAGAGGATAATAGAGAGAAAGGTATCGATTAAGAGCAGACCAAAATGGAGGGCATGGGGGTAGATTGAGGGAGAAAGAATGAGCCAAAGTCTCCACCCAAAAACAGACCCTGCGCCGCTCCTTACGAAATCGATGAATCATTTTCTGCAAACGAGATACATGAGCGTGGGCCTTAGCACAATCCTCTGTAGCTTGCGCCCAATGAGCAATATCAAAACTTTCGGGAACAACACTCTTACCTCTATCAGTGTTGGATGACTCACGTTGCTGCACCACCACCTGCTGTGTTGGTGGTTGTGCTCTCACCTCAATAGAGAAGCGTGTGCTCCAGCTCTGTAGTTGATTGTCCAAAAAAATACGGAGATCCTGTTGCATCTCCCCCCACTACCAACGCATCCAAATCATTCATACTAATCATTACATCACCAGAGTGTGAGGCTAAGTATGAGGCAAGTCTATGCTGTGTTCGTAATTGAAGTAATTCCTCTTGAATAGAAGCCACAAATGCAGCATTAGCCCCCCGAAGCGTTTGTATTTCTGCATTCTGCTGGCGAGCCGTTGCAGTCAAATATTCGTTTTGGTTAGTCAACTCGACAATGTGAGCCTGCAAGACCGTTACCTGCATTTCTAGCTCATTAACTCTACCCTCTGTTTGCGGGGGTTGGCCAGGCTGCACGAATGGACTCCGCAAGTCTGCTCAAAAAAGTGTCGTACGCCTGTAGTTGGTCAGCAGGGTTTGCTGCCGTAGCCTCCCAGGGTAGCGCTACGGGAAGAGTACCTCTCGTCGAGGAAGCTGCATTGGTGGTTCCAAAAGTTTTTGTTTGCAAGGGAACATTCGCAGCTGGAGAGCCCGTCCTAGGCGCAGTAGCAATTGCCACTCTCTCCTGCATTTGGCGGCGCCAGTGTGCCATCGTAGAATCCTCCAACATCGAAGATGCAGTCGCAGGAGGTGGTGTAGAGAACTGTTGTTCCTCCCGGCCGCGCTTGTGGGTTACTAGTCCTGCAGTGGCCATCTCTTGGGCTCCAAAGGGTACCACTACAGTCGATGGACCCATCAATTCCTCAGTACCCACATTCTGTTGGCTGTGTTTCCCGCCCAGTAGGAACTGCCAAACTCTGGGTTTGCGACAGAGGTGCTACAGTCCCTTGGACCACCAATCTGTCATCTTCAAAGTGGCATAGAGGACGCAGGGCGAGGGGAAAAACTCCCTTAAGGGAAAGATCAGTGTGAGCAGCTGGCCGACTTTTGTGTTAGTTGGGGTATTTCGCCCCAACTGTGCCATCACTCTTTAACACTCTGCCAGCAGCCTTTCTCTGACAACTGCTACCCAAGCCACTGGCCTAAAGTTGGCCGAATGCAAAACATTCCTTGCTCTGGTCGAGATGGTATAGGTTTTGGCTTGTAGCCAAATTGCCTCGAGAAACCATCTATACGCATCCCTGGTTGCTACATCTGACAACCCTGAAATCTTATATTCACCTTTCACTTTCAATCCAAATTCCTGCTTGTCATCAGCAACAAGAATCACATGAGATGCGCGCACCACTCCATCGTTGTGCAAACAACAACACCTGGAGATTCTTTCTGTTGTTAGCTGAATCTGTTGGTTATTCAGCTCGACCATATCTCCAACAGCCATTTGCTCAATCAAACCTGCTACCTGCGGGTGAACAGGTATCCCTTGCCAATCCGAGTTGGCGAACACGCGTAGCCGCAAATCTTGCAGCCAGGCATCCACTCGGCGAAGCGCTAACTGCTGTACTGGAGTGAAGGGGATGCATTGCAGGAGAGAAGCCATCATGGCAACGATGAGATGCAGGAGCAAAGAATATTGAGCTAAGGACGCGCGATACACAAAATAGAAGAAGCACAACAATAATCGTCTGCATGCAAGAACCCTCTCACAATGAGTTTCCAAAATAGGGCAAGCCACGGTGTCGCAACCATCATAGCTCCTTTCCCGCTTTCCAAGATTGCATGCAAAAGAATCCCCAATCATTATTAGGGCGGCTTTTGGCTCTTGTACCACAGCAAAGGGGCACTGAATTGGGGTAGGTGGGAAATAATGGCGCAGTCTGAAACCATTGACCGGTAGAGAAATAACCTCCCCCCGCAGATCCGCCAAATAAAAAGAGATGGACCCGCATGCTTGAAAAATCCAGAATGGTCCTGACCATCGTAATTTAAGCTTCCCAGCATCTTCCCGAGGCGAGAATTAAAGACAAGGACCAGCTGTCCCTGAACAAATTACCGTGCTTTCGGGCGATCTAGCCATTTTTTTCGCTAAGACTGCAGATCCTGCAGCACCGCAAAGCTATTCAACCGCTCTTCGTCTAGTTCCTGCAAAACATCCAAACGATAAATCACAGAATCTTCTGGAAGAAGCCGATCCGCAATCAGCACCGGCAGACTCGGAATCACATGCTCCACCGGGGTGATTGTCTCCATGCCAAATGCCAACTTAAAAGGAGTCAATCCTGTTGCCACTTTATAAGCTGTCCGATAGGCCCATAAGGCGGAAGGAAGTTTCACATCCCAATCTGTTCGATGCATATTCACTAACTTTGTTAATATCCGAATCAATTGCTTATTAGTTGATTCTGCTTGCCCATTCGCCTGAGGATAATATGGAGAAGATTTCCTGTACAATACAAAATAAAACCGTAGCATTCTCTCCATCACCTTATTCAAAAAATGACTTCCCCTATCACTAACCAGCTCAATAGGGCAGCCATATCTGGAAAAGATATCCTTATATAAGCATCCAGCCTCAGAAACTACAGTATTATCTCTCAAAGGCCATGCCTCCACCCATTTGGTCGCGTAATCCGTGGCTGTCAAAATATACTTATTACCTGTGTGAGCTGCAACTGGTTTAAAAGGTCCAACAAAATCCAAACCCCACTTTTGAAAAGGCTCCAAGGGCAAAACTGGTTGAAAAGGCATTCTGGACCATTTGGTAGGTTGTCCCAACCGCTGACACACATCACACTGTTGCACATAATTCCTCACATCCTGAAACAATGTGGGCCACCATAATCTTGATTGGAGAACCTTTCGAGCTGTGATGAATGCTGCAAAGTGACCTCCCGCAATACCGTTATGGACTTCCTCCAAAACTGCTTCCTGCTCCTGTGGTAGCACACATCTGAGTAATACATCCACCACCGTACGATAATAGAGCTTCCCCATAATAATCTCAAAATTCCTGCTTCTGATAGCCATACGTTTCCTCTGATGGCTCGACAAGAAGGAAGGCATTTCACCACTGTCGAGAAAATGAAACATCTCCTCAGACCATGTCCATGGGAAGCTAGGGATGACCCTTGCCTGTTGCAAAACTGCTGTATCCTCTGCAACTACACCTGTTAGAAACAGAGACACAATCAAAAATTCATCAGCTACACCCGTCGGCGGCTCATCGGAATCTAACCCGCATGCTGAGCCCCTGGACGATGTATGACCTCAAAGTCAAATTCTTGCAGCAAAAGCACCCATCAGGCCAATATTCCCGTCAAATTCTGTTGACGTATCAGGTGTAAAAGAGCCGAATGGTCCACATGGAAGAAAAAACGTGCGCCCAACAGATAGTGCCAAAATTTCTTCAAACTGAATAAATCATCCCTAAACATTCCCTTTCTGTTACTGAATAATTTCTTTCTGCGGATGATAATCGTCTGCTGCTACTGGCATAATAGATAGGTCGGAACCATCCTTGACTTTGTTCCTGCATCAGCACACTGCCAATAGCTCGATCCAAAGCATCCACAAACACATGAAAATTCTGACCCCAATTCGAAGGAAGCATAATCGGAGCTTTGGATAGCTGAAGTTTTAATCTCCGAAAAGCCAAATCACATTCCTGTGTCCATTCAAAATCTATAGCATGCGCTGCCTGAGTAATCGGGATTGCCAAATGCGTGACAAACCGCAAATGTCTCCCATGCCAAAGGGCTTGACCCAGGAAAATCTGACACTGTTTCTGGTTCCGCGGTGGAGGTGCTTCCATAATTGCAGCTATTTTATCCGGATCCATGAAAATACCATCTTCAGAAATTATATGCCCCAATAGCCTGCCACTGCGAACAGCAAACGCACACTATAAAGGATTCAAAATGAATTTTACCTCTCTGCATTTCATAAAGCATAACCGTAATTGCTTCAAGTGCTCTAATTGCGCTCCAAAAACACTGAGATCATCCAGAAAAATTCTCATAAAATCCGTCAAATAAGGACCAAAAATTTGGAACATATCCCTTTGAAAAGTTGAAGGCGCATTCCACGATCCGAACCACATCACTGTGCAGGCAAACACACCCCATGCGATAATAAAAGCTGTTTTTGGCTGATCCCACAATGCCATTCATATTTGGTTATATCCACTAAACCCATCCAGAAAAGTATACATCTCATGTCCTGCTACATCATCCAAAATGGAATCCAAGAATGGAAGAGGAAAAGGATCTGGAACAGTAGCCGCATTCAATTTCCGGTAATCCACACAAATTCGGATTTGCTTGTTTTTCTTTGGTACAACCACAATTGGAGAAATACACTCCGGATTATCAATAGGGGTAATAAAACCCACTTCCAAAAGACGATCAATTTCCATCTTAACTTGCTTTGCCACATTCGGATTCATCCTATATGAGTGCTGCTTCACTAGCACCGTATCCGGTTTCAGATTTATCGTATGCTGATAAAACTTAGGATCCAATCCCTGCATATCCGCATATTCCCATGCGAAAACATCCTTAAATTCTGTCAGTAACTTAATCAAATCATCTCTAAAACTTGCCTCAAGCTTCTTATTAATGTATATGGGCTGCGACTCCGCTTGCTCCCCAAGAAAGACCTTCTCTAATTCATCTTCTTTAACCCTTGTAATTTTTTCCATCTGCGCCTCAAACGCACGTTCTTGCTGAATAACGTCCTCCAATGATTCAGGACTTGGAAGCACCTGTTGTTACTCCCCTATTCCTGCTAGAGTTCCTGAATCCCCCACCGAGTTCCCCTTCGGAACCAGAGAAATATCCGCCAGATATAAAGAGACCAAATCCGGATTAGCTTTCGGAAATTGCTCCTCTTCATCCTCTTCTAATCCTTCCACCATATTTACTGTTTTTGCTATCACCGGCCATGCTGCCTGAACTGGTTGTCTGCATGTTCCCAACATCACCCGCACTTTCCTTCTACCCTTTTTTACTGTAAGCGTATTTGCTTCCCAATTATGCTTTACCCTCGCTTGTCGTAACCAGGGTCTCCCCAAGATAATGTGATAATCCTGATTATGATCCTCAATATTTAAGACTACTAAGGAAACGAAAAAAGATAAGCCCACCACATCCAAGACAATGCCCCGAAGTAACCCCACTGGTTGCACTCTTCTTTGATCTGCCATGCGGACTACAAAGGGTGCAGCCTCCCAATCACTGAGTCCAAAACGCTCACAAGCTGCTTGAGTAATAATGTTTACTTCCGCTCCTCCATCCAATAGTACCTTGTCAATGTATGTTCCATGGTATCTAACTGAAAGCTCCGGAATGCGGGTATCCGTGATCCTATTTGTCGGCAAACGGGGCTGAATCATCCTCCTCGCTTTCAACTTTCCCGATGGCGACTTCCCTCAGCTCTGTGGACGTTTGTCGCAGCAATGCATTATGAAAATTCAGGACCAATTTCAGCAATGAACCAATTCACTTCTAACATTCCACTGTATTATGAGTATTGGTCATGCAAATCGCACACCACTTCTGATTCATTGCGCACTCCTGAGCAGCATAGCCTGGATTTCGACACTGGGTACACCATAGTTCCTTCAGACTTTACGTAACCGCAGCCGATTCCGACGATCCGGATGAAACACCTTTCCCGTGACGCTGGGATTTTTTCGGGGTGTCTCTTCCGATTCTTTCCCCGAATCGTTGTTGCCTGAGTCTGAGGAATCCGATATTGCGGACTCCGACTCCGAACTATCACTGCCACTATCTTGCAACTTCCGATGAGATTTCTTCCTGTCTTTTTTCTTTGATTTCTTTGGAGATATCGTATCCTCTAAATCTTCTCCTGCTACTACAGCCCTAGCAATTACATTATCCAGTGGAGTAGTTACCGTATCCACTGTTGCCATAATAGTTCTGAGATCCTTGTTGAGCCCCCGCAAAAAATAATCATTCAAAAATTTTGCTGCTGGCCTTTGTGCCTGAGGTACCCTCTGCAAAAGCATCCGAAATTTTGCAGCGCAATCCTCCACTGGCAATGACTTTTGTCGCAGCGTTTGAAGCTTTTCCAAATGTTGAGGGACTGTCTTTTCTGTTCTAAACCTTCGTAGAAACGCTCTGGATCCGTCGACATAGGTCTGAAAATGATCATCAGGGTATTCAGACAACCATTTCGCAGCTTTCCCCGAGAGTGTAGATTCAAACACTGATTGTTGATGGAGAGGAATCACCACCCCAGGATGATTCAACCATAAGCTTTATTGAATTGGCGCAAATGTGCATCAGGGTCTTCTCTTGAAAGACCTTGAAATCGACTATACTTAATCTGAGGATGTGCCATCACCCCTTGCCCAACTGTACCTCCTCCCGGAAAAAGCTGACGAGCACTAGGAGGTGGGGACAGTGGCAGAGACACCCCTGGACTTCTTATCGGAGACGGTGGTGGAGCAACCTGTGTGGGTGAGGGTGAATGTACGATAGGAGGACATGACTGACTGCGTGGAGTACGCCTCGCCTGCCGCAATCGCCTACCACACACCGAGCTTGGTGATGGAGATACAGATTCCTCAACCTGCTGTGAAGAAAAAAAACAAATTCATCCGAACGCCTCTCCTCCGACGTCTTCCTACAATGGGAACCACAGGGTCAGGCGGACCCTGCGACCTAGTATGCATGCATACTCATCGCAGGTTGTCCCATCACGCATCGTGGTCTCCAGATGTAATGGCTATTGCCCGCACAGGAGCAATAGGCATTACGGAAATGATTACCCGCAAACTACATTATGTGAACATAACACATAGAAATAGGAGAGAAGACAGTACAAAGTACATAGGCACAGAACACCTCTTACTTCATTCATATGTAATCCGGACACAGGGTTACAACAGTAGATGTCATGAATAACATAAAGGTTGGTTGGTTGGTTGGTTGGTTACATCAAAAGACAGGTATGCCCCTCCATATACAACTGCTGCTCCAGCGGAGATCGGGAACAGTGCACACACTCTTGTCCCATGATATCTTGTGAAGAACTGCCGCAACGGCCGCCACATACCGCATGACTCCTGATCCGCAATGTCAAGACCTCCGTAGGACCGCATGTGCGACTCATGCCGTAACAGCATCCTAGTTTTATATAGAGTGAAATCCCCGGGCTTAGCATCAATCTCTATACCATTTTTCAAGACCACATGACTCAACACATCAGCTCCTGGTTGAGCAAACTTACAATCTTGAGATTCAAGTGACCATTTTCCTCATCTAGCCTTTGAAAACACAGTTTCAACTTTGATAAATGATGAACCCTAGAACTGCAGCAACCTATATCATCCATAAAGACCCTAATAAAATTACTCAAAGAAGGCTCAAACACATTATTCATCCAATCTTAGAAAGTCACATGCATCCTATGATAGGCAAAACATCCCCATGAAGAAATAAAGGTGGTTTTCACCTAGTCTTCAGCAGTACCAATTTGAAAATATCCAAAGAAACATCCATGATTGAATATCTCTCATGACCTGCTGCTTGGTTCAAAATGTCATCTTGGAATGACAAAGGGTAATGATTCTACTTTGTAGCAGCATTGAATGGTTTATAATTGATGCACACTCTCGACTTCCCATTCTTATTTGGTGTAATGATCAATTATAGAAACCCACTTAGACTCTTGCACATGGTAGATAATACCTGCTTCAAGTAGCTTATTGATCTCCTACCATAAAGTCTCCCTTTGAATTTTCCCCAGCTTTTGTTGCTTCTGTGCTCTTGGTTTGTATCCTTCTTGACCTAAATTAGGTGTTCCTCCCCTTTGACTCCTCATAGATGTCTGTACTCCGTAGCAAATAGATTAAGATAAGTTGCATACAGCTTCACATAATCCTCTTTCTATTACTTAGGTAAATCTGTTTGCTACGGAGTACAGACATCTATGAGGAGCAATCATCTATTAGGTAAAACCACCCCTTTGGCTCCTCATAGATCTCTGTACTCCGTAGCAAAAAAAATAGGGTAACATACCCTCCACCTATACTGCATCTACACGACAATTTGAGACTGCATACTTTCCTTGGAAAGGGCTGTATCTATAGTAACTCCAAATAGATCTGCATCAATCTTCAAAATATCGCCGCTCTCCTGTTCCTCCATACATGTGTAGCCTTCATCATAAGCTGACTCAGTCTCGTGCTCATAGATTTTCATCAAATCACCTCCATCACATCTTGTCATATGATGTAATTGTGTTTCCCTATTCTTCAAATCCAACACCATCTCCTTGCCATTCTCCTTGTCTGAAAAAGTGAAACCCCACTTTCTCAATCTTGCTTGGCTTCTATTGCAAGTAGCTAGGGGCTCCCCAAAATAATAGGATAGGCATTATCACCTTCTTTCATCACACAAAAAATTCAATGACGCATTCAATTCCCATCACCTTTACCTTCACATCTTGAGATATGCCCAAACACCTTGCCTTGGCATGGTTGGACATCCTCATTTGCACATATGATTTGAAATCTATTTTAACTCCTACATCCTTCAAAATAGTTTCTTTCATGACACATACTTGAGCTCCACCATAATTGTAAGCTTGTACATACATCTTCTTTTCAATAAGTGCATTAATGAGAGGAAGCACATCCACTAGAGTCTCTACCCTTAATGCCAAATTTTCCACTCCATGCACATCTCCTCTGACTTGTGCAAGCCTAAAACTGACACTAGTAGACCATTGTCTCCTCAACTAGGGATTCAATGCTAATAATTGCCCAAATTACTTTTAACATCACTCACAAGATCATACTTAGGATGACCTTGCCCAAGTTGGAACTCCATCTGCTTAGGGAATCAAAGTATCATCATAAGTCACATTAGATTTCCTAAGGAAGATGAGAGATATATCATAGTCCAAAACAATAAAGTTGTCCAAAAACATAGGCACTATAGATAATCTAGAGCTTACAATCATGTTCTAATAGAGTTATCCAGTCACATAATCAAGTTCCAAAGTGTCAAATCCTTTCTACAAGGACCAAAACTGGGTGAATGTACCCAACACCAAGCAATCCCTTTTTATATAGTAGGAAACTTGAACATTTTTATGTTTTTTTAATATATAAAAATCAAAGTGCTTAGGACTAAACAAGGTAGTATTGGCAAGTGTATTAAAAGCGTTGCCTCAAATGCCCAGTCAAAGACTACTCCTAAATAAATTTAGAGAGCAAAAGCAGTTGGTGAGGTCAGGGTAAAGCAACCCAACAAGTATGAGAATGCTTGAAAAGCGTAGCAAGTGATTTCGCATTCGCCTATCTAAGAGATTATCGAGCACTAAGAGTAAATAAGTAGAGCAATAAAAAATGCAATACAACAATCAAACTTCTTTGAGTGAATGGAACTAGAAGAGGGTTCAAATGATTTAGTAGAAGCAAGCCAGATTATGAGAATGTGCCAGCCAAGTACAAACCATCATCACCACATCATGCACTCAGTCATATTAGAGATCAAGACCCCTCTTTTTAGGTAAAGCATTCCATTTTATTAGTAAACATAGGCATATACCAAGGGCATAGCCCACCATAATCTTCATGTGGAGAGAGGAGAAAAAGAGGCAGGTATAGAGAACCAATAATTGAGAGGAAAATGCAACCATCAATAATAATACAAGGACTTTAATTATCTGAGTCCATCCATAGAAATTTTGAAACAAATTTGGAGTGTTAGGACATTCCAGCCTAGCATCAATAAAGCAAAGGCAACAATAAGAACATTTTTTAGTGTGCACATCAACAACCAAAAAAGGCCAAAAATTCTCAATTTAGCATTGGAGTACTACCTAATGACTACACCCCAACATATTCCAACATGGTAGCAGAATATTGCATCAAAATCTCCAGGCATCTCCTATACCTAGTTCTCTTCTGTATGCAAAACACAGATCTTATGGTATGCCTATACTTTTCTAAGCTTCACAAAAACATATTATAACCATATTTCTAGTAGTTAATCACGAAATCAATTAATCCAAATCAAATATTCTCACTAGAGGTATGGTATTTGAGGTTGAGAGTAAGCCCTCAAAATGATCCAAGTATTGCAAACCTAAGATAGAAACGAAGCTAGCACACAAGTTTAAAAGTATGACAATGGTCCTCAATTACATGACCCTAGAGTAAGACATTCAGTGCAAAAATTGATAAAGGAGCAAGCACCCTTAAGGATCTACCATATGTAAAGATAAAGAGCAGCTCAATGTAAGATCTAGTAATGTCTTGCATGCAAGTTACTTCTACCCTTATAAGTAGAATTGAATTACCCATACTTCCTTTCAATTGGCTTGCCAAAAGCCCAAATCTGCTCCCACTTGGTGATTCAAATTATCTCAAGCAATAAGGAGTTGAGCTTTGCCAAACCACAAAATCTTCTTCTTCTACTACATCGTTCATACTTTCCCAAAGATCATGGGTTTAGAACAAGTCAACAAGGTATAAAATATCCCAATACATATTGACAAATCATTCCATTGTAGTAATGATCCAATCACAAAGAAAACTAACGATTAAATAGTCTAGGTAGAGGAGATTGTTAATATCATCAAAATCATAAACTTGAGCCAACCTAAATCAAGTATTTATGCTATAGAGGTAAACTTGTGAGAAAAAATGGTACTCCAAGAATTCCATGTGGCTAGGAGCAGAAGAGATTCCCAATAGAATTAGTGCTCAATAACAAAAAATAGTGAGTCTTCTCTATCTTTCATTCTTGTCTAAAACAAAGAGCTCAAAGGCTAAGTGAGGGATGGAAATCCCTCACCTTAAGCCTAGGGGATTCACTTATACTTATGGGGGATGTCACCTGCGTGCAACCATGCCAAAAATAACCTCTATCTATGGACCCTAAAACACTAACTCAACCCTCTATCTACAAATTGTAAAGCAATCATATACACCCTTTCTATGGTGTTTTTGAAGTCGACTTGACCCCCCCTAACATATATAAGAATTCTAAATATTTTCATTTAAAAAAATCTTGACAAAGTTTCCCTTTGTATGATGACACTAATCCCAAAATATTCGCATGTACTTATGCCTCCTACTCAGTAGGATTTCTACAGGGGATTCAAGGCTTCTAAAACTAAAAGAATATGTAACATCAACATTCAAAGAAATGATACTAATTCCCACAGAGGATTTAAGACTTCTAATATGTAGCATCAATATTAAAATTTTTGGCAGAGTTTCCCTCTTATGTTGACACTAATTCCAAAATCTTTGCATGTACGTATGACTCATACTCAATAGGATACCCATAGTGGATTCATGGCTTCTAAAGCCAAAAATATATGTAGCATTGACATCTCACATGTATAACTTGTGAGAAATATACATGTGAGATGGGATATACATTTTATTGCATACCACATGGACATTGATATTTTCTAATGTTACACTTGTTGCATACTTCTAGTAGCAAGATAAAAAAAGACCATTTTCTTGGCCATGAAATGCTAGATTCTTCCTTCTAAAGTAATCAATAGACTTCAAAAATTTGATGAGACACTTCAAAAAGTTAATGTTTGTATCTTAATTGCATTGATGAAGTGCAACTAAACCCAAGGTTTAAGGTAGATGATAGAGCCTTGCCTTGCAAGTACGGATGGGTTGCATGCACCTTTAGCTAGGCCGAGAATAGTCAATAAACCTCCCTCAAACGTTGCTACCAATTGCAGCCATGAGCATGTGGTCGAAGGCTACTTGCTAAGCACGAGAGGCTCTAGAAGCTTGCTATGCAAGAAGCAATGGGATGTAGATGTTTCTATCATCAAGATAATTCACATTTAGAAAATTTTATTGCATACCAAATGGACATTGACATTTTTTAATGTTATATGATTTCTCACCAATCAATATCATACTTGTTGCATACTTCTAGTAGCCAGATAAAAAAGACCATTTTCTTGGCCATGAAATGCTAAATTCTTCCTTCTAAAGTAATCAATAGACTTCAAAAATTTGATGAGATACTTCAAAAAGTTAATGGTTGTATCTTAATTGCATTGATGAAGCGCAACTAAACCTAAGGCTTGAGGTAGAGGATAGATCATTGCCTTGCCAAAGTATGGATGGGTTGCATGCAACTTCAGCTCGATCGAGAAGAGTCAATAAACCTCCCTCAAATGTTGCTACCAATTGCAACCACGAGCATGTGGTCAAAGGCTACTCCTTGAGCATGGGAGGCTCTAGAAGCTTGCTATGGAAGAAGCAGTGGATATAGATGTTTCTATCATCAAGATAATTTACATTTAGAGAGAAAACCTAAGTTTAGCGTAATGCCACTTACAAAGTAGTTTCAATCATAAAGATTACCCTTAACCTATCACATCTTGAGACAATGACATCTGATTAGACAAAGAATGCTAAGACTTGAGCTGCTAAGCTCCACTTTTGGCCACATGGTCACATCCGTTAACTTTCATCGATCCAAAAGTTTTGCATTGAAAAATAATGTATGCCAGTGTCCATTAATTAGGTATACATCAAATCCTCACCCCCCAATGACGGTACTCAAACCACTAGGGTTCACAAAACTTCAAATGATAACAGATAATAAGATGTGAGAGGCATTTGAAAAATGAACCTCACAGTTCACTACAAAAACAAAGCACCACTATATTGTAGTAAAATGTATATGTGTGAAATGACATAACGTCACAGGTTTAGGGTTTAGGTTGGGACCCTCAAGACTAGAGCACTTTCAAAGAATGAAAAAATTAAAGTCTATTTTGGACCTTGGAGTTTCAAGAAAAATTCTTGTTTAGCAAATGCCTACCCAGAAGTTCTTTGTAGATTGAAATATATTCTCAAAGAAATATGGAATTGTCATACATAACAATGTAACTTGGCCAACTCATCAATACCCAACCTATTTTGAGTGCATTTTATTTGCGAGCAATATCGTGCTTTTTTAATTGTTTCACCTTTTTTGAGTTTTTTTTCATGGTGGTGCATAATAGTATCCCAATGTGTTGTGATGGATCTATCATTCTTGCAATGCAATTTGAGTCTCTAAAGTGTCCAAACTTTTGTAACATCACAATATCAAGTCAGCAATCATTTCTAAGGGAAAAACATAGCACACAACTTAACTTCATCATAATGTAATCAATTTGGATACAAATATGAAGATGGGTAGTGCGTGTAATCATCATAAAGTTGGGGTAAAGTTGGATTCATCTTACATGTTTCTCCGAAAGTGAATAGAATATCTTGGGGGACAGGGTAGGCTAGTGGATTTCCATATGTCATTTAGGTTGAATCCAACAATGTGCACGCTAATATAATACATGTGCTTGCATGAAACAAAAGACTTAAGCATTGTTTCCCTCTTCTAAGAGTCCAAGCAGCTTCTCTAGTGTGTACCTCATAGCATCTCTCTATATGGACACAAAATACCACATTCTCTCTAGGAAAATGAACCCAACTCATTAAGAAAAGTAGATGCCATAGTCTCAACTACCTCCAACCTTTTAGGAACATCCTTAGAATTTCTATGTCTCCCCATCTTGCACCTTGTTTTGATTCCACTATCCATTTCACTTGGTATGACAATATTTAAAGGTTCTGACTTCTAGTGTAGTATTGAGGATCCCAGCTTAAGAGCTTCGAAATCCTCTTTGGTAACATGCATCCCCTTTGTGATGGTCCAATGATCCAATGGAAAAGATGACCCCTTTATATTGGCTCTCTATCTGTAACAATATGATTGTAGAGCCACAACCAATGTGCAACTATCTTGTCCTTGTAGAATCTTCTAACCAAAACATCGAGCAACCAATCCAACATAGCAAATTTGAAAACTCTATCACTTTACCTTCCCTAAAAATAGGGGTTGAAAACAAAATCTAACTTCACACAAGGCTAGAGAAAACTCAAGAGAATGTTACACACATACTGCAACATTATATTTCTTAAATTCAATTGCGCACCCAATGGCTGGTTGTCCAAACTCCACATTATAAATTCTTGAAAAGCACTTAAAAGAGCTGACCAAACTAGAGGATATCATCGGCTTGATTACTCTCATAGTTTTTCAAAATGCCTTGCCCTCCTAAAAAGGTCAACCATGCAAGTGTAGTGCTCTTTGTCTAATATAATGCCAAATTTTCCCCTTATGCTATCAAAAAGAATTTGGCCCTCATTCAACAACCCTTAGTATGTGAATGCATTGAACACAGTAAGAAAAGTGATTGCAATTGGGGAGGTTCCCTTCTACTATATCCAACAAAAAAAATTTAATGGCTTCCTCAGAAATCCATGTTGGGAATATCCTCCTATAAGAGGACTCCAAGAGACTTTGTCTAACAAGAAACCCTCACTTTGTATCTGGTTGAAACAACCAAGAATTTCCTTGTGACATCTATATTGGGCAAACCCTTCACTCTGTGCATTCAAACAGGCAACATTTCACACAGAAGTTCATCAATAATTTTTTATCTTTCATAAAAAAAGCACATTTGGCATACATATCAACCACATCATGTTTCTCGAATAGCTTCCGACTAGCAATCTCATCTCGTGAATTTGGCACCCATGTGAAGGTTTTGCATGCAGCCATAAGATTTCAAGGTGCAAGAATAGGTTCTTGTATTTGGAGAAAGGCCTTTAATTTATGTTTGGTTAAAATAGCCCAAAGATTCACTGGCACAACCATGTTGATCATATAGTTCATCAATCAACATATTGATGCATCCTCTCTAGTATGTTGTCTTACAACCAACATGTTGGTTGCAAGAGACACACACATGTTGGTTACTAGCATTGGTGATAAATTTTGGAGAAAGGAGTTCCTTTGCATTTGGCTAAAATAGCTCAGATCTTTCCTACCACAACAATTTTGAGCACATCCGACCATCATTGTGGTCCAAAGAGATGAAATTTTGGATAGAAAGCTCATCAAGAACTTTATGTGCTTTTGGGAGGGCACTACATTTGGCATACATATTGAGAAAAGCACCACTGATCCAATATCTTGCATAATGTTAATCCTTTCACATCCAATGAAAATAGCACATGCCTTCCTTGCCACAACCACATCTCAAGAGAAAATCATTGATGGGCTAACTATCCAAAATGTCATCACTTCGACAATGTTGGTAGCGGGAAATGTCAATCAGGGGCTATAGGAGAAAGAAAATGTGCCTCGTAGTGCTTGGATTAATATATATGCCAAATATGGTGCCCACAAGGAATTCGATTTTTTGATGGGATTTCCATCTGAAATGTTATCTCTTGGATTGCCTTGATTGCGGGATATTTCCAAGGTAATTGCGACGAAGCCTTGGTGAAACATGTTGTGCACGGGAGTGCTTCATTTTTCTTGGGTTGAAGTGGACATTGCATGGAGAAGGGAAAGGGGGCATTAGAGAAGGTTTTTTTAACAGGAGCAAAGAAGGTTGGCAATCAGAGGTAGTCTGTGGCATGGGAAGTGGAGCCAAGCAAGATTTTTATAAAGAGAGCTGTTAAGAAAAAGAGGTGCCGCTGCAGTCAATTGTGGACATGGATGCCAAATAAGAAGTGGTGCTACAATTGTTTACATGCATGAGTGGGGTACTACATGTGCTGCATGAGGAGGTTAGGGTTGCAAAAGAAGGGGGTTGGTTGGGATATTGAGCGGCCACGAGTGCTCAAGAGCATAGAGAAGACACATTGCATGAGAAGGGCTGAGGAAAGGGAGGTCATCTGAAGGGAACCAGCCTGCATGAGAGGAGCCTTGAAAGAGGCCACCGAGGGCTTTCATTTAAAAAGTAGGTGGGTGGCAAGAACAACACGCTAGAAATAGAGCTCCTTGATTTGTGTAGTGTATTCAGAAGACCGACAATAATAATTGGGACAAATTTTACTCACTTCAATCCAAGGATTCCTCCCTACCTGAACAGAAAGGAAGATCTTGATGGTGCAAATCTAGAGCGATGCCTGAGAATTGTTAGTGCAAGAGCTTCACAAGAGATATCCAATAATAGCCACCAAGCACTCATGATCTCTCTCTCTCTCTCTCTCTCTCTCTCTCTCTCTCTTTCTCTCTCTCTCTCTCTCTCTCTCTCTCTCTCTCTCTCTCTCTCTCTCTCTCTCTCTCTCTCTCTCTCTCTCTCTCTCTCTCTCACACACACACACACACACACACACACACACACACACACAGAGTAGTACTTATCTATAGTTTCTGGTTTTTTTAAAAAAACCCCACACCATTGGACTAGGCCCGTACATATTACCTACAAGTAGGTTTTGCTTTATGGTTTATTGTCCTACTACCATTATTTTCCGTGAAGGCGCAGGGGCTCTCTCTGCAACTAGAGGCGGACTCACTGTCGTGTAACATAGTCGGTATACTCATGGAAATTCTACTCATGGCTTTGATCTAAGCGGACCTCATCTCTCCCTCCTTTCTTGATATAATGAGGTGAGGGCACCTCTTTGGCCCTCACTTAGCTTTGTTTTGTTGTTGCCTTGCCTTGAAATTTTTGCGTGGTATTGAAGCATGGAGCTCACTTCGTCTAACACACATGTTTGCTTCCTCGGCCATATGTTTTATGATTGCAGGTTTTTTTGAAAAAAATACTATTGAGGACGGTTTTTTATGATTACTCTTGCTCTGTTAATCGGGTTGTGATACTCTTTGATTAGAAGACACATGGCTTATCATAAATGGCATAATGAATATGATAATTTTGCAGACACTGCTAATGTTTGAGATGATTTCTGGTTGCCTATTACATAAGGTGTTTACTGTGATGCGATTTTTTGTTAATGATAATGTATTAAAATGGTTTTTTTATCAGTGGCTAGACCACTCGTTTGGCTATGGCCTTGTACCTTGCTTACTGACTCGCCGACTGATAGGCGCCTTGATTACATGAGTTGTTGCCTTTTAATTGGGCTTGGATGGTGAACTAGGAAATGAAGGGGGTATGGTATCCCACCCTCTGCACACCGATTGCGTGTTTTGCACCAAGCTGTACGTTACGGTAGTTATTAAACGAACCTTCATTCTAGAAAAATATTGTACTCTACGTTTTAATCTGCCCACTCATAATTGATATTCCCATGAAAGGGCTTGATGCTATGGGCTACTGCTGGCTACGTTTTTATTTTATTTTTTAGGGGCTTACTGAGCATCAAATAACCTTGTGGCTTACTTGATACTGTCGCTTTTTGCATAGGTGTTTTTAGCACTATCATAGGAAGCCGTTTACTGGCCATGTATATTGGTTGGCTGGTGGTGGTGTTTTCTCTCCGATTGCGCAATGACATAGAGAGGTTTTTTTAGGGGTGCTGGGCCCTATTGTGCACCGTTGTAGTACTTGGTCTTTACTTTATTTGGTTAGGATGTAAACTACATTCACTTGGAGAGATGTTGATCCTTTTTTAAGCCTTGAGTGTTGAGGTGGAACTAGCACATTAAAGCATGATATATATATTTTTAATGGTTTGGCTCATGGCCTGGCTTTTATCAGGGCTCCTGTTACTTGGTTTGCTAAAGAGAGGTATATGGTTAGTGATAGTGGGATGATTCAGAGTCCATTTTACCATAATGGGCGTATGACCTGAAAACGATCTTAAACAAAGCTTGATACTGTATGAGAACTTTAAATGGAATTTTTAAGAAAAAACTTCTTGTATAAACTTCATTTGGTATAGATTTTCATGAACTGATGAAACTGATGAATTTTTTAAATAAATGGAGTGGATTCAGACACTTGGATTAGAAGGGGTGATGGCCTTCTAATCAAAATGATATTCTTTTACGATAATGTTTGGGATTTTTTAAAGAAAGTGATAACATCTCTACATAAATACTCTTGACTAAGCTTGTAAAGCCTAATTTTTTTTGAGATGGACATGGATAACAACCGGTATAGTCCATTGATACCTATAAAACACATCCAAGGCTAACTGAATTGTTGTCTTGTTGGATGGATGCAGGTAAGGACTCTATCTTATCTTGGAGGCTTTTTTTTACTTTGGCAAGCTGACATACGCTGGATTGCACACTCACTTATGATTTGGGAAGTTTTTCTACTATCTGTATATTGGAAGGGGACCTCATTCCTACAAACATTCTACTTAAATGATTCTAATACTGAGTTGTTTTTGTACTTATCTGTTCTTTGTTCCATTGCCAGCTGTCTTTTGGATGTAAAAGTTCAATTATGTCTTATTATCTAATATTAAACAGCTACACACACGCACATGCACACGCGCGCACACACACGCACACGCACACGCACACGCACACAGTAGTAGACGTGAGCTGGGAGAAGGGAAGAGCAAGATCTCTTATCTCAAGCAAAGTGATGGAGAGAAGGTCTGGAAGCTCTTCAGGAACATGGAGAGAGAATAGTTTTGTCCAATGCATGGCACTTTTGTTGCTCCATGTCAGTCGTGTTGCATGCATATGGGAAACAAAGCAACCATGTTTGCGGTGAGACACTCCTCCAACATGAGATCGGGACTCTAAAGAGCTCTACATGTGAAGATGCCATAGCAGCATGGCAGACATAGCAACTCTCTCTCTCTCTCTCTCTCTCTCTCTCTCTCTCTCTCTCTCTCTCTCTCTCTCTCTCTCTCTCTCTCTCTCTCTCTCTCGCGTGTACGACACACACACATATTTAAACATGGAAATTTGTTTTTACCCTTAGTAGATGAGGGCTCTATATAGTCTGTACCCACACACGCTTTCTATAAAGCAAGTCATGCTCGCACATTGCCGATCGTCTCCCTCCCTAGCTATCTCTCTCATAGAGAATATCGATCTTACAAAACCGAAGATTGCAGCTTCACATGCAATCATGACATCCTTTGAACATCTAATGCTGACTAGCAGTATCAAATACACGCATGAAACAATTGTATGAACCTCCTTGGGATACAGAATGGAGTGCACATGGGCTCATGACCTTCTACGATTGGTTGAAAATTTAATGATAATCCTTTTTTAGAATCAAAGGCCTCTATTTTAAACCTTATTTCCCCTTCTCTTGCTCTCTCTAGATGACATGCATCTCCCCTTTCTTGATTTTTGACACGTAATACTCAGATCTCGCTCGTCTACACCTCCTCAAACCATGCCCCACCATACACCCATGCTTAAGTTTGCAGTCCTTTCACTATTCATGGCACCTGATGCACTTGATGTGCTTCTGGATCGCATTATCCAGTTTCTTGCTCATGTATAGAAAAAAACCCCTACAGATTCGTATTATTTTATCTCTGGCATGCCCCCATCTTCTC
The DNA here is from genome assembly GCF_014529385.1 of Adiantum capillus-veneris. NCBI lineage: Eukaryota > Viridiplantae > Streptophyta > Polypodiopsida > Polypodiales > Pteridaceae > Adiantum > Adiantum capillus-veneris. The sequence continues at coordinate 127,545,659 of NC_140949.1, forward strand.
ATAAACGTTTGCAATTCACACACATGCACACACACTACTCTACTCGCCATACAAAAGCTTCCTTCATACCTTCCACACACACGCATGGTCGCGTGATCAGGACATGAAAACATACAAAGTATCCCAAATTTTCCTGGGGTTGCTTTGGAAAACAGGGCCATCATGGCTACCAAGTTCAGTGGATAGGATCGTGTTATTCTGATGCGCACACCCACATTAAATTCCTCATGCGTGTAAGCAAGTGGAATGATATTAACCACTTTGAACCTTGGTGACACCAATTGGCAATGGTACAAGTAAGTGCTTATGCACCTACTCAGTATATCTGGTTTTTTATAAATGAGAGTACTTTTGAATGTTTCTCAGTTCCTGTCAGATCTTGCTTTTCGCACACTCGAACTATGATTTTAACTTGCCGATGTGGTAGTCCCCCAATGATGTATTGTTAATACATTACATTATCAACATGCTGTGACCTACATACAATAGATAACTCAACTTAGAGTGTAATAATTATGCTTGATGTTGTAAATGACTATGATGTGTATCTCAACTTTGAGATAATTGACTCAGGGATTTCAAGTAGATGCTCTTGCACCTACTTAGTACTTAAGCTTTTCATGATGGTCAAGCTACTGCTTCTTTAACACATGCATACATGAAATCCATCTACAGTTATGTACATACCAATAGATACGCATCTGATGATACACCTACTCACATATTTCCATTGGATAATACGCATCAGATTGCCATCTACAATTTACCTTTTTGTGTAGTGGGTTAACACACATTACTCACACTTGCATGTGTACCATCGTTTTCCAGTAGCATATACTTGCATATGTATGATAATTCTCTAGTTGTCTTACCTTTTCAGCTCTTATGGGGTTTGGCAGTGATTTCACTCCGTATAACAAATCAAATCCACATTGATAATATTGTAAAATAGGATATGGGGATGTGCATAGCTTATACAGCATGAGGATACATATATAACATTGAGCACACACTTGAGTACGGGCATTGAATGATTACCAATAATTTGGAAATTTAGGATATATCATATAAAAATCAATTTGTTGGTCCTTTTATTATGACTAGTTGGCTAGATTGTTTGATAAACTGGATGACTACTTAGGTTTACTTACATAGTATTATGGACATTTCTTTGACACATAATATCTCTTGGTTTTTTGAGGTTCTAACCCATCTTTATGGAGTACCAGAGATGGTAACCATAGTGGTAAACAAGGATGTGCTTTTTATGTGGATTTATAGCACAACTTCAGACATCTTGAGCAAACCTATTTGTTAATTGTTTAGATTTCTCACACACGGTTTTGGGTTCAAAAAGCATGGGTTTTTGTAGCTGATGCTGGTCCTTTTCACATATATGGTGGTAGGTGTATGACTATAGCTGAGTTACTCATTTTAATAAATTCAGTATTGCGAACTGTTCGTTAACACTTCTTTTTGTTGAATAGAAGCATAGCTTTTGAAATTAGTGTTAGTGTTTTACTTTGAAAACACTCCAATGCTTCTAAAAGGGCATTAATCCTCACGTGAGGGTCTCAGATGAGATGGCATTGGACTAGAATTTTGAAATTGATCCAAATTACAAAGGCGATGTTGTCTAATTTTTTAGGAAGTAGATGATGCAAATATATGACTCAAATACTTGATATGTATTAAGTTGTTGGTTTTTGTTATAATTCTTGACACCAATAAGAAGGGGAGGGAGTTGTTCACACCTGTCTTCCCAATTATTGGTAGTATTGATGGACTTGCATTTTTTGGATGGTGGCAGGTAAGAAATTCTTTCCTTGGATTATAACAACAACTACAAAAGATTATCCACTGTTTGGTTATTTTTATTAGTGATAGATGACCCTTGTATATGATTCTTTGATAATAACATGTAATACACTATATGTCAGTATCAAGTCTAAATGTCAATTGTAGTCTTAACTTTATCTACTTGTTATCGAATGTATACATAAGGTTTGGTTATTTACACGTTTACTGGTCTCTAGTCTCATTTTATGGTTCAATAATTTGTGAAATCAAACTAGATAATCATTCTTAAACACACACTTGTTTCTAGATACCCTTTGGTCGGGTTAGCCCCATACAATGGGCCTAGACCTGTTATAATTTTTTTGACTTGACCCACCTAACCCAGAGGGATGGGTTGGGGCCACGACTCCTAATCTGGTCAAGCACATACATCATATAGTTCTATTACCTTAGACTGGCAGATTCTCTTTGACTCTGTACTTGACAAAGTATACTTAATCAGATGGCTTTTTTAGGAATGTGATGCGCATATCATTTAGCCCTATTGGCACCACTTTACCAAAATGGTAACCTTTTTCCATATGAAAAATGCCTTTTTGGACACTTCATACTGATTATTTGGATATTTTTGTCGCTAAATTGTTCATATTTGGTTGGGGGTAGGGTTCCACATGGTGGGCCTTGCCTCCCACCATGTGGATCCTCTCCTCAGGGATGGAGGATGGACACACACACACACACATTTAAACATCACAATTTTTTCTTACCCTTAGTAGATGAGGGCTCTATATAGTCTGTACCCACACACACTTTCTATAAAGCAAGTCATGCTTGCACATTGCCGGTCATCTCTCTCCCTATCTCTCTCATAAAGAATATCGATCTTACAAAACCGAAGTGTGTAGCTTCACCTGCAATCATGACATCCTTTGAACATCTAATTGGTTTTCTCTGATTGTCAGTATCATCTACACGAATGAAACAATTGTACCAACCTCGTTGGGATACACAATGGAGTGAACATGGGCTCATGACCTTCTACGGTTGGTTGAAAATTGTATGATAATCCTTTTTTCAAATCAGAAGCCTCTATTATTAACCTTATTTCCCCTTCTCTTGCTCTGGCTAGAGGACATGCATCTCCCATTTCTTGATTTCTGACGCATAATACTCAGATCTCGCTCATCTACACCCCCTCAAACTAGGCCCCACCACACACCCATGCTTAAGTATGCAGTCCTTTCACTATTCGTGGCACCTGATGCACTTGATCTGCTCCTGGTTCGCGTTATCTGGTTTCCTGTTCATGTGTAGAAACAAACCCCTATGGATTCATATATTTTATCTTTGGCATGGACCATATGCTCATAAACATTTGCAATTCACACACATACACTTGTACTCTCCATACAACACCTTCCTTCATACCTTCCACACATAGGCATGGTCGCGTGATCAAGACATGAGAACATACAAAGTATCCCAAATTTTCATGGGGTTGCTTTGGAGAACAGTGCCACCATGGCTACCCACATTAACTTCCTCATGCGTGCAAGCAAGTGGAATGATATCAACCAGTATGAAACTTGGTGACACCAATTGACAATCATCACAGGTAGGTGCTTATGCACCTACTTAGTATATCTGGGTTTTTTATAGATGAGAGTACTTTTGAATGTTTCTCATTTCCTGTGGGATCTGGCTTTTTGCACACTTGAACTATGGTTTGAAATTGTTGGTGTGGTAATCCCCCAATGCTGGGTTGTTGATACATTACATTATCGACATGCTATGACCTACATACAATAGGTAACTTAAGCTATAATGTAATAATCATGCTTAATGTTGTAAATGACTGATGTGTATCTCGACTTTGAGATAATTGATGGAGGGATTTTAGGTAGATGCTCTTGCACCTACTTAGTACTTAATCTTTTAATGATGGTCGAGCTACTGCTTCTTTAACACGTGCATAAATGATTGCCATCTACAGTTATGTATGTAACAATAGGTATGCATCAGATGATACACCTACTCATCAGATGTTACACATCAAATTTCCATCTATAGTTTGCCTTTTTGCGTAGTGGGTTAACACACATTGAGTCACATATTGCATGTGTACCATCATTTTCCAGTAGCATATAATTGCATATGTATGAGAATTCTCCAGTTGTCTTACCTTTTTAACTCTTATGGGGTCTAGCAATGATTTCACCTAGTACTACAAATCAAATCCACATTGATAATATTGTAAAATAGGATATGAGGATGTGCATAGCTTATACAGCATGAGGATACATATATAACATTGAGCACACACTCGAGTACGGGTGTTGAATGATTACCAATAATTTGGAAATTTAGGATCTCTTATATAAAAATCAATTTGCTGGTCCTTTTATGATGACTAGTTGGCTAGATTGTCTGATAAACTAAATGACTAATCAAGTTTAACTACATAGTATTATGAACATTTCTTTGACACATAATATCTCTTGGTTTCTTGAGAATCTAACCCATCTTTTTGGAGTACCAGAGATGGTAACCATAGTGGTAAGCAAGGATGTGATTTTTGTCTAGATTTATAGCAGGACTTCAAATATCTTGAGCAACCTAGCTGTTGACTGTTTAGATTTCTCACACATGGTTTTGGGTTGAAAAAGCATGGGTTTTTGCAGTTGATGCTGGTCCTTTTCACATTTATGGTGGTAGGTGTATGACTATAGCTGTGTATACTCCTTTTAATAAATGCAGTACTGGGAACTGCTCTGTAACATGTAATGGAATTTGCCTATTCAATTTGAGTGTAGCGGAATTTAATGAGAGTACTTTCAAGAAATGATTTTGTGAGCATAGCGGGTAGACATAATTGAAGATAGCAACATAATCATAGCAATTAGTTAACTTGGCATGGACAATACTTTTGCAAGAGAGAGAATTTAGAGAACATGACAACAGTTGAGGACCGGATTTATGTGGAGTCGGTCCCCCCTCCAATAGGCATTTGTATTATGATTTCTCCCATAAAGAGAGACTTGTTACAATACATTCTTTGCGTTCCTTGTGACCTAGGTGAAGCAATGAAGATGGAAAGCTTCATGCATCACCATCATAGCATAACCTAAACTGAAGAAAGCTTTAACTATACCAAGCCTCAGTCCCAAGACCTCAAACACCTTCGAAGGTGGAGAGAGCTAGCAGGGAATGAGGGTAGGGAAGAGGAAGAAGAAACATTTCATACGAGAAAGAGCTAGTTCCTCACTTATCATACTCTTGTGCTAGCATACATAATAGCATAGTAATGAAGAAGAAATAGATGGCAAGCTCAAGCATTGAAGCATGGCTCTTGGATGGCTTTGCACTCCATAGCCAAGAGTGTTGGTGTAGGCTCTCAACCTCTACTTGCTTGGAGAAGGAGAGGGAGCTCTTGCACTTTGCATAGTACACCATGAGAGTGTTTGTGAGTGTGTGTGGGTGAGTATACCCCCTAAGCACCCCCCCTAGCTTGCTTGGGTTGACCCCCCCTTGTAGCTCATGCTTGAAGCTCATTGGACCCCTCCAGGCCTAGCCAATCACAAGCAGGAGCCATTACAAGCAACATGGGTAGCCTTGGGACAAGTGTCTCCCTTTCCCCTTTGAGAGAGAGGACTTGATAAATGCAAAATCAATTAATTAAATATCCTAAATTATCATTGGACCCCTTGGGTGGCCAACCAATAGGCTTCAGGCACACCATGAGGGCAACATGAGGAGGAACTTGACAAGTGTCCTTGCTACCTCTTCAAGCTGGGACTTCCCTTGTGTGTGTGTGTGTGTGTGTGTGTGTGTGTGTGTGTGTGTGTGTGTTCTCTCTCATCCCCCCCCCCCCCCCCCTGTAGGCTCGCCCCCCTCCTTGTAGGGATATTTTTGACTTTGGATGAGCAAGCCCCTTAGTCATCAAGCATGACTAAGCACTTGAAGTAGGGGGTGTTCCCACAAGCATCTCAGGCAAGCTTCTCAAGGCACCTTAAGCACCTTAATCATGCACCAAGTCAAGCACCTCAAGCATGGAGCCAGACAAGCACCTCAAGCATCTTAATCAAGCACCTCAAGCATGACAAGCACCTCAAGCACGACAAGCACCTCGAGCTTGGGCAGGGCTCCCACCTCAAGCTCAGCCCTAGCTTACCTAACGTCAAAGGACTTTTACACACATTATTGGAGGTCTTCAATGAAGCTAACCCTAAGGTCTTATGCTCCATTGGTTAGCCTTGCTCTTGATAGACCATCTCCCATTTGGGCCCCTTTTTTATTGGCCCCGTGTTGAGATAGATTTATAAGCACATATCTATATCTTAACACTTGTCCCGTTTATTCTCCCACATTAAGTGATCAATTTAATATGAGAAAATCATTTGGGTTGGTTAGATATTAGATTTTATGAAATAACACTTCTTTTTGTTGAATAGAAGCATAACTTTTGAAATTAGTGTTAGTGTTGTACTTTGAAAACACTCCAATGCTTCTAAAAGGGTCTTAATTCTCATGTGAGGGTCTCGAATGAGCTGGCATTGGACTACTTTTGAAAATTGATCCAAATTACAAAGGAGACGTTGTTTGATTTTTCTTGGAAGTATATGATGCAAATATATGACTCAAATACTTGATCTATGTTAAGTTGTTAGTTTTTGTTATAATTCTTGACACCAATAACAAGGGGAGGGAGTTGTTGACACCCGTCTTCCCAATTATTGCCAGTACTAATGGACTTGCATTTTTTGGATTGTGGCAGGTAAGAGAGTCTTTCCTTGGGATTATAATGACAACTACAGCAATAACAGAAGATCATCCACTGTTCCGTTATTTCTACTAGTGATAGATGACCCTTGTATGTGATTCTTTGATAATAACATGTAATACACTATATTTCACTATCAAGTAAAAATGTCAGTTGTAGTCTTGACTTTATCTACTTGTTATTGAATGTATACATAAGGTTTGGTTATTTACATTTTGAGTGGTCTCTAGTCCCATTGTATGGTTCAATAGTTTATGAAATCAAACTATTGTTAGATAATCATTCTCTCACACACACACACACACGCACACACGCACACATAGTGTGCTGATGTGCTGATGCTTGTGGGGTGTAAAAGGTGTAGATTATATGGAAAGGTACACAGTTAGATCCTTGGTGCACCTTGCAAAGATGCACACTCTCTCTCTCTATCTCTATCTCTGTGTGTGTGTGTGTGTGTCCCTCTGTGTGTGTGTGTGTGTGTGTGTGTGTGTGTGTGTCCCTCTCTCTCTCTCTCTCTCTCTCTCTCTCTCTCTCTCTCTCTCTCACACACACACACACACACACACACACACACATTGCTACTGCGCAGTCTGCTTTACAAAAGATGCAAAAAGTAGCAAAAAACTTAAATGGAAACAAAAACGTAGAATGATGAGTTAGGAGGGGATGCCAAGAATGCAGGCTCATTGCCCACTTGTAGCTTGTTACCTTGTTATTGCTACTAACTGTTAGCATTGTCACACAAGGGTCGCACACATAGAGCTGCAACAAATATCAAGCACCTCAGAAGCATGGCTTGCCTCTTAGCTTGCAACACCTCTTACAAAACCACCATTTCTAGCATGCTTTTGTTGTATGCGCTATAAAATTCTGTTACAGAATGTCCGTTCCTAGCATGCTTTCATTGTATGCACTATAAATTTTGGAAAAATCTAGACCTCTGCAGGGGTTGCAGTGCAAGTCCCTGCAAGATCCAAACCCCTCCATGCACTCTAAGTACTTAGAAGCCTAACAAGTACCAGCAGGGGTTGAAGTTTGAAAAAAAAAGCCAGGAGCCTCCCGATTGTTTGTGTGCACGGATGATTAGGAGGCTCATACGTTGTTTTTATTTAGCCTTGTTGTTTCTCACCTTAAGTGCTGCATGCCACCTACAATAAATGTGAGCGTGGGAGGAAAAAACATGAGAGGAAACCCACCAAATTTGAAAAAAAAAAACCAAGAGCCTCCCAATCGTCTGCGCTTGTGGACCAACAGGAGGCTCATACACCATTTTTTCAGCCTTGTTGTTGCTCACCTTAAGGTGCATCCCACTTACAAAAAACAAAGTGAACATTTCTTGCCACATAAAGTCGGCAGGGAATAAAAAGGGGGGCTAGAGCTCCCTAGTCATCTGCCCACACGCGGATAACCAAAGAACTCTTGTGGCCCTTTTTTCTTACTACAGAGGAGATATACTTTTTGAGTAAGTCGTGAACAACATTTGTTGTTGACGTTGCCAAATAATTTACATCGCCTTATGAGATGAGCCAAGAGTGCAGGTTTTCCCCATGCTAGAGCTCATGATTGGAAAGATCAAGGGAGCCCGCTCATCATCCACGTGCACGTGGATGATGGACGGGCTTTTGGCCCCCTTGATCTTTCCAATCATGAGCTCTAGCATGGGGAGAATTTTGTTTGAGGTTCTCAAACATGTGGTTGTGAGCAATGGAAGGTCTCTTGACCCATTTTTTCCTTTCAATAATGAGCTCCAATATGGAAAAATTTTCCATTTGAGGTTTTCACACATAAAAAATATGTTATCAGGACTAGTCGAGCATAAGCAAATGGCCCTATTTTTTCAAATTAATTGCTCCTACTTACATTTTTTATGTAATTTTTGACTTAAACATTGAGAAGAAGCACTTAAGTGCTCTAACAAATTCACGTACTCCCTTATAGTGCTCCCAAGACTCCTAACCTGGCTCAAGATGAGTTAGATAATACAAAGATTTATATGTTTTTTACGAATTGATATTTTTCTATGTTGCATCACTGAACGTCAAAGTCGATGATGTGGAAGCATAAAGTTAGGGAGAGAACTCCTAAGAAAGAGAAAGAGAAAGAGCTTTCTCTTAGAAAGTTGAATTTTAGACCACAATACATCCCAAAATTCCCATTTGTAAATTATGAAGACATCACATCCAAGATTTTACAAGATAATGAATTGTGAAACACACCTGTCCATAATCCTACCAATAACGATGGATTGCGTGTAGTATCATATTGGTTTCTTGCCAAATGAAATGTGCTTTGAACTTTGCCAACTGGATTCAAATATTGATGAAGTGAACTCTGTCACACGAATCCAAATCAAGTATTGGGAGCTCCAATTTCCCTACTCTGTCGCTCACGTGCCTCTCTTTTTCTTGAAGCATGTGTAGTGTGTGCCATCCTATCGGTAGACTCCATTGAGTCACTAGAAAAATCATTGCCACAGTTGTCCTCGCATCAAGCATTCCTTTACCTTTTTCCTTTTTCATACTCTCTCTTGAGGAATTTAAATGAGCCAAGGTATTTAAATGAGTGCTAGTCCTACCACTTTCTAAAGTTGATAGGTCAAAGATGACCTTTAGTTTTTAAAGCATTTGATCATATAGGCCTCTTGAAGCATTTCAAAATGCTCTTCTCCAAAGCACTATTGTAGGAAGTTCATCCTTGAAAGCTAAAGTGATAGCCAAAAGGGTTCATCCACAAGAGAATCTTCAACCGTTGCCAAAGAGTTAGTCTAACAGTAAGGCTTTGGCCTCTCACTTGGTGTTGACATTGCTTAGGCTCTTGCCCTTGGACACTCGAGTGCATCCTCCTCCTGGGATGGGTCATTCAAGGAGGACGTTCCTAGCTAGTTGCTACGAGTTCTTCCCAACATCAATTAGGTGGCCATGGTGATGCCTATGTGTGGCTCTTGCCTGATGGTGTGTGGCCCTTGCCCAACCATGTTTCATGGCTGAAATTTGGAAGGGATAATCACCTCACCCTGTGGGCCCTCTAGTGTGTCAACAAAAAAGGACAAACAAATCAATTTTATTCATCATTGAAGATATACCAAGACTTGATATAGGTCAAAATTGAATCAAGGATTGAACATGCAAAGTTTAACCAAGTGGAATGTTGTCTTGTTCAAGTTAGAATTTGTTAGCACATTTGATAGTGTATGTGTTAGAATTTTTTCACCATGTCACATGTCTCTGTTAAACACCTTGCAAATTATGACTTTGTGTTGCATTTTTAATAGAATAAAAAAATAGTTTTCACACATAGGGTTGATCTATAAAGCAAAGATGGTGTGCCATGTAGAGAGAAAACACGCTTGATAGTTGCCAAAAAAATTCCTATGAGTTCGCATTAGGTCCAACTCCATTGGGTAAGCTATAATTTGTTTGTGCAAGTCTAAATTTCCCTAAATGTTGCTTTTTTGAGTGAAATGTACATTGTAGATGACATGGTTGTCCCCAGTGGAACTTATTCTCTAAAAATATAGTTATTGGTAACATGGACCTAACACATGAGTACTTAGTAGATTAGGGGTTTTTGGTCTCTATGTGCTTGACAAAAGTTTACCATAGATGCAACCAAAATGGGCCTTCTACTACATCATACTTGGATGTTGTTTTGTGAGTCCAAGGTGTACTGGCATCCTATGACTAAAAAGGTGGTACAATGATCGTGCAACTATTTCATTCAAGATGTGTTCAACCTCATCATTTGCCTATGACATCGTGCTAGCCATGTTGTACCCACCTACAATAGGGAGCATATTGATCCAATTTTTTTCCATCTTATCGCATCCAAGTACTAGATGGATCGGTCTTTTTGATAGATGGTATAGAGACCTTGCTAGAGGTGTACGTAGAGGCCTTTGCTATTCTTCAAGTGAGCTAAAACTTGACCTTTTTTTTTCTTATTTCATTTCAAGTACTTACATGTCAATACACATTTGGTGGCTTTATCGTGTTATGGCTAGGTGGTTGGTGGCCACATTTACCACATTTATTAAGTACTATTATTGTGTTCAAGATGTATTTATGGGATCTAATGGCTTGGAACATGCTAGTACAAGCAAAGAGAGACATTGCATGTGTCTAGATCATGTGTCTAGACATTGTTTGTCCACCATTGTGTATAGAACCACGTAATATAGAGAGAGAACTTAGGAATTTACAAACCTATCTAGACATATCTTTTCGTTCAAAATTTATGTTTGATGCATTTTTCAGCATCATAACTTTGGTACATGTGACTCTAGCATGTAACTTTTCTCTCTCCAATAGTGGTTTCCCATGTTGGCATGGCTTTTATATCCATGGTGGATTCTTGTTTAAGTCATCGGAATGAGATATTTAATTGAATTAAGTGCCTTCGCAATATGAGATTTGCATTGCTAACAATTGTTTTTAAATTCCATTGTGGAAGTCCATGCTAGGCTGGTGGGCTTATGGATTGAAAAATAGACCATCAAAGAAAGGACACTAGCAAAAAAAAATCCAAGTGTGCCTTACACGGTTGTGGTACAGTTTTCTATACAAAGTAGTAATTTGCAATATAGATCGCTTTGCATAATCCCTTTAAAGTTTATGTTATGAGCTATAGATTTTATATACAGATGGGTTCTTGCTTTGGTCATTGCCAAGAAACTATGCATGTTTGGCTTTATAAGTATGGTGGATTCTTACTTTTATGCATGTTTTGTTTGATCATTTTGCATGTATGCACTTATGTTCCAATCACTTTGCACTAGTCTATATGTACATATCCACGTATGCTACAATCCCTTATAGCCAGCCTTAGGTTTGAGTGTATCTTAATCCACTCCAACACTTTTTGATACAAGAACTTATGTGGCAAGCTTAACCATATGGGAATATGGGCAAAGAAGCTACACCAAAAAGCTCGAAAAAAACACAATGATTGGAAAAGTGCGAAAACAAAAGCCACAAAAATATAATCCACGCCTGTTTTAAGTTGAAGAACTAAAAAATTAGGACCTAAAATTGACAACGGACGACTGACAATTGCAATTTGCAATTTACTCTTAGCACAAAAAGTTTGCCAAGAAGCCAATGTATATCTTCGGATAAGCATCAATCCTATAAAATTACAAAACCCAAGAACAAATAGATAATGTGGAGGTTAGAACAAACAAGTTTTCCTTACCTCACTAAAATATTAATTTGAATTGATCAAGGTGGATCAATGCCCGACTACATCAATGGTCAATAGCCTAGCTGACACTTGAAGTTGGTTGCAAATCACATTGTTTATTTATGAGTATTTATTTGAAGATTCCTGTCTATGGATTCAATGAGTAGAAGGAGTCGATTCTTGGCAAGCAAGCAGTGTGAGTACCTGTGGCTAGGTAGAGGCCATGATCCTATGAGCACTATTTGAGTGTTGTCATGTTGCAACTTGGTTGCCTTCCATTGGCTCAAGTCCCAGTTTTTGCATGCGCATCCTACTAGCTATTGTTTATGCCATCAGCACCCCTTGGCAAGCTACAATTGTGCCTAGCCTAGTTTATGGAAACACTAGTTTGTGTGTGTGTGTGTGCTTGTTTTGATAACACAACAAGTTGCAAGTGTACAACGATGGGAGTATAGAGTCCTCTTCCTCCCTCTCTCACTTCAAATTATCACTCTTACGCTTTCATTGAAGGCTCTACAACATTTTGGAACCTCTCTCCCTACTCTTCCTCCCTCTCTCACTTCAAATTATCACTCTTAGGCTTTCATTGAAGGCTCTATAGCATTCTGGAACCTCTCTCCCTACTCTCCAAACTATCTCTTGGGTAGGGGTGAGTTTTGACAGGCAGGTCTACCCTTCATGACTAATGTCCATGAAGTTTTCAATTCTTCTACTACCAGACTAGTGATTTCAAATTTTTAGTTTACTCTTACCATGCAAAAGTTAGCCAATGACCAATGTATATTTTGCAAAAGGAAGAACAAAGTGATGATTCTTACCGCATTGGATTCGTATATTTAATTGATCAAGGGCTTTAGATTTTTGTGATCAATGCCCCACAAAAGCGGGAGGTAGTAGCAAGGTGAAAATATTGAGTTTGTTGAACCTTTAGATTACAACTTTTGGTTGTTTATGAGCTTTGCTAGAAAGCTTCGTGTCTTCGGATGTTGAGAATCAAACTGAAGGTTGAATCCAGTAAATGGTAAGCACTGACACTTGCACTCTTTGATCCTCTTTGTCCCCTTCTCTCCGTCTCTCTTCTTCTGCTGAGTTGGCGGTTCAAGCTCAAGCCTTGAGTGAGGGTAGATTGCAACTTCAAGCCTTGAACGAGGGCCACCCCGTGAAGAAGGTAGAACACTAGGCCAACTAAGGATTAAACACTTACCCGTGCAATTTTGATATTACTGCAGACACAACCTTGTTGCACTCTTTAGGGTTCCTCCGTTTCCCAATGGAAACAATCGCTTCTTTTATTTCTTGAATGATCTCCGTGAACCTAGTTGTTTCAATGATGGTACCTTGTAGGCTTCTCTATCCCCTAGGATACTTAAAAAATATAAATTAACTGAAAGCAATTGGTTTTGCAGAATTACTTTAGAGGAGCCTTGTGGCCACCCTTTTTTTGGCATATGGAGCATATGTTTGCACTCAACGACGCTAGAAAAGGTGAAATCAACTATGAATTTAAGTTTTCAAGCACAATATCACCTTCTTCAACTCTACCTAAAACATCCCTGCGCCAAAAGGCTCAATTACATTGGACATTTGAAAAATATAATTTAATGTTGATAGACACTTGGTTTCACAATATGTTAACTTTTTTGATATCCTATGGGGTAAACAAAGCTTGAAATTGCCAAAAAAAGGGTGGCCACAAGGGCGCGCAAATGGCCCATCCATCAGTTTTGGATGGCCATTTTGTGGCCCTTGTGACCACCCTTTTTTTGGTAGATGGAGTATATGTTTGCACTCAAGGACACTAGAAAAGGTGAGTTAAATTTTCAAGCACACTATCACCTGCTTCAGCTCTACTTGATACATCCCTACACCAAAAGGCCCAATTACATTGGACATTTGAAAAACCTAATTTAATGTTGCATAGACACCTGGTTTCACAATATGTTAACTTTTTTGATATCCTATGGGGTAAACAAAGCTTGAAATTGCAAAAACAAAAGGGTGGCCACAAGGGCGACACATGGATAATAGACACAGTAGACACAACTCTTGATCATATTGTCATTGCAAAGTCATCTCATCACAAAGATAAGGGTGTGTGATACAAAAAGAGGGATAACTTTGGCTAATGCTCAAAGTCTTGTCGCAATCGACGTGCAAGCTGCATATCTTTTGGCTGTACTGTCACTCACTTTGCATGAATGGCGCATAGGTTGGTATCTTCCAACACCGAAATGATGTTGGCTTCTGCAGCTTCTTGAATAGCTTCTAGAGCTATTGCTTGCATTCTATACTGATTTCCATAGCTTTGAAGAACCTCCTTCACTGTGCGAGCAAAGAGGGCGCGTCGAATTGAAAGCTCTGTATTCTTCTGGTAGTGGCGGATTTCTACGAATGCCCTTGTTATTTTTTGGTGTCGTTGCAGTTGTCTTGGGGGCACTTGCACATTTGTTGGCTGGCGGCGTTTAGGCTTCTTGAAAAACTTTGACTTGCACATGTTTACATGCTTAGTGTCTGGATCTACAGCCTCTTCTGATTCATCCTCTTCCCTTGGCTCCTGATCTTGTGATGTGGGGAGAGCTCCCTGGACTCGAGGTAGTTTCTTCCCCCCAACGGGCACCCGGTGTGTGCGTGGTATATCAGCTCACTGCCATGGTGGCTCTATCTCTGATTCAGTGTCTGTTTGGACCACCCGATTCTAGGATGGTCCTGTTTGTGATTGGTGGCATGGTGGCTCCTTCGTATCGGACTCTGTTGTTTGCTGGGCCTCTTCTTCTCTCTAGCGTTGGGCGCGTTGCTTCATTATTTTTCTAGGTGTTTGTTCTTGTGGACATGAAGATTCTATAGCCCTCGATGACTTTGGTGCCCTACTACCATGCCCACTGCCAAAAGAGTTCCTTGAACGGCAAGGTGTTTGTGGCCGTTTTCTTATGCCTTTAAGCCATGCCGGCTTCTCACATCCTTGAAGGGTGTTTTTGTTGGCAGGCGGATGCTCTTTCACGGTTTGTTTGGTGCGCACCATTTGGTATGGTAAGAGCTCACCTGTTCTTAAGAAATGAGTGGTTTATCAGAGCATGCAATATTTATAAGGGCCCATTTAAAAAGGGCCCTGTTCACACTAATTTTGAAAAAGAAAACTATTATTTTTAAAATGAACATGTCGTTAAGAGTTGGACCCTGCGTACGCGTGTAGTGACTTGAGCAAAATCCACTTTGACCCTTGTCGCACTATGTATTGCCGCCATGCAGCATGCTTGGTGGGACCTTGCGACATTTTCCACTTGTTGTTATGCTCTTGACGACTCCATTTCCACACTTCAATAGCAATCTTGGATTGTTTCGCACGCTCCATTGTGAGCTTACGAGAAAATGTTGTGCAAAAAAACCATTTGAACATCTCCTCCAAATAATTGGATTGCACCATTCCACCACCATGTCGAGTATTTTTGAATTACACTCCCCTTGCTCGATAATGGGACTTCTCCATGCCTTGAGTGCTAAAAATTTCAAGTGATCCATACTTGTGCATAAAAAATGCACCATCCGCAAACAAGATATGCAGTTCACATGAGTAAACGATCCACATTTTTTAATGAAAACAATCCTTGTAATAAATTCACCACGTAACATGGCTTACCATGTAATGTGTGATGTTATTCTCACCCCAAGTAAGGGTGAAGAACTTGGTAAAATCCGCCAAGGCTTCTTGAAATGATTGGCGTTGTTCTTCTGTTCTGCTGTTAAGGCCCATAAGCTTGACCATTTTATTAAAATGTGCCCAAACTTGCTTGTGCTTGTTTTCAAGCTCGTCATTTGAATCATTGTCAGTAGTAGCTTTGCATAACTCCTTCCAAAGCTCCCAAATGTTACCTGCCTGCTGGTTGGAGCTGTTTTGAGAAGCATATCGACTTGGCTTTCCTTGGGAAATTTTCTTCAAAAAGTGTCTGGCTTCTTGTCCACTCATTGAAACTTGTTAAGCAATTTCATGGGCCTCCCTTGTGTTCTTTGTAGCAATGATAGACACATTTCCACCGTGACAGCCAATGGAAATCAAGAGTACCTCCACTCTTTTGATCACTTCCTGGGACTTTTCCAATGGTTTCATTGTGAAAGCATAGTCAATGTGGAGCTTCAATAGCCTATCAAAAATGTGCATGAATGCGTATAATGTATAAAAATGTACATCCAATAGAGGAAATGGAAAGATTGGATTCCAAGAATGGTCCTTTTGATCACGGTTTGGGGCATTGAACATGGGACATCTCTGAATAGACGCTTCCTATTCTCTACCTTCATCTCCGATATCACGACAATCTAACCCTTGTTCTCCATGCCCTTGCCATGGAAGCATGGAACCGACCTTTGTAGTGCTCTTGTGTGATTTTTTTCCATTAGGTTTTTACCCTCGAGTGAAAAATTGACAAGCAAACACTTTACGGTCTTCAAGTTAAGTGCCACTCCACATCATAGCTACCAAAACCCTCAACCTCCAACTTCTGACCTACAATTTGGGAGTGTATTACTTCTGTGATCCATGGAGTTCTCTCAAAAAATCATGAAATTGCTCCATTGTTCACTTTGGGCACCTCAATAGCACCCAGCCACCAAATGTCTTTCTCTAATTGCACGCTAAAAGACTGGGTGGGAGATGGCTCAACTGAATCCCTTCGCTTGGTTTTCAAAAGGGCCTCGTTCATTAGATTGACACTTAGCCTCTCTAACCTTCAACCTTTCACTATTTGACACCCATCGAGTTTAACACAAAAGCAACCTTTGTGCCAAGCACTACAAAATAAATAGTGCAAAGACCTTAAACTTCAAAGTATATGATAAGAACAAAACCAAAAGAAAAAAGTATAGTGTGTCACCTTCTTCAGGTAACTCGTAATATCTAAGCATGGCTTGTTGAAGTCTTCTAAGGTCCACAAAAATGTGTAAGGGAAGCCCTTCTCCGAAGGTCTTATGGATTGTTTCTTACCTTTTTTCCTTGTCTTTGTTGCACACAAAGCATAAAGGGAAGTTGGCATTGTGTCCTCAATGTGTAGGTATGTCCCAATTCGGGAGAACACATCTTTGTTTGTGGCCTTATTTGCGAGTTTGACCTTGTGAAGAACGGGAAATAGGTTTTCCACAATGCCACGCTCTTTGAGGGCATCCTTTAGGAGTTGGAAAATATCCTGATAGGCTTAGGTGTTGATTCCAGCCTCATCACAAGCTTGTTGCACGGCATCATCACTATCCACATTTCTTAATTTATGCATAAGGTCCTTGGTGACTGCATCCTTAATGTGCTTACCTCCAGGTGATTGTAAGATAGAAATCACATCCTGGGTATTGAGACAACTAATGAGAAGGTCGACTCAATCATCTTGGCTTGTTCCACCGCATGCCTCCTGGATGAAGTTTGTAGCAACCAATAAAAATAAATGTCAGAAAATAGTGTGAAGTAAGAATGCATCATGCAAGTAAAGACCAAATCATCTTGTGGCTGTGCGTGCTCCTCCCGAATGTGCAAGAGTTTCAATAGATGAATACATGTGTTTGCGTTCCCTTGCACCAAGGGGTGTTTTTTTCAAGTATGTGATGGTGTTGGCAAGCTTCTTAATGTGGGATTTCTTTTTTTGCATTTGTTGTTGAAGAGTTTCAACCACCCTCTCCGAAGAGGAAACACTCTCTTGTAATGTTGTTATCTTGAGGTGAAGAGATTGATATTCGTACATCCACATATGAAAAGAAGCACCTGCACCCATACACAACCGCTTGCAATAGCCTAACAAGCCTGCTTCTCCCCTCCCAAGAAATTGAAGAAATATCAAAAGGCTATTTAAGGATGGATGGAAGCGGCTTATAGGATCGTAAGGGTACAAATGGACGTCCACCCAAATGTCAACATTGGTCTCACGAGCAGCGCGACGTTCCTGTGATGACCTTTGATCACCCTCAACAGTGGTCTTCGGTGCAAACGCCGTGGGTAAGCGAATATGTATGATTTTGGTGTGCGGAGTACGTGGTGGTGAAAGCAAACCATTTCTAATGTCCATGAGCACCATGGAAGTTGTTGCATGAGGAAGCAAAGGATGAAAAGATAGAGGGGGAGGAGTAGGGAGACTGAGGAAGATGGGAGGAGAGAAGGAGGGAGGGGGGGAGGGAGAGATTGGGGAGGAGGAGGAAGGTACAGGTAGGGAGGGAGAGGAGAGGGAGGAGGAGGAGAGAAAAAAATGTGTTTTACTTTTTGGGGGAAAAGATTTTTGAAAAAAGAACTTTCTAAGCTTGTGGGTTAAAAAATTGTCAAAAAATGATTTTGGAGATGTATATATGTTGGGAAGGAGTTTTAAGTAAAAAATAAGTAAAAATGATTTTTTTAATTAAAAAAGTCAACTTTTGACTCTTAGTGACCCACGTTTTTGATGATGTGGTCAAAGCCCTATGCTTCCTTCACTTTAAAAAAGCTAGAGAGAGAAAGTAATCCCTTAGGTCCACATCCTACATTTGTCTTAAAAAAAGGCTAAAAAACCTACTCAAAACTACCTTCTTCAATGCCCTTGTCCCCTTAACCCCACACAACATTAGCCTTAATCCCTAAAAATTAGGATTCCTTACAAGGCCCATGTAAGGTCCATATTTCTCCTAATGAAAAACTCAAAAAAAACATAATGATTGGAAAAGCCGAAAACAAAAGCTCACAAAAATATAATCCCCACCTAATTTAAGTTGCAGAACTAAAAAATTAAGACCTAAAATTGACAACGGACGACTAACAATTGCAATTTTCAAAAAATGATTTACTCTTAGCACACAAAGTTTGCCAAGAAGCCAATGTATATCTTTGGATAAGCATCAATCCTATAAAATTACAAAACCCAAGAACAAATAGATAATGTGGAGGTTAGAACAAACAAGTTTTCCTTACCTCACTCAATTATGAACTTGAACTGATAAAGGTGGCGACTACATCAATGGTCAATAGCTTAGTTGACACTTGAAGTTGTTTGCAAATCACATTGTTTACTTATGAGTTTTTCTTTGAAGATTCCTGTCTAGGGATTCACCGAGTAGAGGGTGTCGAGTCTTGGCAAGCAAGCAATGGGAGTACACGTGGCTAGGTAGAGGCCATGATCCTATGAGCACTATTTGGGTGTTGTCATGTTGCAATTTGGTTGCCTCTCCCATTGGCTCAAGTCCCAGTTTCTGCATGCGCATCCTACCAGCTGTTGTTTATGCCATCGGCACCCCTTGGCAAGCTACAATTGTGCCTAGCCTAGTTTATGGAAACACTAGTTTGTGTGTGTGTTTTTTGAGGACACGGCAAGTTGCAAGTGTGCAATGATGGGAGTATAGAGGCCTCTTTCTCCCTCTCTCACTTCAAATTATCACTCTTAGGCTTCCATTGAAGGCTCTATAGGATTCTGGAACCTCTCTCCCTACTCTCCAAACTCTCTCTCGGGTAGGGGTGATTTTTGACAAGCGGGTCTACCCTTCATGACTAATTTCCATGAAGTTTTCAAAACTTCTACTACTAGACTAGCGATTTCAAATTTTTAGTTTACTCTTAGAATGCAAGAGTTAGCCAATGACCAATGTATATTTTGGGAAAGGCATCTATCCTTTAAAAAAATCATGACAATAACCAACATAAAAAAAATGAAGCAAGAACAAAGCGATGATTCTTACCGCATTGGATTCGTATATTTAATTGATCAAGGGCTTTAGATTTTTGTGATCAATGCCCCACAATAGTGGGAGGTAGGTAGAGAGGTGAAAATATTGAGTTTGTTGAACCTTAGATTACAACTTTTGGTTGTTTATGAGCTTTTCTAGAAAGCTTCGTGTCTCTAGATGTTGAGAATCAAATTGAAGTTTGAATCCAGTAAATGGTAAGCACTGACGGTTGCACCCTTTGTGCCTCTCTCTCCCCTTCTCTGTGCCTCTCTTCTTGTGTTGAGTTGGCGGTTCAAGCTCAAGCCTTGAACGAGGGTAGACTGCAACTTCAAGCCTTGAATGAGGGCCACCCCGCGATGAAGGTAGAACACTAGGCCGACTAAGGATTAAACACTCACCCGTGCAATTTTGATATTACTGCAGACACAACCTTGTTGCACTCTTTAGGGTTCCTCCGTTTCCCAATGGAAACAATCACTTCTTTGCTTTCTTGAATGATCTCCGTGAACCTAGTTATTTCAATGATGTTCTCAAAAAGTCGACAATTCGTGGCCTTCCATACGTGTCTAAAGTAACAGAACCTGACAATTTGTATACTTATTAGCAATGGTTGACTCATGATCACATTTCTCCCCAAGAAAATATCGTTCTTGCAGAACCCAATCTTCCATGGCTTTTGAACCCACTTGCATATCTTTCATGTCACTCCACATATCCCTAGACAATCCTTGAAAAGGTGGGGCAGGTTCTCGCTTGTTGATCTTCATTGCGGGCATGTATCTGGACCAATACCTCTAGCTAGGACCTTCAACCTAGTCGGCAAGGCCCCCCGAGAGTACCTTTCATACAAATACCTTCAACCTATGCAGCTAGATGTTCTTTACAATTGTCACAATCTTGTCTTTGGCCATTGCTTGCCCCATTGCTTGTTCAGGGTGGAGAACCAATCCCGCAAGACCATGAGGATGTTGTACGCTTCCTTGGTATGCGGTTTATAGGAGTGTATGTCTAAGGGCCACCGCCATGCTTTCCAAATCAGACTTAGACTCACAGGTCGGTAGGCAATAACTGTCAAGTTGTTCTAACTCTATTTACCAGCAATCTTTCAGTTTCATTGAGATTGAATTGGGAGGCTAGTTGGTCCAATCCTTTCCATTTGATGCTACTAAAGTCCCAAAATTGACCGAGTCGATGGTTGCTAATCTTTCTGGCTACCTCCCTCCAAGAAACATTTAACACGATGCTTCCTGCCTTAGATTGTCAAGGGGACTAGTGAGACAATGAGTTTTGAAAGTATCTAGGTACCTCTCCCCATTCCAAGGCCTCCACTGCACTTTTGAACTTCCGAGCTAGATCGCTAGTCATACCCCCAAGCTTCAAGCTAGACCACCGAGGGGCAAGCAACTTGTCATGTAGATCAAGCCCTTTCCGCTGGCCACCTTGTGAGTACAATTTGGAATTTTCCATCATGGCCTTTTTCATAATAGCATAGGATTGATCTTGCTTCATGATTGCAACCACAAACTTGGCACATTGGGCCTCCGCGTGAGTACTAGGGTTTGGAATTTCAAGGCCACCTTGCCCCACCGGCCTCGCTATGGTCTTCGAGCTTGCCAAATGCCAAGGCAGAGAGTCTTTATTGTTGTTTTTCCATAAGAATATTTTCATCAGTTTTAAGAACTCCTTCCATTTTCATTTGGCTATCACATGATTGTGAACGGCATGGGGAACCTTGGAAAAGCGAGCAGACAAGAATTGCCTTTGTTGAGGCAAATTTTTCTATGGTGATGTGTTTGTATTTCACGAATCTCTTATGGAAGCTTAGAGCTATCTGTACTTATATACTTGTCCACAAAAGTCACAATAGTATCATCTGTGTCATGTTCTAATAAAGGAGCTTCTTCAACCCATTAAAGACCATGACCATGTTAGCTACCACGACTTTGAAACTCTGTCACAAAGAAATAATCAAGGATTTTCCCACACAATGTACTGTCGTTAAGTAGTATTCTTTTCATGGCTGTGAAGTGGTTAAGGTAGAAACGCGCTGTTGTTACTAGATCTGCTCGCACCAAGTGTCTACGGAAGCAGCTATCGCTCTCGTTACTATCTTGTTTCAGCGGGACTAGTTGTTGCAAGGCATCAAGAAGGTTGTTCCAACATTTCTCAGCAGAGGAAAATGGGATAAAGAAAGTTGGGGGCCCTAGTTGTCGAATCATACCAAAAACCTTTTTTTTTTATTTCTCTTTATAATCCGGTGAGGTACAAAGCGCTTCGAAGTCTCTATACCCTAGTTGTGATGAGACTACTTTCTCTATGTTTGTGTTATGACAAACCTGTCCAGCACATAAAGTTGCTCCCTCGAGTTTTGCTTTGTGGAGGCGTATCCAAATGGAGGATAGTATTTTTTGTGTCATGATTTTTACTTGTTTGAAAAACAAGTTTTGGATGTTGAGGGCAAAACATCTATCTTTGTGCATCAGCTCCCATTTGGCTACTGCTTGGTAATTTTTAGATACGTGTTGGTGGTATTTTCTAGGCTCTCCAAAGAAGATGGTAGGAAAACTGAACTCCTCAGAAAACTGATCAGCAAACAAACCAAGTGGTCTGTTCCCCTTCGATGGTGCAACGTGCAAAATTTTATCGTTATAATTAACGACTTGCTCAGAAGTAGTGATGCTGTGTAAGAGCACATCAGTGTCAATACTTTCCTCATCCTCTATCTCATATGTGCTTGTGTCTAGGGGAAGTGATAAGTGCGAGATTCCTTGAAAGTGTGCAAGCCATTTATCATTTATGGTTATGTTTTCCTTTTTATACAGAGAGATATGAAGAAGAGCGTGTGTGGCCTTTAGTGTCAATAATGGTCTAACAAGGCCAGACAAGTAGCAATGTGTGTACTCGAGCTTGTGTTTGAGACCTATCAAGACTAAAGCCTCGTCGTGGATAAAATGAGGAAGTACTTGTTGTGTTTTTTTGATATTTGCAAGAACATTGATGACACTCCCTCGCAAACCATATTGGCCATCATAAGTTAGCTCTTGAATCTTTGCAAACGGTATGCGAATGGAGACTAGGCATGCCTCGACATTGTTTAGTCGCGTGATGGCAGCAAGGGGTCGTTAAAGCCAATGTATGCAAGCTCTCAAACGGCACCCTAGATTTTTTTGATTTGCTTCTGCAGGCGCGACAATGGAACAAAGCACAACATCTTTTCTGTTTTCCGCCTCTAGCATGTGAGCATAGTGGAGGAGTGAATTGTGTGACTTACGAGCGAAAAAACAGACGGCCACATTTTTTGCATGGATATGTAGGTGTGTCATTTAGCCAGTGAGGAATTTGTTCAGAAATTTTTGTTTTTGTTGTGGATGAATGAAAGCATGTTGCTTCAATGAGGTAGTCTCTGTCAGCTTTATATGTCTTAGTCGCTTTAGTTTTGTTGTAATTGCAGAGTGTGTATGGACACAAAGTGGTTCCTTTTCAATAAAAGGATTTGCAATTTGAGTAGCCCGTTTATCCATATTCTCTCTCCACAAGCGGGTTAATCCATCACACTCTGTAATTGTCCAGTGGACAAGCTTACGATGTGATGGCAAAGTTGTGAAAGGATAATAGATTAAGCCCATAGTAGATGCATGTATAATTAGAAGTCCTTTTTTAAATTGTTCGATTGATTGTCCAATCACTTCTTGTTTGTTGTGGCTGCTTGTAGCATTGTGAAGGATTACAACAATTGATTTTTCGAATTTGTGAGAGAAAATATTTATGACTTCCATTGTGAGAGTCATTGATGTTTTGCAAGTTTCATATAAAGCATTCAATTGCGCAGCTCTTTCACTTAAGGACTCCAATTGTGATGCAAAGAACAATGAAGCTGAAAAGTGTGTGATAAAATTCGTTAAGTAGTTCTCGAACAAGCATTGTTGCATCATAAGCCTAAATGATCCCCCAATGATCCAAAGCTTAAGTTCGTTTCCAACACACTATGGAGTGCTAGAAACAATTCTTGATTAAAAGGACGTGTTTGCATGAATATCATCTCAACGTCTATCTCTTTTGGAATACTCAAATCAGTAGCATTCTCCATGTCTAGTGAAAATCGTGTGCGTGTGTTTGTTTGTTTCTGGGTGTGTGTCTCTATGTTTGCACACGTATGTATGCAAATATTGATATGGCTATTTGTCTATGTGTGTGTGTTTGTATCTCTGTGTGTATGAGGGAGGGCAAGAGAGAGAGAGAGAGAGAGAGAGAGAGAGAGAGAGAGAGAGAGAGAGGGAGAGGAAGGGAAAGGAACAAGGTTGGCAGATTCTAAATGCAATTCTGGATGGCTAGCGGAAATCGTGTGCATGTGTTAGTTTGTTCCTAGTTGTGTGTGTCTATGTTCGCAGACATATGTATAAAAATATGAATATGGGTATTTGTCTATGTGTGTGTGTTTGTATCTCTGTGTGTATGAGAGAGAGAGAGAGAGAGAGGGAGAGAGAGACGAAGGAAAAGGAAGAAGCTAGTCAGATTCTTGATGCAAATATAGGTGACAATATTGAACAACACAAATATAGAATGATATAGAGAGAAGAAGAGGGAAATGTTGTTCTTTTGGATGTAATTGATATATGGAGAGAACAATTGAGGAGTAGAGAGAGAGAGAGAGAGAGAGAGAGAGAGAGAGAGAGAGAGAGAGAGAGAGAGAGAGAGAGAGAGAGAATCTCTTGTGTATCTATGTGCCTATTTGTGTTTGTTTGTAGATGGAAAGAGAGAGAGAGAGAGAGAGAGAGAGAGAGAGAGAGAGAGAGAAGAGAAGCAGAGAAATTTTTTGAGCTCTCAATGAAGGGAGGAATTGAACAGTACTTATAAGCATAGCCACAATAGCTAGGAGCAAAGCCAAAAGTGTGCGAAAGCACGTTACAAAAAGTAGGGGATGTAAGCATTGGTTTGGTTCAAGGATATGGATGGAACAAGGATGCAAAAGTAAGCGTAGCTAATAATGAAAGGCTGACATTCATAACACTAAGTTTCAATTTGGTACGCCACCATGTGACCACTTGCATTGATCTTGAAGCGGCCAAAGCGTGAGGTCATTGCCAAGGTGTCTCTTGCCTCAAAAGCAGACTCAATGTAGATTTGGTTGAAGCTCCTATCCAATGCAAGGAATAAATCAACTGCTTCACCAATGACTTGCACATCGAGAAGCTTTTTGTCTTTTGTTGTAATACGTGCTTCCAACTTTGGTGTCGTGATTATTGTGGTGTTGTTATTGCAAGATCCACAATAAGATGCTTGCCTGAGTCTATAGACTTTTGTGGATTTACAATTTGAACAATGCTTCTCCAACAACACGCTATTGAAGTTGACGAACCAAAGCGTGCCAACAACCTGCACAAGATAAGTATGTCAGAGATTGAGAGAAGACACTTGGAATATATCACTTTATCCTGTATGAGCACACCTCACGATTGTACCCCAAATTTTTTGTTTGAGCCTAGAAGACAGCAGCAAGCTCGGCCCTGAGGCGCGCACTACGAACATGCACTAGAATTGTAGCATCTAGTATCGACAAGGTGTTTGGTTTGCTGAGGAATGCTCCAATGTTTCTTGCAACACACATTACAGGGCCATCAACAACCATTTCTTGAAGCAACTGTTGGCAGTCATCTTTGCGAGAGTTCACAAAACTCAGCTACAGGAGAATATTAAATATGTAAATCAAATAAAAAAGACCATGACTATATCATGGAAGATTTCAAATTTATAATAAAAGAGTAGAAAACAATAACCAATGTAGGTCAATTCTTACAAATGCCCTATCTAATGGGAGAGGACCATCTGCAACTAGAAGGTCACCAGCAGGCCCACCAAATCTTGACTGCGAGTTGTGCTTTTATAAGATAACAAAAGCAAGTATGCTTAGTTGAAGATTGTTGTGCACCTATGTCATCTAGAAATGCACGTATCTTGCAATCAGGGGTGAAGGTGAGGGACACCGGGAAAGGTTCTGTTGCGCTTATAGCAGTTGTGGCGTCAATGTACAATGAATACAATGTTGATCCCCCATTTTCTCTATTTTTGCGCCTGACAATTGGGCTATTGATGTGAACAAAGTCACCAAGGTGGAGCTTCTCGACGTAGATCATAACCACTACCGTAATAGTGTCGGTGCATTCTTCATCAACCAAGTTGGCCTTCAAGTAACGATTGTATTTCAGTTGTTCAAGGCCAACTTTGTAGGTGACATAAAGATTCAATATCTTGCCCGCAATACAGAATCGCGGGCTTGAATCAAAGATGTCGGCAATCAAGAATTGTGGAAGAAGACTTTGAGCAAATGGAACAATGCTAAGATCAATTGAATTGCTATCTAGTTGAGATGATTCACCTAGTCCATATAGGCTAGAATCTTGAATAGAAGGCTTGACTTCAATTGGACTTGGATCATTAGTAATATTTAGAGGTGTGCCCTCAATATGGTTTGGGGTGATTGTTGCTTGCAGTGGCACCAGAGGCTCAATAGACAAAGGCTCAATATGGAGAGCTCTTCCCTCATTGAATGCATGAGGAAAAACATCTATTTCAAGATATGCTTCCTTCTTGACATTAATGGGGTCCACCACAGCTTGCTTGGCTACATAATCCAAAAGATAGTAACATTAGCAAATAGCTCTACGAGTCAGTAAAGTGAACCTCAAACAAACACACTTTTGAAAAACAAAAGCCTCACATGCAGAGTTCACCGAGTCGTTCAAATGGAATAGTGCGCGTGCAATAGGCTTGTGGGGCTTATGGACCTCTTCCTTTGAATCTTTTTCGAGGCGGCGATGATGTGCATGCAATTGGGGTCATGTCGACACATTTGGTACTCGAGCTTGGAGCACCTTCTGTCAACCTTTGAAGCTCTGTAGAAGATGAATTATGAGGATGTGATGCCTTTCACATATAAGAAAAACTCCACCAATGATAGCTACAAACACAAGCAGTCATTTGCGATACAAGTTTTTTAGCGTGACAACCTTTTTCGTATGGTTACTCGTTCGATAGTAAAGCACCTAGAAGGTAGAGATGTGCTTGCAATTATAGGAAGATGGGTAATCGTATGAGAGTGGTGAATGTACTTTTGATAAAGGTCTATGTCTACTTGTGTGTGTTACACATAGAGAGAGAGAGAGAGAGAGAGAGAGAGAGAGAGAGAGAGAGAGAGAGAGAGATTCAATGGTTATCTGATGAGAATGAGCACATATTAAGCCTTATAAGTGTCATTCCATAGTACAAGATAGCAACTCTAATGCTCTTGCATTATGCAATCAACAACATAGGAGTTTTAAACATTGTGCAAATGCAAGCAGTTTGGTCATGATGCAAGCAAGCTCCACACACAGCATCATAAGCACAACTTCCTCTCAATAGTGACAAAGCTAATTCTTGTTGCGCTTCGTGAGCTATATAGCTAATTAGAGGGGCGATGCTATCAACCTAGTGCCACATTTTGCCAATCTTTCACTGATGTGTGAGTCGCAATTCGAGTTGTTGTCGTTCTTTTTGTCAACAGCATCATGGGTGGCAACTCTGTTGCTCTTGCATTATGTAGTCAACAACATACGAGTTTTAAACCTTGTGCAAATGCAAGTTGTTTCGTTATGATGCAAGCAAGTTCCACACACAGTATGATAACCATAGCTTTCTCTAAATATTGACTTAAAGCTAATTCTTTTTCGGCTTTCTGAGCTACATTACCTAATTACAGCAGCGATGCTATCAACCTATTGCCACATTTTTGCAATCTTTTGTCGATGTGCGAGTCGCAATTCGACTAGTTGTTCTTGTGTTTGTCAGCATTGTGATGGGTCAAGACGTAGCGCACAAGGTAAAAATGAGAGACAAATGAAATCGAGAATAGGGAAGTTGATCGAGCCTAGGCAAAGGGTATTCAAGGCTAAGCAAACTAAGCAAGCTGCCAAAGCTCTCGTTTGCCTCCTGTGGTCATAAAACCGTCAACACATAGAAAGGCCTCGGTCTAGGGTCTCACTATCTACATGTATTGCAAGAATTCGAACGCTTGTTTCTATTTGATTTGATTGGAATGTCATCAAGAAGTTTTAGAGACGAGACTAATAAGCAAAATTGCCACTTCAAGCACTGTGAGGGATACATATAAAGTAACTCACCTCCTCACAACAAAAAAGCCAAGATCATGCAAGGATTCAACAACAAGGAAACACAACAACAACAAGGAAACACAACAACAAGGAAACACAAGGATTCAACAACAAGGATTCAACAACAAGGAAACACAACAACAAGAGAATGCCGAAAGCAAAGATCGCGTTTTGAACATAGTAATCAAAATAAGCCTCGTTCTACAACTACATTCACCAATTTCGAAACGAGTTTCCATTCATAATAAAGATAAGCAAAAGGATTTGTGATACAAATTTCGTAATAATTTTTGCAACCAAAATGAGAATCTACAGCAAGACAAAAGACTTCAATAACTCTCACCGCCTTCGAAATCCATGCTGTTAGCATCATCAGAATCTCCACTACTTACATACCATTCGCGTGCTTCGGTAGCAAAAGAACTAGCACTATGTTGTTTGGAAGTCATTGAGAAGGAAAGACAACACTACTGTTGAATAAGCTCACAGTTTTTAAGATGGAAAAATACATAACAATGGCTCCTTTTATAGAACTCCATAAGAAGCCCTATATTGTGTCGTCCACTGCATGGTAGGCTCCTCATTGTCATGCTCAGCACAAGGAAAAAAGCCCCCTCCCATCGCATTGAATGTCTAAAGCAGCACGTTTTTGGCCTCTGCAGTGACCTCCCATCGCCTTCAATCTCAAGGAGCGCAGGGTTTTCGGCTCCCAGCACATTCACATCCGGCATTGAATGCCCTCGAAGCCGACGTACCACTCGGTCTTCATAGCACGTGCACAAACATGGCTGCGGCCACCTGCAGAGAAGGGTTGCCTCATGCTCGCTGATCGGTGTTGTCACACATGCGGTGCAGAGAGCGTTCTTGTCATGCACCCGGTGCAAAGAACGCCATGCGCTGCTCTGCAGAAGCGTCGTCTCATGCTTGGTCCTGTCACGCACGTGCTGCAGCGCCCTTCACCGAAACGAAAAGACCTCTCGAAGTGAGAAGCCGTAGCACTTCTTCCTCTCGGCCCACCTGGCGTGCATCTTGGCCGTCCAAATTTCAACGGGCCAAAAATTGCACATTTTTTCAACACCTTCTCCTATGGCCTCTGCCGGCCAAAAAATTAAATGGGCCACTTATTGGCTTTCTAAAACAAGGTGAAGAATCACATTGGCCTGCTAAGAAAGCTTGATGAATAAGGAGGGTTGTACTTGAAATTCACACTAGTTGTTGACTACCAAAATGTATATTAGAAAGACAACTTGAGAAAGCTTGATAAAGTAAAGGGTTGTACTTGTTAAACTAGCAAAATGTAGAAAGATAATGCGAGGAAGTTTATGTGAAAGATGCATCATACTTTTTATGTTAAAATCTACATCCATCTTGTTTTCTTGATTTTTATGAATATCCTTCACTCTATGAAATCTCTGGATGGTGTAGAGGCGTGTAGGATGAGGAG
Organism: Adiantum capillus-veneris; assembly: GCF_014529385.1. NCBI lineage: Eukaryota > Viridiplantae > Streptophyta > Polypodiopsida > Polypodiales > Pteridaceae > Adiantum > Adiantum capillus-veneris. Next base: position 127,574,667 of record NC_140949.1, read on the forward strand.
AAAGCATGGAAAGGTGACGCATGTCATCCAATGGCACATGTAGGTGCAAAACCAGGTGAAGCTGACACGTGCAAAGCAGGGGACGTACATGGCGGGCATATATTTTTTAAATTGATGAAAGCATCAGCCCAATAATGCTCGTGTTCATTGGAGTGGTTTAGACCAACTGACTCCCAGTTCGTGCAATACCCACCTGAGTTCAAATTCTCCTCTTTCCGAAGGGAGACTTGATCTTGAGGGATTGAGGGAGCCTCTTCGAAAATGGAATCTTTGTAGATTCTGGGTAATAAAGGGAGACCAAATAGTTTCCTAATCTGACTGATAGCTTATAACATCATACATTGTTTCCTTGAGTTAGCTTCAAGGAGCTCTGACACCATGAGAAATAATCAAGTCCTCTACTTTTGCACTGGCTTGTATCACAAGCTTAGTTCATCATCTGCCACTTGAAATCATAAATCATTCACATAAAAGTAAATTGTGTCAATGTGAGTCACTAAATAACTCAATATCAGAAATTGTGTCAATGTGAGGCATTAAATAACTGAATGTCATGAATTGCCTCATCATTTGATTTAGGGCCGTGTTGCGAAGCTTCAAACCTGTATTCTTTTTTAGAATTCTCAAGTAGACCACTAGCCAAAAAATAAGTAATATCTGAAGTAATAATTGTACACTACTGGCATACTTTGACTACCGTTCGGTTGCTCCGATTAGCAGCTCCAAGGGTGAAGAAACACTACAAATATCAAACCTATAATATAGCAACCTCAATCGGAAACCATGCACTAGAGGAGTAGCACCTGCACCTTTCTCGAAATGAATCTTTGATTGACAAATTTAGAAACATACCTATATACCACCTTCTCATAGGTTGAAATCCATGAAGGAATAGGTATCACTGATCATTAATTAGCCACAGTTTCAAGCTCACTTTTTTTGTGGTTGTCAAGGCAAGAGAACTAATTCTTGACTAATAGGGTTATATCAAAATGGAGGGGTCCATTGGAAGGTGTTCATAGCATCAGCATGTGTTGCAATAGCTAGGCATGATGAAGCCCAGATTGCTTTAAGTAGTGGGCTACATGCTTTTGTACCAATGTTGCAGTATTCGGTGCACGATGATCGCAATTCAGGCTCAGAGGATATCGGTTTGCAACTATCTTGTCCACTAGGGTGCAGGACATTGTTGTACGCATGCTCATCTGCATCTTCTTCGTCACAACATTGTTGGCCTTGACATCTGGCAATGGCAAGGCACTGTAGGCCAAGGTAATTTGTAGGTTAAAATAAGGAAATTTATTTTACATCTACGTGCAAATGTCCAAGGCATTGCTACCTTTGCAAGTTCTGAATGGCTATAATAGCAAGGTATACAAATGCCAAGTGTGTCGCTTCAAAGGAGCGCAAGCAAAGGCAAAAAGTTAGTAATCCTTCCCGTTATTAACACGGCCCACTACGGATCATCTTCTTGCTTGACACCTACGAGCAACTGCTATTAATTTACCTACAATAGATGGCTGGCATTGGCCTTGTAGAAGAAGGCATCACAAACCCACCTAGGCCGCCATAAACATGCTAAAGATTTTGCTCCTGTAAACAAAAATAGTACCGAGAATCCCTCAGTAGAGATGAAACCTGGAAATGAATATATGCAATAAAAAGCAATATTTCATGGATTGTAACCCACAGTGAAGCTATCTTGAAGACCGACATTAATCTCGTCGAGAGAGGCATCACACACCAACCATTGCCACTGTAAATACATAAAAATTTGAAAATCTGTAGACAAAAATCGGATAGAAAACCAGTCAAAAAATATACAAATGAAAAACAATACCAAGCCACATGTGAGAGAAGCCCAAAGACGGGCATGCCATCTGTAACATGCGGCCCTTCCAGACGCTTGGCAATCATCTCACCCTCAAATTGAATGGCTCAGAAAATGCACGCTTTCTCTACCAGCCCCCCTATGGTCTTTTGCAGGCCAAAAAAGCCAAGACCATGCAAGGATTGAACAACAAGACAACACAGCAACAAGACAACGAGCAAAACAAACATCAGATTTCCAGCACAATGATCAAAATAAGCATCATCCAACAACGATATTCAATAATTATAGAATGAGTAGCACATTCATAATACAATTTGGTAATAGATTTCACGATACAAATTATTTAATAGTTTGGCCAAGCAAAATAAAAAACTACAATAGTACAAAAGCCTTCAATACATCTCACCACCTACAAAATCCATGTTGTCTCAGCACCATCAGAATCTTCACTAGTTATGTACTATTCTGGCGCTTCTTCAGCAAAAGAACTGCCACTGTGTTGTTCCAAAGCCATTGGCAAGCAAAACTAATGTCGCTATTCAATATTCTCACAGATTTTCAGATGGAGAAATGCAAATTGATCATGCTCTTATACAACTTCACAATACGCCCAGTAAATGTTGAGCGTTGGTGCAACCAAACATTGTCGACCATGGAGAAAGCCTGAAGCAGGAACATGGAAGATACCAAGTGGGTGGTACAGTGATTGGCTAGCTGTTTGATGCTAGATATGGCAAGCATGCCAATATGTGTATGCAAGGTGTGGCATTTGGCAGGTCAAAGATGATTTTCAAGGCTCAACTAGATCGGGGTTTTTTATATGCTTGCAGGACGAAGTCTAGCAAATTTTCAATTCGAAGCCATGACACCTCAAGTTTGTCAGCAATTAGAACGATCTTACTATTCTTGATGAGAATCTTGAGTAGCATTATTTTCAGATGGGATTATGTTCAATTGTGGCCAGATGCAACAGAGTGATCTTTGACATGAAGAATTATTCTTATATGGAGTCCTATGTGCAACAAAGCTTGGTATAGGCGACCGGTTATGTAAGTGTTGCGAAGCTACTTCTTAAAGAAGAGAGGTTGTGGAAATGATTTTGCTCAATGGCAGTTGGTGCGGGGTGCCAATGCGGAGTTTTTTGGCTTCAATGATTGTAGGTTGCATGGCCGTGTGAAGGGCCGCTTAAGTGCAATTTTTTTAAAGAAAAAAGAAGAAGGCAAAATCGTCTGCAGTGGACGAGCAGAGCGGGATGGAAGGTCGACAGGTGGAGGTTTGCATGAGAGGGCGCATCTGGAGGGCAAGTTGCATGGAGGGAGTGAAGCCCCATCTCGGTGAGGCCATACGGAGTAGAAAAGGAGTGCAACCAGTTTTGCTAAAGGGGGCGACCAATAGCGAGGTCGCTATTGGCCAAAGGGGGCCCGTTAGTTGATACGTAAGGGGGCACTGCTTTTTGGAGGGGGGTCCGCTTGTGAGAGGCCGCCAGGGTTGCCATATTCAGTGGGAGGCACACGGGGGCCAAAGAGGGGTGGCCGACTACAGACACGGGGGGAGTCTCATCAAGGGGACCTCCAATCGGTTGCAGGAGAGGATGAGGAGACTTGCCAGGGATGCATGCAGGAGGTGGCTTTGGAGAGCGCAGATTGGGGGAGTTGGAGCCGCCAAGGGGAAGTAGCCAGTGATGGCGTGAGGCAGGAGGCGGCGCTGCAGTTGGTGGTGAAGGGAGTCGTCTACAAGAGGGAGAATAGAAGTGGCCTCAAGAGGTGGCGGGCCTGAGCACTTGGCGACAGGGTGGCCGAGGATGATAGTGGGCTGAGGCTGGCCGAGCTGTTGACGTGAGGGCTGTAGAGTTGAGGCTTTTGGGGGTCGGGTCCCACCAAGGTGAGGGGCCATCAGGGCTACAAGCGGCCAATAGGGGTGAGCCATCTGTTGGGAAATAAGACGTAGCTAAATAGATAATTGAGTAGATTACTTAATGGAGAGAGACAGATTTACATACACGAGATTATAGAGTAGAGAGAGAGAGAGAGAGAGAGAGAGAGAGAGAGAGAGAGAGAGTACACACAATATACGTGGTTCACCCAATGTGGGCTACGTCCACGGGAGAGCAGCCACTCAATGGCTTTAGTACTTCAAAACAAGAAGTAGTTTACAAAGGGATTATACCCTTAATGGAGCTCCCACCTTGCTTCACTCTCACCATCTCACACTCACCTTGTTGCATCAACTTCACACTATGAAATGTGTGTAGAAATGGCCTCTTTTTATAGGCCAAAAGGGTTTCCCTCTCTCATGAGAGGCAGCCATGTGTAGCCGCCCTTGTGTAGATAAGTCCAAATCGGACCCTCCAATCCACCCATGTGTGGCCGCCCTTGAGAAGACAAGTCCGCTTTTGAATTCGGCCACCGGCCACTGGCCGTTCACTTCCGACCACCGGCCACCTGCCATTGACTACCGGCCATCGGCCAACCGACGGTTGTTTTCCGACCACTTTCCGGCCGCCGTCCGGCCATAATATTCCGGCGAGGGGAAAAAAAGTCTCAAGAGCTTCCGTCCCCGAGGCCCCTAAAGTTGCCCCTGATTTTTGGCCGTGAAAATTTTGGTTTCCGACGAGTGATTTTCCTTCACGCACGATGGCTTCTCCTCATAATGGGGGCCTTACAAATGTGCGCTTTTACCACGGAAAATTACAAGGGTAACTCAGGCTCCATAGTTAACAATCTCCCACTTGGAGACTGATCTCCAAACCAAACCTGTGACTGCTTTCCATTCTGGCTTCTTATCCTTGAATGCCGATTGAAGATGAGCAAAAGCTCAACTTCTCCTTGTTGACCACCTTTGTAAACATGTCTGCAGGATTTTCATTTGTATGCACCTTTCCTAGCTTTAGCTGTCCCTCTTCCAAAAGAGTGCGTATGAAGTGATATCTCACCTCAATGTGCTTTGTCCTTGAATGAAAGGCTGAGTTCTTCGCAAGATGGATAGCGCTTTGGCCATCACTGTACAAGACACAATTATCTTGTTTGAATCCAAGCTCTTCTAAGAATCTGTGAAGCCACATAATTTCTTTGCTTGCCTCCGTCATTGCTACACACTCTGCTTCTGTGGTAGAAAGTGAAACCACTTTCTGCAGCTTTGAAGCCCATCTTACTGTTGTGCCTCCAACCGTGAATACATAGCCAGTAGTGTTCCTTCGAGTATCTTTGTCACCTGCCATATTTGCATCAGCATACCCTTCTAGAAAAATATCAGTTCCTCCAAAATACAAAGCATTTGTTGTTGTCCCTTTTAGATACCTAAGTATCCACTTCACAGCTTGCCAATGCTCTTTACCTGGGTTGTCCATGAACCTACTCACAACTCCCAATGCATGTGCAATGTCTGGCCTTTTCCAGACCATAGCATACATTAGAGAACCTACCGCTGCAGCATATGGAACTTTAGACATATAGGCTATCTCCTCTTGTGTCTTTGGACACATATCCTTTGTTAGTTTAAAATGACCAGCCAAAGGTGTAGAAACTGGTTTTGCATTTTGCATTGCAAACCTTTCTAGTACCTTCTTGATGTAATCTTCTTGAGATAGCTTTATTGTCTTCTTTGTCTTGTCCCTTGATATTTTCATACCAAGTATCCTCTTTGCAGCACCTAAATCTTTCATTGAAAAAGATTTAGACAGCTCCTCTTTTAGGTCTTTGATATCCTGCATGTTAGCACTTGCAATCAACATGTCATTAATATACAACATTAGGATGATGAATTTCCCATCTCCCAAATTCTTCGTGTAGACGCAGTGATCCGAGTTGCATCTTGTGAATCCATGATCCAACATCCATCGATCAAACTTCAAGTACCATTGTCTTTATGCTTGCTTTAAACCATACAAGCTCTTCTTTAATCTGCAAACCATTTTCTCCTTACCTTTTACTTCATACCCCTTTGGTTGAAGCATGTAGATTTCCTCCTCTAAGTCACCATGAGGGAATGTCATATTTACATCCATTTGCTCGAGATTTAGATCATGAGCAGCCACAAGGCTTAAAACAAGCCTAATTGAGTTCATTTTTATAACAAGAGAAAATATTTCATTGAAGTCAATAACTTTCTTTTAAGAAAACCCTTTTACTACAAGCCTAGACTTGTACCTTTTCTTCCCACCTTCTTCTTCCTTCAGCTTGTACACCCATTTATTTTGAAGTGCCCGCTTACCTTTAGGCAACTCAAGCAACTCCCATTTTTGGTTGCGATGTAGTGAGTCCATCTCCACTTGCATGCTCTTCGTCCATTCTTCTTTGGATTCATGTTGCATAGCTTCTTCGTATGATTTTGGCTCTCCAGAATCTGAGATCAAGAGATGGTTGAAGGAAGGAACAAAACTTTCTGGAGGTCTACTTGCTCTTGTAGATCTTTGGGGAATAGGTTGAGGCTCCTCATTTGGTTGACGTTGTTGCACATTGTCACCGTTTGTAGTCCTTGAGTCTTCACCGTCCTCAAGCTTCATGTACTCATCACACCTGTTTCTTTTGTTTGTTTTCTTTCCAAGTAATCTTTGTACATATTTTGTTCGTTAAAAATTACATCCCTACTCAAGATTTTACCATCTTCAGGATTCCATAGGCGATACCCAAAGTCACCTTCTCCATAGCCAATGAAGAAACACTTTTTGGATTTTGTATCTAGCTTTGATCTTAGGCTTCTGTCTATGTGCATGAAAACCTCACACCCAAACACTTTGAGAAATGCATAATTCACCGGTTTACCTGTCCATGCCTCTTCTGGAACTCCCCCATCCAATGCCGTTGAGGGTGATCAATTGATTAAGTACACAGACGTACTTACAGCTTCCGTCCAAAGCTCAAGCAGTAGGCCTGCATGTAGCCGCATGCTTCGTGCTCGCTCCATGATTGTCCTGTTCATCCTTTTCGAAATCCCATTTTTTTGAGGTGTCCTTGGGGTTGTTCTTTGCCTCCGAATTCCATTGCTAGCACAAAATCTTTCAAAAGCTTGGCTGCAATATTCGCCTCCATTGTCGGATCTGAGCCATTTAACCTTGGTACCTATTTCATTCTCCACAAAGTCTTTCTACCTTTGAAATATGGAAAATACATCGGATTTATTCTTCATGACATAAACCCATGTTTTTCTAGTCGCATCGTCTATGAATGTTACATAGTACAATGAGCCACCAAGTGATGGTGTACTTGCAGGACCCCAAACATCAGAATGAACCAACTCAAGTTTTTTATTTTTTCTTTCATTACCTGATTTTTGAAATTTTACCCTCTTTTGTTTACCATAAACACAATCTTCACAGAACTCTAAGTCCACTTCTTTCAAACCTGGTAGAAGCTTCTTTGTTTGAAGGATTTGCATTCCTTTGGCACTCATATGCCCAAGTCGGTAGTGCCACATCGCACTGTCAACTTCTGTAGTTGCTGCACAAGCTGAAGGTTGCGTGCTAACAGTACACAAGTAAAGTGTACCGACTTTTTCTTCCTTGGCAACCACCAAAGATCCCTTTGAGATCTTCCACCGTTTGTTTCCGAATGCAATGTTGTGACCTTCATCGTCTAATTGTCCTGTAGAGATCAAATTTTTGCGAAGAGAAGGAATATGCCTAACATCTTTAAGCTTCCATTCATTTCCGTTAGTAGTTTTGATAGAAACTATACCTTTGCCGACAATCTCACAAGCTTCATCATCTCCCAAGTATACATACACAAAATTAACTTTGGTGTAGTCCTGGAAATGTTGCTTGTGTGGTGTCGCATGGAATGAAGCCTCGGAATCTACTATCCAAGAGTTAGACACATTGTCTAACAAGATGTTAGAGCATCTTGCTCTACTTTACCTGCCACATTGGCCTCCAATGTTAGCTTGTTGTCTTGAGACTCTGTCTCCTTCTTCTTCTTGGACCAACAATCCTTTTTGACGTGGCCCTTCTTGCCGCAGTTCCAACATTCAAGAACTGACTTTGTGCGTGACTTACTCCGCCTTGAGCGATCACGCCCCTTTTGGTTTTTGAACCTTTCCTTAGGCCTTCCTCTTGTTTCCACTGATAGTGCAGCACTTGATGATTCTCCTGTACTTCTCCTTCGCATTTCCTCGCTTAGAAGAACACCCACAACATCATCAAACTTAAGAGTATTTGTACCAGAGATAGAATTACTTACAGCCATCACAAGGCTGTCCCAACTATCCGGTAGAAATGATAGTATAAGGAGAGCTCGCACTTCATCATCAAAATTGATTTTCACCGATCGAAGTTGACTTATGTTTGTGTTAAAGTCATTTAGGTGTTCTACAACTGAACCATTCTCTTCCATCTTTAGATTGAACAAGCGCTTCATAAGAAATACCTTATTGGATGCCGATGGTTCTCGTAGAAGTCGTTAAGTGACTTCATCAAGTCCTCCGTGGTCTTCATCTCCGAAACATTGAAGGCCAGCATTGACGCCAAGCTCAACCGGATTGTTCCCAGGGCCTTTCGATCAAGGACAATCCATGCTTCATCTGCCATCGTTGCGGGCTTCTTTGCAAGACCGCCTAGTGGCAAATAGAGGTCCTTTTGGTAGAGATAGTCTTCAATCTGCATCTTTCAATGTTGGTAGTTTTTGCCATTGAGCTTCTCAATCTTGAGCTTCCCTTCCTCCGTCATAACTCCCACTCAATTCAAGGAATCCTTTCCTTGAGATAATTTAGCTACGAGCAAACCTTGCTCTGATACCAGTTGTTAGAAAATAAGACGTAGCTAAATAGATAATTGAGTAGATTACTTAATGGAGAGAGACAAATTTACATACACGAGATTATAGAGTAGAGAGAGAGAGAGAGAGAGAGAGAGAGAGAGAGAGAGAGAGAGAGAGAGAGAGAGAGAGAGAGAGTACACACGATATACGTGGTTCACCCAATGTGGGCTATGTCCACGGGAAAGCAGCCACTCAATGGCTTTAGTACTTCAAAACAAGAAGTAGTTTACAAAGGGATTATACCCTTAATGGAGCTCCCGCCTTGCTTCACTCTCACCACCTCACACTCACCTTGTTGCATCAACTTCACACTATGAAATGTGTGTAGAAATGGCCTCCTTTTATAGGCCAAAAGGGCTGCCTCTCTCATGAGTGGCAGCCATGTGTAGATGAGAGAGGCAGCCATGTGTAGCCGCCCTTGTGTAGATAAGTCCAAATCGGACCCTCCAATCCGCCCATGTGTGGCCGCCCTTGAGAAGACAAGTCCGCTTTTGAATTCGGCCACCGGCCCCACCGGCCATTGACTTTCGACCACCGGCCACCGGCCATTGACTACCGGCCATCGGCCAACCGACAGTTGTTTTTCGACCACTTTCCGGCCGCCGTCCTGCCATAATATTCCGGCGAGGGAAAAAAAGGTATCGGGGGCTTCCGTCCCCGAGGCCCCTAAAGTTGCCCCTGATTTTTGGCCGTGAAAATTTTGGTTTTCGGCGAGTGATTTTCCTTCACGCCCGATGGCTTATCCTCATAATGGGGGCTTTACAAATGTGCGCTTTTACCACAGAAAATTACAAGGGTAAATCGGGCTCCATACTTAACACCATCAACTACAAGAAGAGGTGGTCAAGTTGAAAACAAGGCCAGGAACTATAGGGCTGTGAGCAGCAAATAGGGGTTATAGAGAAGTCTTGAAGGGGCCCGCAAGAGGCTACAGATGAAGAGAGATGAGAGGAGCCGGCCATGCTCTCCCACTCATAATCCACCGTGGATTTCCCGGAACCTCCACTAAGGAGGGTGTTTTTATAGTGGGATTCATCATTGTACACGTTCTAGTTGAAGCTAATTGAATTAGCTGTAACCTCCCTATGCTCGATGTTTAAGTGGATATTTCTCCGTCCCTCTTTCTCTCGTGTTTTATGGTGTATCGAGTGCGTGAGTATGTCCAAAGTGAAAAAGGTGTGTGCAACATAGATGTCGGATTAGAATCAGAGGGAATGCTCTGTTGTATGGTGGTGTCGGGTATCTTGAGCATGATAGCTAGCGGGAAAGCTTGAGTTTGTCGATGATCTTGGGTGTCTGTGAGTATCAGGTCTATTTACGTGTGGGTGTATGGTGTGGTCGGGAACGGGCTTGGTCAATAGTCTATTGCAGATTGTGTATCTAGGTGTGTGTTTGCTAGGGGATAGGGGTGTTGTGAGATCACTGGGCTACAGAGAGGCGAGCATTCAATGTGATGGTGGTTTTCCGACTTCCCCCTTTCCATCGTCCTTACCGTCGTCCTCACCAGAAGCCCAAAACGGCCACGTTTCTGCATTTTAGTGACCTCGCATCACGTTCAATGTGCAACACTGCAGAAAAGATGGGTGTTTTTACTGCGAACACATTCCCATCAGGCATTGAATGCCCTGCAAGGTGCAACACACAGATACGCTATGTGAGAGAAAAGGAAGGGATGTCCCCTTACCATACGAGGAGCACATATTGGCAAAGACATTCATAGTGAACGGGAAAAATGTGGCCTCCTTCACAAAAGTGGCACCGGCCTTTAGTTGCAAAGCAGCTGTATATCCACCTACCTTTTGCCACGCACTGCAGATCAGCCTGTCTTCATCCATTCGCTGCAAACAAGCCTGCCCTTATCCACGCGATGCACGGACCTGTCCCAAAAAAACTTTCTATTGCAAAAACCCTAAGGTTAATGCCTATCAATCCACTTGGCATTTATCACAGCCGTCCAAAATCAACGGCCCAAAAAGTGCACGCTTTCTCCACCAACCTCTCCTATGGCCTCTGTAGGCCAAAAAGCCTTAGAGGAGAGTTGAGTTAGACATACTTTCAATGTTTTCAGTGATGATTGAGACTTACCTTAAATGTTACTTTGGTTTTAAAATATTAAATGGATATTTTTATTTCACCTTTCATTCATTTTCCTCACATGGCTTGACTTCTCTTGCATTCTATTCTTTTAGAATGCTAAAGTGAAGCTTGGCATTGCATAATTCTAGTAAGTTGAATACATACATATATTTATTTATTTATATCTATATATATATATATGTGCACACAATATAAATAAATAAATATAAGTATTAATGAGTTTGTTTTACTGTATATGTATATTTATTTATATATTTATGTGTTTGTGTGTGTGCGTGTGTGTGTATATATATAAAAGGCCGGTGAAATATGTCAAAACTTAGTTCAAAAAACCTTGCGAATTTCAAATTTTTTGCTAGTATTTTTGGTTTGCTTCTTTGCGAGGAGGATACTTGGTCGATTAATTAAAGAGACATTCCCAAACAATGCTTAACCTTATATAATTTTAGTTAAACTCAGCCTAATGATTTTATCACTTTCTTATTGTTTTAGAAAAGCCATCGTGACCCTTTCCCTTGTCACGAAAATAGCATGTGTAGAGTATTAGCTCCTGGAAATAACATGTATAAACTCCCAGCACTGGTGTGAGAGCAAACGTAAAGGCTTTTGCATGTGAGGTCAAGGAAACATTAATAAAGGAAGGGGCCACTTATTATTCTTGGCACTAAAAGTCATGAAAATAGCTCTGGTTTGATTTTGATCGGATTTGGCCGTTTAAGATAGTCTAGGATTCATGGGAATAGGGTTGCACGCATGTTTGATTAAAGGGAATCACCCAAGATGCTTCAATTGGGTTTTAGAAGCAAAAGAAAGAGATTGACAGGTGGCACGAGTGGACAAAGAGGTGGAGTAGGAGAAAAGAAAGATGTTTGCGGTGGTGAAATCTCTCTCTCTCTCTCTCTCTCTCTCACTCCCTCCCGGCGCAGATATATATTTCTCTCGGTCTCTCTCTCTCTCTCTCTTCTCCAACCCTCACTGCCTGCAGGGCCTGATGATGGTGGACAGGCTACAAGCTGCAACTTTTGCACATGGAGATATTCTTTGGCTCTCAATCCAGGATAGCTGCCACGAGCAAGAGGGGCAAGGGCAGCATCGCAGTACAGAGACTTGAATCTCTCTCTCTCTCTCTCTCTCTCTCTCTCTCTCTCTCTCTCTCTCTCTTCGTGCACATCTATTGATTTGTGATGCAAATGATCTTGCTCTCTTACACGCGATAGATAGTCTGTCTTCCTCGTAGCCGAGCCAAGGTAGGTGGAGGTGATCAACTGATATTTTTGTCAGTTCTATGATAAGGTTGTGTTCTACTTGTTGCCCTCTGCCTGTCTCATCATGTGCTTGGTGAGCTGACCTGCATCCCCGCATCATGACTGCATACTGATAGATTGTGATAGAGCACGCAACCACAGGTGATGGAAGGGCAGCCACCTGTGCTAAGCGGACACCCTTGCCCATGTGCTTTGTGGGCTTCGCCACATCTGTGCTCCCTTCATCCGTATTCGCTGATGTGCCTGCACCTCATGCGCTCCCTTACACGTGATGCATCTCTCCTCGCGACAGGGGAGGGATTGCTGCAAATTGGCATCAACGAGGGCAGAGATGGGCGTGTGCGACAGAGGAGCATGGAGATGCAGACAAAGACGAGTCCGCGATCGTGCTGGTTGGAGCGAAAGTGTGCAGACAATAGAGGGGATGGAGGGACAACAAAGACCATTTCTCTCTCTCTCTCTCTCTCTCTCTCTCTCTCTCTCTCTCTCTCAATAGATCTTCGAGGCCTCTTGGGCATAGCGTACATCATCAGGAGAAGGAATGGAGGGACAATAGAGTAGAGCAGGCTGCGCAGACCTGCGTGATCTCTCTCTCAAGCTGTGGCATCGATAGGAATGGGGCAAACTTTTCCTTTTGCGAAAATTGGGATGAGGACAATATCTTATTAGATTCCATCTAATAAGTAAGAGCCACTTTAAAGACAATTATTTAGGAATAGAGTCACTTCATGGGAGTAGAGGAGTCACTTTAAAGAAAACTGTTTAAGAATAATTATTTTAGGGGATCATTTAATTTCAAGTGTGAAAGTTGTGTTATAGCTGTCAATTGAGTTTCCTACACTAGAACATTCAAATAGAGTCAAAAAAATATCAATTCACCTTTTCATGACAGCAATAGCAGAACTTTCACAAGGGCCTAAAAGATATAGCAAAAAAAAGTTTGTCATCATTAGCTTGACACATGGCACTAATCTACAAGCTTTATTCAATGGTCAAGAAAATTTAACTCTTTACTAAGGACTACATGATACTTATGTAGTCCAAAAAAGGAACAGTGTTGAAAAAACTTAAAGAACTTTCACACTTAAAAATGACCCCCTAAAATAACTATTCCTTTTTTTGGACTACGTAAGTATCATGTAGTCCTTTTCTTGACCATTGAATAAAGCTCACTTAAAGAACTTTCACACTTAAAAATGACCCCCTAAACTTAAAGAACTTTCACACTTAAAAATGACCCCCTAAAATAACTATTCCTTTTTTTGGACTACTAGGTATCATGTAGTCCTTTTCTTGACCATTGAATAAAGCTCACTTAAAGAACTTTCACACTTAAAAATGACCCCCTAAAATAACTATTCCGTTTTTGGACTACATAAGTATCATGTAGTCCTTAGTAAAGAGTTAAATTTTCTTGACCATTGAATAAAGCTTGTAGATTAGTGCTATGTGTCAAGCTAATGATGACAAACTTTTTGTTGCTATATCTTTTAGGCCCTTGTGAGGATGTTGAGATTTGTGTACCTCTCTCTTTAAAGAGGGGCATTGACTACTGTGTCAAATTTTAATTTTTATGTCTTTAAAATATATTGTAATCTAAATAGTTCATTGTTATACTTTTTTGCATGTGGAAAGCCATAGGGTTCATTGTGTAAGGTTGTTGCAACATCGAAGCTGTGAATTCTTGGGTTGGATGAGCGCCACATGGCAAGGGTCTTTGTAAAATAACTTTGTTGTCCCTTCAATTCTTTCCTTGCACCTTCTTTGAGAGACAAGTGTCCCTTAGGGATTCAAAAGTCTTCTGAATTGAAAGCTAAAACTTTGAAATAGAAAGCTATTCTCCAAGGCAGTATTTACTTTGTCTGCATGCTTGAAAATGACTTTAGAGATCAAAACATTAAACAAAATATTCATAGGAGTTTGATCTTATGATGCAATCTTCGAGAAAGTCTTTTTGTCTAAGCTGCAAGTTTCCTTCTTATACAAATACAAACTGGAAATACTAGTAGAAATTTTCAAATTTGCAAAATATTCGAACTATTTTCTAGTATATTTTATCGGGTTTTTTCCCCTTTACCCCATCCTTTGCAACTAGCTAATCTTGATTTTCAACCGGCTTATGCCTAAGCTCAGACACACCTTTCTCAAACACTGAGGTAATGATAAACAGTTCTCTCATTTGAGGATTTTTAAAACTCACTTCTCTAAATTGTTTAATTTCTTTCTATGCTTATTTGAAAGCATTAAAATATTCTTTTGTTTTGATTTTTAATGTGTCTTTATATTTTACTTCCTTTTTGTTTTATTTTGTTTCAAAATACTAATGTACAACGTGCACCATTTACCTTATTATTGGGGCCCCTTCATAATATATAAGCCATTTGCGAGTAGCGGGTACCCACTAAAAGAAAATTACAAAAATGGCATGATCGGGACTTATCTTAAATGTAATTTTATAATAGTAAATGGATCTTTTTTATTTCACCTTTCATTTCGCATCCTCGCATGGCTTGAATTCTCTTGCATTCTATTCTTTTAGAATGCTAAAGTGAAGCTTCACCTTACATATTTTTAGTAGATTCTACACATACATACATATATACACATATACATACATACATATATATATATATACACACACACATATATATTTATGTACTTATGTTTATTAAACCTACCTTTTTAATGAAGGCGTTAGATAACAAGAAATTAGGTAGAGTGTTTATAACATAATCCGTCGTTGAAGACAATGGTTAGGGTCAAATCGACCACAGTAAGCCGTTGTCAAATCACTAGTTTGTATTGTGTGTGTATATGGACAATACAATTCTATATTAAAACAATACAACTGCAACACTGATTAAGATCTACTTTTGATAAATCTTTCCTCCCCCCTTACCTTCAATAGGCCATTGTGAGTCCTCACCTTGTTTCTTTTTTTTATTATACAAAACTCACAATTGTGAGTGGATAGTATTAAGAACAGAAATATACACTAATCCTCCAGCTCAGACCGAGCCTTGAGGGTCAAATGATTACAAGTTATCCGCTTGGCAGAGAAACCACTTACTCCTCGGCTTTACTTATTACAAGATGTTTTGTATTGTTCTAGACCAGTCCTTTAAGGCTTGTTTGCCTCCGATCATGTGGATCATCACTCTGATCTCTTGCATGATTTCACAAAAGCTTGCCACAGCTAGATCCCCCTCAAACATGCGAAGGTTCCTTGCTTGCCAAATATGGTGCAAGAAGTAGTACCTGATTATTTGAGTGCAGAAGAGAAGAGCAGGACTTCCCATCCTGTTACTACCAAAGAACATACCATTCTTGAAGAACTTAATTTGCTATGTCCTTTAAATCCACTTGCATATTTTCCCAGCCATGCCCCTAATTGCGTGGCATCACATGAAAATGTGGGCTAGGTCTTCACTGGCTATTCTGTACCCCGAGCAACGATCGGACCCAATGCCTCTTTCTTGTATCTTTACGCCCATTGCAGAGCACCCCACATCACTTTCCACAGAAACATCTTGATATATTGAGGCAGTCTTGGCTTCCAGATATTCTCCATGACTCCCTTCCACCGTTTTTCTGTCCAGTGCCTCTTCCATAATTTGTTGAGGGGGTTACACCAATTCGCCTCGTGCATTAATGCATGGTAAATGCCTTTAGAGTGTGGTTTCCAAAAGAGGCTACTCCTAGGCCATCTCCAAGCATCCCATTCAAAGTTGGATTCATAGATTGGCATCACCACCTTATCAATCTCTTTAATCACCCTATAGACTAGTAAGATCTCAAAGCCATTCAATTGAAATTGGATGGCTAAAGAGTCAGCAGTTTTCCAGCACTTCTTGTTGACATCCCAGAATTGCTCTAGTCGAATGAGCCCCTTATTATTCACCTTCCTGGCCATTTCTATCTAGTAAGGGCTTTGCGGCGGCCCCAATATTTTAGAGAGCCAAGGGGACTAGTGCAATATTGAGTTCTTAAAGTATCTGGTTACTTCCCCCCATTCCAAAACCTCAGCAGCACTTTGGCACTTCCTCATCAGCTCCCCTAAGAGCCCCCCAGATGTAATAAAAGACCACTTTGGGGCGAGAAGTTTGTCGTGCATCACAACCCCCTTCCACGTTCCCCCTTTCAATCCCAGTTTTGCTGCATCAAGCATTTCCTTCGTCATGATAGCCCAAGCTTGGTCCTATTTAGCCAATGAGACCATAAATTTGGCACAAAGGGCCTCAACATGAGATACAAGGTTAAGAATGTCGAGCCCTCCTTGGTCTACCGGGTGAGCAATTACCTCCCATCTAGCCCACTGCCATGGTCAAGAGGCTTCTGTGTTGTTCTTCCAAAGAAACGTTTTCATTGGTTTTAAGAATTATTTCCAGTTACACTTAGCCATCTTGAGCACAGGACTGAGGAAATCAATATACGGGATCATAAAAGCATTGATCACTCTAATCCAGCTTTGGAAGGGTAGGAGAACAAACTCCCACCTTCTCATTTTTGGCGCTTATTTTTCCAATGACCCATTGAAATCTTTGACTGTGGGTTACCTCCACCCCTACGGGGGCTCCCAGGTGTCTAAAAATACACCCTTTTGAGATAATCTATCCTGTCCAGACTGCAGGGTCAAAAGAGTCTTGACTTCTCTGTATTGCAGTTGGATCCCGAGGCCACGGCAAATGTTTGCACAATCTCCAGAGCTCTTCTGACAACTTGAGGGCACGCCGTCAAGAATAGGAGCGAATCATCTGTGAACATTTTGGCCAGTAGCTGGTCGTTGTCTGGCAATGCCAGACCTTGAATCTCTCCCCGCGCTGCACTGGCTTCGAGCATTGTAAGGAGAGGATGCGACCCGATGGCGAATAGCAAGCGTGCGAGGGGACATCCTTGCTTAGTAGACCTTTTAATCTCAAAAGATCCCACAATTTTGTCATTAAACAGGAGCTCTGATTGGTTGCCACCGCCTAGTGTGCGTATTAGGCGACAAAGGCGAGGCCCAAAGCCCAGAGCTCCCATGACTTCTTCTATATAGGACCATTCTATCCTATCATAGGCTTTGTCAAGGTCCAGCTGCAGTAATGTACTCTTGCTTGGAGAAGGATGCATACTCTATTCCTACCATTGCTGCCAAGATATTGTCATATATAGATCTCCCTTTAATGAACTCGTGTTGATGGGGAGAGATGATCCGACTCAAGAGGGGGACAGGTCTGAGAGCTATCACCTTGGCAATAATTTTTGTATGCTACTGACATCATCGTAGTGGGATGCCAATGTTTAAGTTGAGAGCAACAAAACTATTTGTGGATGGGCTTGATAAGCCCTCTCTTAACACTTGCATCTAATGACTCTTTGTAAACAGCTAGATTGGCCATCCGTGTGACTGGACCCTTGAGATCATCCCAAAACCCTGAAGAATGAAGCCCCATCAGTCCATCTTAGCTGGGGGACTTTTCATTGCCAAGAGCTTTAAGTGCCTTGTTTCTTAAAAACATAATATTTTTTTGTGATACCACATGTTTTAAAATCCTACTATCACTTTCTATTTTTCTCTCACACAAAGAAGCCTCTTTTTATGAAATTATTCTCAATAGCCTTATGTAGACCATAGTGAATTTTCACCTTGTTGGTCAAGGAGGCCATAGGAGGGTGATAGAGAAAACTTGCAAAGCTATCACCATCCAATGGTCACATCCAAATTAAATTTGATTGTTGACTTATTTCAAATAAAACTCAAGTCTCGCACCATAGTCTTATATAGTGATTGGATCATTTTATTGTTTAGGAATGCGAAGGGCAAGTTTCACACATTGATTGGACCTACCTTTCATGTGAAAGCATTGAAATACTTCTTCTTCTTTTTTTGGCCTTCAGTAGGCCATATGATAGTGGGTGGATAATTGGTGCACTTTTTGGATCTAAGAATCACTGATTGGCAACATATGTTAGGTGAGCTTGTTTTATAATGTATATGGGTCTTTCCATCATTGTAACTTGTTCCCTTCTTTTATTGCTCAATTGAGTTCCTTGTTTTATAAAGGTTATATTTTCTTTTTATAATGTAAATGAATCTTTCCATCATTGTAATTTGGTCCCTTTATTTAATGTCCACTCTACGTTTTTTCTTTTTAAAACCTTTGTTTGGTTTGTAAGTTTTATAAAGGTTGTATATATTTTTTATAATGTAAGTGTCTCTTTTCATCATTGTAATTTGGCCCCTTTATTTAATTCTCACTTGACTTTTTAAAAAAAAAAACTCTGTTTAGTTTATAAATGGATCTCTTCATTTAAGGATCTAATGACTTTCTTGTTA
The DNA here is from genome assembly GCF_014529385.1 of Adiantum capillus-veneris. Lineage (NCBI taxonomy): Eukaryota > Viridiplantae > Streptophyta > Polypodiopsida > Polypodiales > Pteridaceae > Adiantum > Adiantum capillus-veneris. The sequence goes on from NC_140949.1 coordinate 127,592,931, forward strand.
ACTTTTTGATTTAAAACAGACTTTTTTCCATGTAAATTTTATTTTCATTTACATACAATTTCTATCTAAAAAATTATAAATTGTCTTTAAATGAAAGAATTTTTTCACCTCTAAGATCTTTTTTTCTACTTTTGGTTTTGATATGCAAATGTCACCTTATTACTTAGTACATGTATTAGATTTAGACTTTTTCAATATTCATTTCTATCCTAAAGATATTATGGTGTAATTTGTTTTATTGATATATTTATACAAGAATTAGATCAATTCCTAAACTCTCGCTAATATTTTATATGCTTTATGTTTTCATGAGGTCAATTAATATAACACTCATACATAAGGGTATCAGAAAAAACGAAGATTTTTGTGCAGTTCCCTTACCATTGAATTCCATGTAGCATTTGAACGCTTTTGGATTTTAATGTGTGCATATGGGAGTGCCCCCCGACTCTTTCACTTCATTGGAGTTGATGTAGCTCTCTCTCTCTCTCTCTCTCTCTCTCTCTCTCTCTCTCTCTCTCTTCTGTAGACCGTCGTAAATCTTTACCTTTTTTTGGGGGGGGGGGGGGGGGGAGGCGGGGTGGTGGTGGTGGGAGGGTGTTTTGTCCCTTTGTTTTCATTTCCAGAGCCTTACATGACTTGATAACCTTTTCATTTGATTATTTTAGAATACCAATGTGAGACCACCTTGTTATAACTGCAATGCATACTAGTTACAAACATAGATTTCAAGTTTTATTATTGTCATCATCCAAAGCTATAGTGAAAACTTACTAGAGTAGGTGATTGATTTACCAACTTAGATTCTTATCATCTTTAAGCTTTACTAGGTTTATCCTTATACACTCTTGTATATTTGTACAAGAGTGTATATAGTTTTGTACATTCATACATGGTCTATACACTAAGGCTTATATTTAGCCTTGGTCAACCCACTAAGAAGAAGACATATAGCACATTGAAAAGTCCACTCTAATCGGACATGTGTCATAAAATATAATATCTAACTTTACCAAATGGTTTTCTCATATTAAATTGATTACTTAATATGGGAAGATAAATGGGGTACAAGAGTTAGGATATAGATATGTGCTTCTAAACCTATCTCAATAAGGGACCAAAAGGATAAATGGTTGAATCTTAATAGGGGTCCAAAAGGAGACGGTCTACCAAAGAGCAATGTGCAATAAGTGCTTCTAGATTTACCTCAGCAAGCGACCAAGAGGAGAGATGATTATATCTCAATAGGGGTCCAAAAGGAGGTAGTCTATCAATTTGAAAGAGCAAGGTGCATCTAATGGAACTTAAAAGACCTAAGTTTTATCTTCATTAAAGACCTCCAAAAGTTAGTGTTAAAAAGGTCATTTGATCTTAGGCAAGCTAGGGCTATCCTGGAGGTGGGAATCTTACCCAAGCATGGGTGCTTGTCGGCTTGTTAACTAAAGTGCTTAAAGTGTTTGTGGGAACCTTGCCCAAGCTTGAGGTGATTATCATGCTTAAATGACTAAGGTTCCTGAAGAGTTCAATTCAAAGATAAACTCTCAAGAGGCATAAACGGTTTCCATGCTTAATTGACTAAGTGCTTGAAGTGTTCAATTCAAACCAAATGACTTAAGAAACATAAAAGACATATGTCAAAATCCTCCACATATGGCCCTCATGATGTGCTTGAATCCTATTGGATAGGCTTTAACCCTAGGTTGGTAATGGGACACTTTTATGTCCTGTTAAGTGACCATTTTCCTTGAATTATGTCAAGAGTTTCAAAATGGATTTTGAGGTGCTATATGTCTAGAAAGTTGTCTCATAAGGTGAAAAAAACTCGACATTTTTTTGGAATAGCAATTCCATCTTTAACCTTGTCCTTGCACAACATTTCACAACCTAAACTGTGTGAAAAAACGGGTCCTGTTTTTGGCTTTTTTCAATTTTTTGCAACTATACCACTCTAGAATTCATGTTTGTGAGGTCTATAATGCTAGAGAACTATCTTTAGTAGTCCTCAACATGTCCTGATGCTTCTAGGGAGAAATAAATGTTAAAGCTGTAAGTTATGACAAAATTACAAAATTTGTCAAATCCTGTGTTTTAGCCAATTTGAGCTCTTCTATGAATTTTTTGGTGGCTTTCATGCTATCCAAATGCACTTTTGATTTTCTATGTCGCATATTGTAACATAAAGCTAATATTCCTTGAGTTTTGGGGCACCTAATACCCTATTTTGCATAGTAGACAACAATGGTTGATTTTTTCAATTATAGAAGAAAACAAGACATTCTAGTATATCAAGTATAGCTTTTTCAATATTGTTAGTTTCTTGTGACAACTACATGCATTTTGTAGGTAGTAACCATATCTAGTCATAAGGATCAAATTTGGCTAGATATTGAATAGTTTCTATGGAATTCTACAACTCGTAATGTTGAACCCAGTTTTTTCATGTTTGCTGTATTTAGCACTTCATCTTTGTCCCCAATATTCCCCTTGGTAAGAGATGTATTATTCTTTTGACATGCTCCATGGCTCCTTCTGAACCTAAAGGAAAATACGGAACTAAGAAAACATGCATATATTATTTGTATTGAGCGTGGCTATAGAAACTTTGATGATAGGTTTGCAGAATGGTAAAAATTCAACTTTTTTGTACCTATTTCTTTTGGCAAAACAAAAAATAGTAAGTGAGAAGCAATCATATGTTTTGATCACCAACCCATTTAAGTTAACTAGGGAATTTATCTCAAGTCCTACAAAAATCCCTAATCTTATTGTTATGAAACAAAACGTAAGAAATGACTGTTTTGATGAAAATGTACTGGTTCATCAACTTTGGAGGCTTGGTGTGACCAAAAGATAAGAAATTTTACAAGTTTCTTATTTTTTCCATGTGTAGTAGGCCTTGAACTATAACCTCATGAAAGGATTTTACAAAATGAGTGGATCTACTATGGTTTTGGAGGTTTTTTTCAAAACCCTGAAAGGACACTTTTATGTCCTGTTAGGTTACCAACCTAGTGTTAAAGGGGTCCAATCAGAATTTAGATGCATAAAAATAAATAATTAAGTTCTTTATTTCAAAGAGGAAAAAGAGGACACATGTCCAAATGATAATATTAAATAATACAAGAGAGAGAGAGAGAGAGAGAGAGAGAGAGAGAGAGGGGTGGACCAAGCTTGAGAGGGGGGAGGGGGGGGGGGGGGTATACTCTCCCACACAAACACACACACACACACACACACACACAATTTCTCTCTCATTGTGTGGAGTGCAAAGTTCAAGAGCTCCATCTCCTTCTCCAAGCCTGTTGAGAAGTGGAGAGTCTACACTAAAACTCTTGGCTATGGAATGCAAATCCAACCAAGAGCCATGCTCCAATGCTTAAGCTTGTCCTCTTCTTAATCTTCATTACTATGCTATTATGCTATACTAAGAAAGAAGAGTGATGATAAGTGAGTAACTATTTCTTTCTCCTATGAATGATTCTTATTCCTCTTCCCTACCCTCATTCCCCGCTAGCTTTCTCCACCTTCGAAGGTGTTTGAGGCCTTGAGACTGAGGCCTTGAGACTGAGGCTTAGGATAGCTAATGTTATACTATGCTATTATGCTATACTAAGCAAGAAGAGTGATGATAAGTGAGTAACTATTTCTTTCTCCTATGAATGATTCTTATTCCTCTTCCCTACCCTCATTCCCCGCTAGCTCTCTCCACCTTCGAAGGTGTTTGAGGCCTTGAGACTGAGGCTTGGGATAGTTAATGTTTTTTGCAAAGTTTATGCTATGCTCGTCATGCATGAAGCTTTTCATTTTCATACCATCAGCAAGGTTATAAGAAACACAAAGATTGTATTGTACCAAGTCTCTCTTGATGGGAGAATCTATAATACAAACGGCTTTTGGAGAGGGGATCGATTTAAAGTAAATCCAATCCTCAACTATTGTCATGTTCTCTAATACTCTCTCTCTCTTGAAAAAGTATTGTTCATGCCAAGTTAATTAAGTACTATGTTCACGTTGCTACCATCAATTAAGTTCACCCTCTATATTCTCAAAGTAATCTCACAAAAATTCTCACTCTAATTCTCTTAATTTCTTATTCTCAAATCTCGTACTTATTTCCATTACATTGGTATGAGAGCTTTTGGTTTCTCTTTTCTTGCTTAATAAGAGAAGTCCTTAAGTAGCCTATTAATGGTTGATTTTGGTAATTATATTAGGGTAAGTGGGATTGGGATCTATTATCGGTTTTGTTGAGCCCACCATGTAGAATATCGTGAACACCTCGGGAGCTTTGATCTTAATAATGGGGTCTTTTTAGAATTGCCTACGGCTTTACCATTATTGATCTATAAGAAGTCCAAAAGGAGCTATCCCTCGACAATTTTGATATGTTAGACCCACTCTCTATTATTAACCAATTTGAGCCGTGGGTGTAGATACTTAAGTGCTAATTGTCAACGGCTAAGAGAAGTAGCAAATAAGGTTTTGAATTTCCAAAGGATACACTAAGTAAACACATAAGTTTAATTAGCATGGCTGACAACCCAGGGGATTCACCATGGAAAACTTACCGCACCACGTAAGTGTAGGGAAGAGGCTTTTTTTTACAAGTTACATAAGCATATAAGTTAGTGGTAGACCCCCAATAATTTATCTTCCAAGCTTAACAATAAGGGAGGGGGGTATCATATTTATGGGGGGGGGGGGGACTGACGCGGGTTGATTACTTATAATCATTGGTCACTAGTGTGCACTAGAACTTGGATGAATTTGGTAATGTATTTATTAGGTCACACATTGAATTTTTCATCAAGCCGGTCATAGATAAGGGCTGATTTGGAGCAGGTCAAGGGTTGATTTACACCATCTTTGGATGGGTCACAATTGGACGAGTAGCCAGAGTATAGGCTAGTCAGGCACATAGTTTGAAAGTCCAACTAAGACACACCGAGAGTACATCTAGTTATCAACAAAAGTGGTTCCTTAGTACGTTTCCAATCACTATACTACACACTCTTTGACTAGTTTTACTCAATTAGATCATTTGAGGTCTAGCTTCTATATATAAGATAAGGGTATGATATTTTTATTCATTGATTATCGTATAAGTGTAGAAAGGGAGGTCATATTCCTTAATATGAGTCATATATAGGGGTTTTATCAAAGTTTTCCACTTGCAGGTGGCATCCCATTTTGTATATAGAGTGAATCCCTTGGGGCTGACAATAACCAAGAGAGTAGAATAAACATTGATAACTTTGATTTTGCACATAAAGGTGTTAATGATGATGCCCCCATGTTTATCAATTATCTTGTGACTAGGTTGCATCAAGATATGGACAACCCTACTTTGCAAGCCGAAGTTACTTAACAAATTCGTGCTTATGGGATTTCCCTTTTTGTCCAAGAGGAGAGAGAGTTTAGGAGGCCTCTTGATGAGACTTCCGAAAAAAGACTCTCTCCCATAAGAGAGGAGGAATTTAAGAAACAAGAAAGAAGCGAATCCCTAAGTTCCTCTAAGGATGTGGCTCCACGAAGAGACGATGGTCTAGATTGTTGCCAACTCCTCCCAAGAGGAAACGGTCAGCCCATAGTCCTTCTCCTCATCATTTTGAAACGGAAGAGAGAAAACAAAGGAAGAAAAATTCAAGAAAGAGATCACCCTCTTCTCCTTCTTCTTCACCTTCCTCCTCTTCCGACGAAAGCAATAGTTATTCTCCTAGAGAATACAAGAGTAGAGGACATCGTAAAACTTACCCTGTATGGCAAAGGTCCCAAAATCTCAAGAAATTCAAAGAGGGAGGAAAGAGTCTCTCTTTTCTCAATAAGAGGGCACCTTTGGTGCCACCGACAAAGTATTGGCCTTCATCCAACAATTTGATGTGTCCTTGGGAGACGAGGGCTTCACAAAGTTCTCCAAGATACTTGTCAATGGTGGGCTAGCCTTTGTGGCAAAGATGAAGCCCCAAAGACATGGAAAACTCTATGAGTTTCCATCATGAAACAATTCATTGCAACAAGCAATGCAAAGAACAAAGTGCTTACCGAATGGCGGAGCTTGAAGATTCTCTTCAAGGAGTGTATCCTCAAATATATAGACAAGTTTTGGGATTTACATCTCAAAGCTATAGTCTTTCATAGGATAGACTTTGCCAAAAAAAAGCAAGAATTTTGTGTGGTATTACCTGAAGAAATGGCCCAGTATGTCAACTCACAATGGCCTAGCACTATCACCAAAGTCATCCACCACACTACGGTTGCTTCGAGGATCAATTTTCAACAAGGGGCGAGAAGAAATTTTAAGCCCATGGAAAACAAGGATCAAAATGAAGATAAAGGGAAGAGCAATGCTCAAAACTCTTCCCAAGGCAACACCAACACCAACAACAACAAGGCCAAGAAGAAAGGAGCTTACAAAGGTAAAAATAATCTCTCTCCTCAAGAATTAGAGGCCTTTCATAAAGACCATAAATGCTTTAAGTGTGGGGAGCAAGGACATGGTTATCGTTCTTGCCCCAAAAGAAATATACTCAATGGCACTCCTAGAGCTTTTATGGTTGAAGCTCCAAAAGAGGATACTAAAAAAAAAGGCTCATACCTCTCCTATGCTTGGGAAAAAGTAAGGGAGCATGATACCCTTATTCTCTTTGACCCTGGCTCTACTTACAACTTCATATTAATGGATTTGGCCACTAAGTTGGGCATTCAAGCTTTTGAGATAAGAGATACTGTAATTGCTAACACAACTTTCAAGGGATAGCAAGCCTCCGTTCCTCCCTTGATTGGGAAGTTGAGGCTTCATGTCTAAAGCTACGCCGACAAAGAATACTTTTTCTTTTATCTCTCCTCTCGAACATGAGGATGCTATCCTAGGGGCACGATGGTTCAACCGCATGGCTACCAACATGAAGTTCACTGAAACAAGAATCTACTTCACCTACAGCAAAAAGAGCATGTATATAGATACTAATGAGTCAGGGAACACCATATCCCTGGTAAATATGCTTAATTTTGATAAGTCAATGAAAAGATCTATTTTTTCGTATATGATTTTTGTTAGAGAATCTGTAAACGATTCTAATGTTTTCAGAAGTAGCAATAAAGGGAATCAAGAGGAATTAGAGTTGTATAATTTCTTAAATAGATTCCAAGATGTTTTGATTGATGACATCTCTAGTGAGCTACCTCCAAAACGAGGGAATGATGATCATGCAATAGAGATGCTACTATGAAGCTCAGCGCCTAATAAACCTCCGTATTGAGTTTCACAAGCTCAACAAGAGGAGATCATGATGCAAGTGCATGAATTGGTGGAAAAAGGGATGGTGAGGTCTATCTCCTCTCCATTCTATTCACCGTTACTTTTAGTGCAAAAGAAAGATGCCACATATCACATGTGTGTCGACTATAGAGCACTAAATAGAATCACCATATATATATAAAAAGTTTTCCCGTGCTGCGGGTAGAAGATCTATTTGACAAGTTACAAGTTTTGGCCTGGAAAATTCTCTAGCCGCAATCAAACTCACGATGGACAAAAATTTTCAGGCCACTGAGATTCTCTTGAGGAGTACAAGTGACACCTCCAGGGAGTCTTTCAAGTTGTGAGAGAGAATAAGCTTTTCATTAATCAAAAGAAAAGTGAATTTTTCCTACAAGAGATTCAATATTTAGGTCACCTTATCTCTCAAGATGGTATATGTATGAATCCTTCAAAGTTGGAGGTAATAAAAGCATGGCCTAATCCAAGGTATATACATGAGCTAAGAAGATTTATTGGTGTGTGTGCATACTATAGACGCTTCATAACAAAACTCTCTCAAATAGCAGGACCATTGCATGACTTAACAAGGAAGAATGTTAAGTACTCATAGACTGCTAAAGAACAAAATTTTTTGACAAGCTTCAAAAGAAGCTTACCTCCCAAACAGTCCTTATGTTTTCGGATCTCTCAAAGCCATTCCAGTTCCAATGTGATGCTTGTAGTGATTGCCTTGGAGCATTCTTGCTTCAAGAAGGGCATGACATAGCATATGAGAGCCGAAGGCTCAATGCCAATGAACGGGTCTTGGGCATATATGAAAAAGAGCTTTTAGTTGTTCTACATGCCCTAGACACATGGAAGCACTATCTCTTGGGGCTCCGTTCATCCTACGAATGGATCACAAAGCCTCAAGAAATTCATGATGCAAACCAAGCTCTCCAAAAAACAAATGATTTGGGAAAATTTTCTTTCACAATTTAAATTTTAATATTGCTCACATTGCTGGCAAGCACAATCAAGAGGTCAATGCACTTTCACGACGGATAAATATGGTGTCTATAACAACTCACAATGATTTATCTTTTATGATAGATAAGTATGCTACTCACCAAGACTTTGAGTAGGTAATTACAACCTTTGCATTAGGGAAGAAAAAAAGAACCATTCACCTTGAAGAATGGTTATCTTCCAAACAGCAATAGGCTATGTGTTCCTCACCAATACAATAAGAAAGTCATGTATGAATCCCAATGTTTCTCCTTATGTGGGGCAAAGAGGGATTCCATAATCTACTCTTTGACGAGTAGAAATGTATTTTTGTTGGTCTACCATGAAAAGTAAACATACAAGAGTATGTTTCAAATTGCGTGGTATACCAAAAATTGAAATTTAATCAAGGGAAGCAACTTGGATTGTTTCAGTCGACAGGCTTAGCAAGAAAACACACTTTATGATTGTCAAAAAGACTACTAAGGCACATCAAATGGCAACCCTCTTTAGATCTCAAATTTTCAAGTATCATGGTTTTCCAACATCCATAGTGTTGGACAAAGATCCTAGAATGACCAGTAATTTCTAGAATGGTCTCTTTGAGAATTGAGGAAGTAGATTAAATTTCTCTTTCGGTCTATCATCCACAAACAGATGACCAAAGTAAAATAACTAATCTAACGATTCTTAAATCTGCTAAAAGCCTATGTCAGGGAAGTAGATCAATGTTCTCAATGAGAGAAGTACCTACCTCTTATAGAGTATGCGTACAATGACATTGTACATACTTCTATGGGGAAAGCACCTCTCGAGGTTAAAGAGGGAAGATCCAAAAGTCTCTTACTATTTAAAGTACATGGGAAGATCTTCGTTGCTGATGAATATAGCTGAGATTCACAAGAATCTTTTCCAAAGACTAAAGAGGTTATATCCATCTCAAAACAAAGGCAAAAAAGACTACTACTAATAAGCACAGAAGAGCCTTAGCCTTTAAGGAAAATGATTGGGTCTTGCTAAAGTTTCTCAAGACTCGTCTAAGGCATACTATGGGCAAGAATCCTATGAGCCACCAAGAGTATTATGCTAAACTAACAAAAAAAGATACTATGGTCCTTTCTTTAAAAATTCTTAAGCCAATCAATGAATGGCTTATTAGTTAAAGCTGCCCAACCATTGGCTCATTCACAATGCTAGCCATGTGAGTCTACTCAAGCCTTACAAAGGAGAGCCACAAAAAGAACCAATAATGGAGGACCCACCAAAGATCGAAGATCAAGAAGAGGTGTTGTAACCCAAATCGATTTTTTGACATGAAGTCGAGGTACTAAGAAACGATAATGTTATTCAATGATATCTTGTTAAGTTTAATAATTATCCTTTTAAAGATGATAGATGTATGCAAGGAACCTAGCTTAAGGATAATATGAACCTTGTCAATGCCTACAATGCCACACTAGAGTAAGCAAATGAAAATGCATTTTAAATGAACAATGTTTTTGTCTTATGAGACTAATTCTCTTTCTTTTATTGTGCACAAAATTTAGGAAGTATGCATGCTTAGGATCATGTGTGTGGTGACTCTTCTGTCTTATCAGACTCATTCTCTTTCTTTTATTGTGCACAAAATTTAAGAAGTATGCATGCTTAGGATCATGTGTGTGGTGACTCTTCTGTCTTATGAGACTCATTCTCTTTCTTTTATTGTGTACAAAATTTAAGAAGTATGCATGCTTAGGATCATGTGTGTGGTGACGACATCTCCCAAACACCAAGTAGAACTTGTCACTCTACTTTGGAAGTATGATATGGACTAAAGAGCAGACATGCTTGCAGCAGCTAAGTCTTCTGAGCACCAAATAGATTAGTCATCCATTCTAGAGTGATGTCGTAGGGTAAGAAGGGATCCTCTACCCACTAAGAAACATGGACTAATGACTACGCTTTATCTTCTCTACCTCATAGTTTTGGGACGACTACGATTTCAAGAGAGAGGTAATGTCAAGAAATATAATATCTAGCTTCACCAAATTATTTTCTCATATTAAACTGATCACTTAATATGGGAAGATAAATGGGGTACAAGAGTTAGGATATAGATATGTGCTTCTATACCTTTCTCAACAGGGGACCAAAAGGAGAAATGGTTGCATCTCAATAGGGATCCAAAAGGAGACGGTCTACCAAAAATCAATGTGCAATAAGTGCTTCTAAATTTATCTCAGTAAGGGACCAAGAGGAGAGATGGTTACATCTCAATAGGGGTCCAAAAGGAGGTATTCTATCAAAGAGAAACATGCATCTACTGGAGCTTAAAAGAATTAGGGTTAGCTTCATTAAAGACCTCCAAAGGTTGGTGTTAAAAAGTCCTTTGACCTTAGGCAAGCTAGGGCTGCCCTTGAGGTGGGAATCTTACCCAAGCATGAGGTGCTTGTCAGCTTGTTAACTAAAGTGCTTAAAGTGTTTGTGGGAACCCTACCCAAGCTTGAGGTGATTCTCATGCTTAAATGACACAGGTTCTTGAAGTTTTCAATTCAAAGATAAACTCTCAAGAGGCATAAACGGTTTCCATGCTTAATTGACTAAGTGCTTGAAGTGTTCAATTCAAACCAAATGACTTAAGAAGCATAAAAGACACATGTCAAAATCCTCCACATGTGGCCCTCATGATGTGCTTGAATCCTAGTGGATAGGCTTTAAAGGGGTCCAATGAGAATTTAGATGCATAAAAATAAATAATTAAGTTCTTTCTTTCAAAGAGGAAAAAGAGAGAGAGAGAGAGACAAAGAGACAGAGAAGGGGGGTGGACCGAGCTTGAGATAATGTTAAAGGCTTTAAAGGGGTCCAAATGATAATATTAGATAATACAAGAGAGAGAGAGAGAGAGAGAGAGAGAGAGAGAGAGAGAGAGAGAGAAGGGGGGTGGACCGAGCTTGAGAGGGGGGGGGTATACTCTCCCACACAAACACACATAGACACACACACTCATTGTGTGGAGTGCAAAGTGCAAGAGCTCTATCTCCTTCTCCAAACTTGTTGAGAAGTGGAGAGCTTACACCAAAACGCTTGGCTATGGAATGCAAATCCAACCAAGAGCCATGCTTCAATGCTTAAGCTTGCCCTCTTCTTCATCTTCATTACTATGCTATTATGCTATGCTAAGCAAGAAGCGTGATGATAAGTGAGGAACTATTTCTTTCTCCTATGAATGATTGCTATTCCTCTTCCCTACCCTCATTCCCTGTAGGTTCCCTGCTAGCTCTCTCCATCTTCGAAGGTGTTTGAGGCCTTGGGACTGAGACTTGGGATAGTTAATATTTTTTGCAAAGTTTATGTTATGCTTGTGATGCATGAAGCTTTCCATCTTCATAACATCACCAAGGTCATAAGGAACACAAAGATTGTATTGTACCAAGTCTCTCTTGATGGGAGAATCTGTAATACAAACGCCTTTTGGAGGGGGGACCGGCTCGAAGTAAATCCGGTCTTCAACTATTGTCATGTTCTCTAATACTCTCTCTCTCTCTTGAAAAAGTATTGTTCATGCCAAGTTAATTAAGTACTATGTTCATGTTGCTACCATCAATTAAGTTAACCCTCTATGTTCTCAAAGTAATCTCACAAAAATGCTCACTCTAATTCTCTTAATTCCTCTATTTTCAAAGTTCATAGGCCATTTCCATTACAACATGTATGTATATCTCAAAAACAAATTAACCAAGAATCAACAACTATATTTTCAATTGAGTTATATGAGCTTAGAAACAACAAGCTATGTTATTAATCTCTAGCCTTCTTCACGATTGGTTGCACTGGCTATGCTGCCTTCTTGAGGCCATCGTGAACTCTTCACCTAGTTTTTCTTTTTCAAAACTCACCTAAAATAACTATTGATAAATAAGTGTCTTCAAAGTGATTCCTCTGTTCCCACTAAGCGACTCTATTCCTTCTTCTTTTTTTTCCATGCTCACAATTTTGAGTTGAGAGAATTTATATTAACTCGATAACAATACAATTGTCGTCAAGCACTACATGTGCCTTGAGGGTGCAAGGGTTCTATCAAAGACTTGTACAAAGATAGTGAGGATACCTACCAGAGATGTTACTCCTACCCTCTTGAGTGTTCTAACCACCTCAATGCATGCACCCATCCTTCATCTTTGTCAACTGCCCCTCTTCTTGCTCCTACCATATTTATGAGCTCAGTGCTTAGTCACACAATATCATCAATGGGAGAAACATCTAGTTTGTCCTCAAAGATTTAAAGGTTCCTGGACTTCTATACCTGGTTCAGGTAGCAAAATCTGATCATTTGAGTACACACCAAAATGATCTAGACTTGGATACCAGTCCCTCCTAACATCAGGTCATCCGTAAAAAAGATGATCTTCCAAGTTCTTTGTACCCATTTGCAAACCCTAGCGGAAATTCCCCGCAAAGTAGGGCACTTTCCAAATAGATGAAGGGGGTCCTTCGAGGCTGACTTGCAGCCAAAGCAAGTGTCAAAGCCAAGCTCTCTAGCTTGCACCTTAATCCCAGTGGCTCCCTAGAGCACCTTCTAGATGAATACCTTTATGTAATCTGACCTTTTGATCTCCCAGATGGTAGTGACCCTCATTTTCCAGCGTTCTTCCGACCAATTTTTCTTTGAGATTCTATTGAGTGGGGCAAACCAATCTGCTTTATACATCATCACATTATAGGTTCTCCAGGTCTTGGTAAGTGAGAACACTTTGTCTTTTGGCCAATGCCAGGCTCCCCAATCTACTTCTGATTCGCAGACAGAAGGAAATGAGGATGCCAGCACTTCCAAGATTCTACTAATCAAAATCATTTTGTATATCCCTAATTTATGTTCCATCACCACCATGACCTCCACATCCTTCTAGAAAAATCTTCAGTCATCCCAAAGATGCGAAAGTTTAGAGATTCCTTTGTTGTTCACAGCTGTGCAACTTCCGTCCAAAAGGGGTCTAAGGAGACCCTTCCAGGTTTGGAGAGCCAGGGGAAGTGACTCTACTCCTAAATAATATATAGTCTATACTATACATAATGGAGCTTCAAATTTTAAGGAAGGAGAGGCTATCCACATGTCACTCACTGGTTCTCTTGAAAGAAAGCCTCATAAAACATCTATCAATGCAAAAGTGAAGGGTAACATTGTAAGATTTGACAAGCTTTTTAGAATGTAAAGTCAAAAGACTTTGTACTCTACATAGAACTAGCTCATACAACCCATTTATGGCGGGTCTCTCTTGCTCTTACCAAGGGTATAGTGATAAGGCCTTCAATAGCGGCATCGCATCCTGCAATCAGTGCATTCAATAGATAACCTCCCCCATGGGAATCTCCTCAAGCACTTTTTGTGCTTTATCAAGTGCACCACATTGGGCATACATGTCAACCAAGGGAGGGTCAAAAACTTCGTTTTCTTTCAATGAACCCTAACTAACAATATCCATGAATTGTATTGCCAATATAAACAGATGCAAGTGTTCATGATTGGTGGTCTCTGCCTTCAAGATGCAAGCGTATGTGATTGCATCGAAGAGACACCCTCTTAGCATCCCAAAAACAGCCCGAGCTTCTTGGCCATGCCCAAGCTGGGCATATCCCACAATCAATTCACTCAAAAGATACAACATCCCACAGAGGAAGCTCCTCAAGCACTTTTTGTGCTTTATGAAGTGCACCACATTTAGCATACATGTCGACCAAGGCAGTGCAAAGAACGATGTTCTCTTTCAAAAACCCTTGACTACCAATTTCATAGTGAATTATTTTGCCCATATCAGCAAGTGCAAGTATACATGATTACATTTGGTCCTTACCCTTTAAGATGCAAGAGTGTGTGATTGCATTGGAGAGACACCCTCCCTTTGCATCTACCAAAAACAGCCTAGAGCTTCTTGGCCCTACCCAAGTTAAAACATATCCCACAATCATTGCATTCCAAGAGGAAAATCTTGCATAGGAAGCTTGTTGAGCACTTTCTGTGCTACATGAAGTGCACCACATTTGGCATACATGTCGACAAAGGCAATTCCAAGCACAACTCTTTCTTTCAACAACCTTGACTATCAATATGATCATGAATTCTTTTGCCCATATCAATAGGTGCAAGTGTACATGGTTTCATTTGGCCCTTGACTTCAAGATGCAAGTGCATGTGATTGCATTGGAGAGACACCCTGGCTTTGCATCCACCAAACACATCTTCTTGGCCCTACCGAAGGTGCACATATCCCACAATCAGTGCATTCCAAGAGACAATATCCTGCACATGAATCTTCTCAAAAACTTTTTGTGCTTTATGAAATGCACTAGATTTTTCATACATGTTGACCAATGTAGTGTCAAGCATGACATTTTATTTCAACAATCCCTAACAAAATCATTGTGAAATATTTCCCATATCAAAAATGGCAAATGTACATAATTGCATTTGGACCATGCCTTCAAGATGCAAGTGTGTGTCATTGCATCAGAGAAACACCCTCGCTTCACATCCGCCAAAAACAACCCAGAGCTTCTTGGCCCTACCAAGCTGGGCATATCCCAAATTTGGTGCATTTCAAACGATGAAATCCAACACAGGAATCTCCTCAAGCAATTTTTGTCCTATATAAAGTGCACCACATTTGGCATACACGTCGACCAAGGTAGGCCCAAGCACGATTTTTCCTTTTAGCAACCCCTGGCTAACAATATCATGATGAATTATTCTCCATATTAGTAGGTGCAAGTGTACATGGCCTTTAGCCCTTGCCTTCTTCAAGATGCAAGCATATGTGATTGCATCGGAGAGACACCCTTGCTTTGCATCCGTATTGAAAACAGCCTAGAGCTTTCTAGCCCTACCCAAGTTGGGCATATCCCGCAATCAGTGCATTCCAAGAGACAATATCCATCACAGGAAGCTTATCAAGAACTTTTTATGCTTTATGACGCGAACAACATTTGGCATACATGTCGACCAAGGTAGGGCCAAGCACGATGTTTTCTTTCAACAATCCCTCACGCACAATATCATCGTGAATTCTTTTGCCCATATCATCATGTGCAAGTGTACATGATTGCATTTGTTCCTTGACTTCAAGATGCAAGCGTATGTGATTGCATCCGAGAGACACCCTCGCTTCACATCCATGCCAAAAACAGCCAAGAGCCTACTAGCCCTACCCCAGTTGGGCATATCGTGCAATCTTTGCATTCCAAGAGATGGCATCCCACATAGGAAGCTGCTCAAGCACTTTTTGGGCTTAAAGACGTGAGCAACATTTGACATACGTGTCAACAAAGGCAGTGCCAAGCACGATATTTTCTTTTAATGACCCGTGACTCTATGAATTCTTTTGCTCATATCATCACTTGCAAGTGTACATGATTGCATTTTGCCCTTGCCCTCAAGATGCAAATTATGCAATTGCATTGGAGAGACACCCTACTTTGCATCCGCCAAAAATAGCTCAAAGTGTCTTGGCACTTCTCTAGTTGGGTATATCTCATAAGTAGTGCATTCCAAGAGATTATGGTTGCAGGATCAATGCAAGCAATGTTTGAGTCCTCACTATAATCAGAATGGTAGGTAGCATGCACACCAACCAAGTCCCTTTGCTCTCATTGTGCACGTGGCTGCCTGGAAGGTGGCAAAAGATGATGCCTCTCTTCACAACCTCTCTAGTCCAACCTACAGCATCAAAGTTATCACCTTCCCTCAAAGAAATCAGCCTTGATTTCTCTATGTTGCATTGAGACCCTAACGTTGTGGCAAACACTTGAACAATCTCCAATGCTTGCCTAACATTGTTTTCATCTGCTTGGAGGAAGAGTAGCGAGTAATTATTTATTTTGTTAAAAAAATACTAGAGTAGAGAAAATCGTCAAACGTCGTCACGTTGAGGTTAGAGGGGAAGAAGGGAAGTCTGCACACACACACACACACACACACACACACACACAGAAAGAGAGAGATGTTCATCTATTTACAATACACATAACACATGAGACAAATTTAGAAGACCTATGTCTACAGTCTATAGTACAAAATCGTGTATTCCTTTTGACTGAATATCCAAAAAAAAAAACATCACAGTATCAGACCATATTAGGAAAAGAAGGTCCTGATTTAGTGTTACAGTATCAGTGTACAGCATTACATCCCCTCAAACAGCAGCCAAGTAAAGGACACCCTTACCTGCATCAGAAGTAAGAAAACAATTGTTCGTTAGTTTTCAGACCGCATAACATGTAACTGGCGTGACCTAGTTGTCATCCATGTCACCCTGATACTATCTTAAGAAGAAGATCAAGCTGTACAAATTGAAGTGATGTGCAACAATTTTTTTGATTTAAAGAAACAAATATACTTTAGAATGTTAGGTCTAAATTTTTAACCATATATTTTAATGCCAAGTTAAAGTTTTTAACTTCAATATGAAATAAGGTTCTAAAAAACCTTTACTCCTTATATTCTTTCCTACATAATGGCTCATAAACGTTTAAAAGTACTTTTTGAAAGTAAGTTTATGCAATTTTTCAAAGTCGAAAATACCCTTAGAGAAACAAGAAAACAATCCTTCCAAATTTAAGCAGATACCCGTCTTGCACAACGATATCCTTTAGTATGAATTCCAAGCCAGGTTTACCCGTGCTACTGTATCCCACCAGGAGGAGAATGACTGCACAATAGGTGGGTCAAAACAACCCAGCAAAAAACAAGGTTTACTCCCCACAAATTCAAGCCGATTATCATATCTATATACCAGGTGTAGCATTCCCCTCAAGTGAAGCCACAACACATGGTGTTAGTTGCCGGTATCTGATCCATAATAAGACTACCTTCGACAACATCTCATAGTTTCTAATAGTACTCCGCCCATTCCCTATGGCCATCCAAATCCGGTCGGCAAATGGTATCACTAACTGGCACACAGTTTCAGTCCATCAAAGAGCTGCCAGCATACTTACCTCCAAAAGTCCGAGAAGGCCAGTACCAAAAGATCCTTGTTGAGAGTTTCAAACAACATTAGTAAATAAGTCGAACAGTAGATCAATCCAAAACCTCAAACAGAGCAACAGTATAAGAAACCATTGCCAATAATCACACCCAATTGGTTATTCACAACTCCATTTGTCTTAGTATCCCCAAAACATGTATTTTCCTACCAACCTGTTTAACCAGCAGAAACCATAGTATGTGAACCAGCCAAAGTTACATGTACACATCATCAGAGACAATTACCTAATCTCTTCAAAAGGCAGCACAACACAATAGCCAGTAGGATAAGCCCATATATAATGGCAATAGATTAGTTGTCAAGATGCCCCAACTCCACCAATCCTTGCAAATCGGTGTTTACTAAAGAGAGCCCAAAGAGCAGTATTATGAGAAAAAATATATCTCCTAGATCCATATCAGTTTTAGTCATCATTCGCCAATAGCATAATCAGCCATCTAGATCACGGATATAACCTTAAAACCCAGAAGCAATAGGTGAAGCTATTGCCGTATCAAACTACTATTTATCACCCATATGAACGGCTTTGGCTATACATCCGTAACCACACTACACATAGTACCTGTACAAAAAGCAAAAAGTATGCAAGCTATTGGATATCTCCATTCAATACCCTTCGAAGCCATAATGATTGTATACGAAGTAAGCAAGTTATCGGACATCAATACCCAATACAACCTGAAAAACCCATAAACTAAATGTACACATATATGCTAGCTATCGGATACCAACAACCAGTACTACCCGAAGCCAGCAATTTGATCTCTACAATATCAACCCTTGTGTCAACAATACCCACGGTCCCGACTGTCAAAAACAACCCAGAACCAACCCCAAAACAGTCCATAGTCACCCAAATTATCCATGCTAGCAGATGGTAGAACATAATTTGATCCGTGGTCCTAAAAAATTCCTTTACACCAGCGTGTATACAGTAGTGGATAATAGTTTATGCAAACCTTAATTGGTGCCAAGCTTAATAGGTAAATGTCAGATAAATTACCAGGGGGCCATGTCAGTGCCTGACATCCCATATAAGATGGCACCACCAATTTGAGCAGAAAATGATTGTTTCCATTAGCAAAGCCAAGGCCAGTTAGAGAGCAGCTATTCTCCCTCGACCCATAATCAAGTCCTAGTTCTAGTAGTCAAGCCACTCTTCCATAGAGTAAAGTGACTCAAGTGATTTCCAAGGTAAGCTCAGAAATGTGTTAACAACAGTAACTGCTGATAGTCCCTCAAAGATAGGGCACTAGCAGTATCCTGTAAAATACAAAGACAATCATAAAATACAAGCAAAGGGTCAATTTACCAGACCAGAGCCTCACTAAGCATAAAGGTACTGCTCTGAATCAGAGCTTTGAGCAACAACTTGCAAGTTTATAAGCAATCAACCCAAAGTACTCAAGTAATTGGTATGTCAACAATAGGTCAATATGCAAAATCAATTGGTAAATAAAGGATCCTACCATTTGTTGGTTAATCCATGAGGCAGATTTGCCAAACGTATTGAGTAGTACAAGGCTGTCTAGAGCCAATAAAGGTATAATACCCACAATGGGAGACATGTCATAGCCATAGCTAGGAATATCAATCCACATCGATACCCCAAAGTAGTCTTTCAAAAGATATTGCATTAACGTGGTAGCATTACTGACCCTTCCTGCAGAGAAAAAAAATTCTAACCTCCTAAAGCTTAAGTGTTCAATGTATTCATTATAATTTGCTACAAATGATAAGTGCTCAATAATGCCAATCCTAACCGATGCCACAGTCAGCCCAAAACCACCCCATCTCGGAGATCAAAACATTCTCTACCAGTCCATAGTAAAGACAAACAGGACCACACCGTTTTGCTAAAACAAATCTCATTTTAACCTCATTAGATTCCACCACTGATTTCTTGCTTGGGGCCATGCTTCGGAGCCCTCAGGTGTAGCTTGAAGAAGGTATTGGTGAAGGTGATACACATAGTGAGAGAACACACACACACTTTTTGCAAAATGAAGAACTAAGTGAGCTAGTGGCTCACCTTTATAAGGCTGCACATCTACTTCGGATCGTCTCAATCCCAGTCGACCTATCTTTGGGAGAATATGAAGTGGCGACAAAGAGGCTTTAACTCGCCATGGCTGTAGCGTAACATCCAGGCTATCAAGCTCCCCAAATAGCACGCTCCAGAAATAGGAAAGAGAGACACAGTAAGCTAACCCACGTGCATATCATCAGAGAATGGAAGTATACGCGTCGACTAGTCCCACTCTCACAGGTTAAATCACAAGCCCATAATGTGAAAAATTCAATGACAAGCTCATCTAACTAAGAGATAGTTCATGCAAAGGACCTTTTTAATGGGGTAACCATTAGAGGGAAGTTCCTATCCCCCAAGTAGCATAAGTTATAGAGCCTGGTTGTCACCGGCAAAACCAGATACAAAGAGAGAAAGAAAGGCGGGAGTCTATCAAGGTTAGAATTAATTTAAAGGAAAAAATATTAATTCAGGATAGTCAATCCAACAAAGCTCTAGCAGGATGCGCACACACACACACACACACACACACACCCACCCTTACCCAGGGAAAGGCCTACCATTTGGTGAGGGGGGCAATCACCAGGTGGTGAGACCTCCCCTACAACAAGTGTACCAGTGAGAGAGTTCTAGAAGCTCAATAACTTTCCCTTTTTTTGCCAAACATAGTGTCCAAGGGTTTTTATTGAGAAAATTCCTAATAGTGCCAAGCAATGCTTTCACAGCAAACCCATTAGCAACATACTTCTTTATCAGATGACATATTGCCCAAAACGCAATGAACGAGTCTGAGGATGAGTACATAATAAGATAAATCATGCCCAGACAAGTTATTACTGCTACCATATAAGGACGGTTACTCTTCTTCCTCACAAATTCAATCAAGCCCAAGTGCAGCTTGTCTCTTTTCCAAGAGAATTTCGCAAAAAAACTTCCTATTAGCGGAGAACAAAGTGACAACTCCAGATTGAGAAAAACTGTTTTAGTAACCACATACTCGTTGTCAACTTCCAGGAATTCCATGAAGGTAGGTTCAATCTTAAGCATAATGGGATAAATTTCAGATAAGCATTTCTCAAAACCGGGATTATTCAAACTTAACAAATCATCCATATATCTATAGGTGTGTTTAAACAGTGTTAGATTAATGGAAGTATCAGTTGTCTCACACTGTTTAAGAATCCATTTATACTCAAAGAAAGCTAGGTAGAGATTGCACATGACTGGTGAACATGAGAATCCCATAGGGATCCCATGTATTTGTTGAAAGCATTGTTCCCCTAATCTGACGAAGCAATTTCAAAAAATCCATACAATAATCTCCATTAGATTGTATAGATCATAGTGGGTAGGTGGCGCTTTTTGTGTGGTTTTTACCCATCTAGGGCTACGAGCCAAAGAAATATTATGTTTTCCCATCTCATTTATTTTTCTAAACACCATGTGCAGATTTTTTGTAGAACAAGAGTAGTCCAGAGGGCCTAAACATTGATATGTTTTCATAGCATTGCGTAATATCATCTGTAAACATTGAGAAAATGTATTGTGGGAGATTAATAAATACCTCCGTTGAGTTTTTCACAAGCTAGAAGTTATTTGCTACAAGGCCAGTGAAGGTATTAAAGTCAGTGAGAATCAGATTGAGGTAGGCTCTGATTACATCTGTGGCGTGTAACATGACACAGTTGGAGGCATCCAAAATCCACCTAAACTAGTGTTTGTGACTCTTATATGTGGGAAAGAGTATAGGAAATTTAGAACTTTGAGTACATAACCTAAAGTATCTTAGGGAAGAGTCCAAGTATTGGATGGTTTCTTTTGGACACATTTTAGAAAGAAAAAATTATGGTCCTTGAAGTCTAGACTGGGCCATTATTTTGGCTAAGTGTTTACAAATAAACGTTGGTATATGAGGGGCTTTGTCAAGTCCCACCACAAACCAATCCCTCTTTAGTTTATGTATCATAGAGGATAGTGAGGGAAAAATCCATGTTGCTTCCTGGCTAATCCATGCAGGTGGGATCGACTGGACACATGTTTGAAAGTAAGATGCTAAAGAGTCAGCAAGTCTAGCATGTTGTAGACTGTTTAACTTCAATAGCTCGACTATGTCAGTCAAGCAAGTAAGTAATGGGGCAAGAGCCAAGTGCGGATTTAGTGGTTGGAGCGGGATATGATTCAAACCCTTGCTCAATAGGTCCTTGATATCCTTTGACTGAATAAGAGATAGATCCGTAGTACATACGTGTTGTCCAAATTCACAGAAGTCAGAACAAAAGTTCCCAAAGAGCGAGCATATACATGATGGTTTTGTGTTTGTAGTAAGAAATTCTGCAGAATATATATAACTCTTTAAGGGAGGATCAAAGGTCCAATGAAACGTTAGTTCATCTACAAGATCAGTATTGTTAAACAATTGTAAAAAAGCATAATATATTAGACTTTTTGGAGTAAACCAATCAAAAATTTGATTCGAAAAGTGGCAATGAACAATATGCTTCTTTAGATTCCCTTCCTTGCAAAATAACATCTTTCCAGAGGATGTCCGATAAATCTGAAACAGTAATACAATCAGGAGTTAAACATTTTCTTGATAGGGAGATTCTTCCCCCTACCTTTGACATAGCTTCTAGCTTTATTACGTTCATCAGAGGACCCTGGTGTAGAAGAAGGGGATAAAAAAGATGTGATTGAGTGTAAAGCAGAACTTGTTATCATAGGCCTTTTGAGGTTAGGGGACTCCTCTGCATCTAAAGAAGGTTTGAGAAGGGATAGGATATTTTTGATGCCTTTAGAAGCACTTAAATTAGAGAGTAGATGACTTGGTGCGTCTAACTTTAATTCTTTGAGAGCCTCGTACATGAAGTTCCTGAAGTGAAGGTAAGTGATCTGGGCTTGCACAGCTTCCTTAGCCTGATCCCCAAGCCAAGAACAAATAATAGGGAGAAAGTGCTCCTCTGTGTGTGATGGGAAGAGGTCCTCCAGATGGTTGAGGAGGAACCAAATTGCATGATCGAAACAAAGGATGTTACTCTCACAATTAGCTTTTGCATCCAAATCTTTGCAAGCACATTTGATGTAGGGGCGGTAGATGTTCCAGATTGATTCAGAATAGAATTCACTGCTTTGTTTAGAAAAGGTCATTGTACCCTTGGTTCTGACATAAATGCCAGATAAGATAGGGCATTTCCTTGAATCCAAGAAATGCATAGTAAAAGGTACTCTAATGAAATCACCTTTATCCAAGAACTGAACTCCCTTGAGGATCTCCAGTCTACAGTCTTCACTTGTGGAGGCAAGTAAGGCGGCAAGAAAAACCCAAGTCTCAATCGAGATGGGTGCCACAAACGCTTTGTTTTGGAGCTCCCACAATTGATGGTCAAGCTCTATTCCTACAATAGAAATCTGTCACGGATGTAAGAAGGGAAAACACTTCGAGACTTTTGGAACCATATCTAGTAAAGAAGTTTCACTAGATGAGCTGAGTCCTTGTTGAAAACTTATAACTGCTTCAAGAGCAGCATCATCCCTACAAAAGAGGTCTTTTGGAGCCTTGGCAGGATCAAAAGATTTTGAGGTGGCAAAACCCCGGGGCAGTCACTTATCAAAAGACCCCTATATCACGTGCGTTCAAGAGGTAATTAATAATACCCCAATATACATACTATACTTACACTGTGAGCCTATTTAAAAAACCCCCACCCCCCTCTGTATGTATACATTTTGGTCTTTTAATAATCTTCTCCGGTTAACTCACGTGATATCATACACATTCTAAAAAGTGACCGCCCCGGGGGCAAAACAAGATGCTAGGCCACAAAGTTTCTGGATAAAGTTAGAAAGGTCGGCTCTTTAGCCAAGAATTGAAGAAGATCGGATTTATGACTTGATTCAATTGATGCAAGGTTAAAAGCCAACTTTTGAAGGTGAAGAACTCCTTCTTTTGTCTCAGCACCAGATTGGCAAGGATAAGAACCCAATCATTAAAGGTAAATAGATTCATGGGTTTCTGTAACCTTAGAGAATTGGTTTAGTCGAGAAATCGCCAGAGGGTCCTCGATAAGTTTAATCACCAGCAGGGATGCCGGGGAGAAGGGAAGGGTGGAAAGGTCAAGAGCAGCAAAGACAGGGACAATTTGAAAAAAAAATATCAATGTCAGTAAGATCTAAAAAGAGGAGCTGGTAGGTATTCCATCCTAAAACCAACCAAGACCTAGGTCATAATGGTTATGTGGAAACCCCCTTTATCCTAGAAAATCCAGTTTTCAAGCCGCATCTCCTAAGGATAACAGTCCTATAGACTAGGTCCTGGTGCCAAAGGTCAAAAACCTAATCCACCCAGGTGTTTAGGGAGAGAGAGTTTAATCTATTTACAATATACATAACACATGAGACAAATTTCAAAGACCTATGTCTACAGTCTATAGTACAAAATCGTGTATTCCTTTCGACTGAATATCCAAAAAAAATACATCACTGAACGAGTATGAGCAGAAGTGCGACGCGAGAGAGAGTGCGAGAAGAAGAGCACAACGATATGGTGAACTCGCTCTACTGTAATGTGTAGAGCATAGTGAGTTCTTATTAGGTTTCTACAAAAAGAATATGTGTACATACCTGGCGGCCCGCCCACTTACCTGGGCGACCACATTGGGCTTTATACCCCAACAACCTCCCACTTAAAGTCCAATGTGGTACTTTAAGTGTGAGAGAAGCTACTATACAAGCTAATATACAAGAGATGTAGAGAAGTGATGTACTACCCTACACCTAACTGCTTGCGAAAATGCGCAAAGCTCTCTAAGGGAAGTCCTTTTGTAAGTAGATCAGCAGGATTTTCTGTGGTGTGAACTTTGACAAGCTGAAGTTGCTTATCCTCGAGCATTTCCCTGATGAAATGATACTTCACATCCACATGCTTTGTCTTTGAGTGATAAACTGGATTGCGAGCCAATAGTATAGCACTTTGACTATCACAATATGACACACGCATCGCTTCTTTGATTCCCAAATCTGTTACTAGTCAATTAAGCCAAATTGATTCTTTGTATGCCTCTGATGTTGCAACATATTCAGCCTCTGTAGTAGACTGATACTGCTCCACCAGCCAATGTAAAGACATACCCTGACGTAGACCTTCGATTGTCTAAGTCACCTGCATAATCTGAGTCTGTAAAACCCTTTACACTTAGCTCCTGACTCCCATAGCATATACGCATACTCTTTGTAGCTTTCAGGTATCTCAATATTCCTTTCACTACCTCCCAATGTTTCTTGCCTGGGTTTGAGATGTATCGACTTACTACTCCCACTGCAAATGCAATGTCTGGGCGAGTAGCAATCATTGCATACATCAAACTACCCACTGCAGACGCATATGGAATCTTATCCATTTCAGCCTGTTCTTCCTCAGACACAGGACAATCTTGTTTGCTAAGTTTCACATATGGTTGCAATGGAACATTGAATGCCTTTCCCTTCTCCATATTGAAACGTTGCAAAACCTTGTCAATATACTCTGTTTGAGATAACCAAATCAACTTCTTTGATCTGTCTCTCTCAATGCGCATACCAAGTATATGACTTGCCTCACCCATGTCTTTCATGTCAAACGATTTTGCCATCTTTGACTTCAAAGCTGAAATTTCTTCCAAGTGCTTGCCAGCAATCAACATGTCATCCACATACAAAATAAGGATCAGCCAATTGCCATCCTTAGCCTACTTTGTATATAGACAATGATCGAACTCACTACGTTTGTAGCCTTGAGAAAGCATAAACTTGTGGAATTTATGGTACCATGCCCTCGGTGATTGTTTTAAGCCATAAAGACTCTTTAACAACTAGCATACCCAATCTTCCTTGCCTTTCTCAACAAACCCTTCTGGCTGCTGCATGTAAATTTCCACATCTAAATCACCATGCAAGAACGCTATCTTGACATCCATTTGGTGCAACACCAAATCTAATATGGCAACCAATGCAAGAAAGCATCTCAATGTAGTCATTGTGACCACCGGAGAGAAGACTTCATCAAAGTCAATGCCTTGTTCTTGCTTAAAGCCCTTGGCAACAAGCCTTGCTTTGTACTTTGGGTGACTATCATGAGCGGTGATCTTATACCTATAAACCCATTTTCAAGGTAGAGCCTTTTTGCCCCGTGGTAATTTAACTAGCTTCCATGTCTGGTATTTATGCAGAGCTGTCATCTCTGACTGCATGGCCAATTGCAAATTCCCGGAGTCCTTCATTTGCACTGCTTCCTTGTAACATGAAGGCTCATTGCAATCAGTCAACATGACATAGTTCATAGATGGAAAAAACCTATCAGGAGGTCGCGTGACACGTCCAGATCTACGCACAATAGGTGTCTCAGGCTCAGCCACAACCTGTGGTTCCAATCTATCCTGTCCTTGATCCTCTTGAGCCCTGACATTTTGTCTTGCACGTGCAGGTCCATCTTCTTGGAAGACAACTCTTCTAATCTCCTCAACCCTCTCTGGTTTAGAATGATATTTGGATTCATTAAAGTGAACATCATTGCTGCGGACAACCTTTCTAGATTCGGGATCCCAAAGTCTGTACCCCATCTCACCAGAATTACCATAGCCTAGAAAGATGCACTTTCTACTCTTTGGCTCAAGTTTGTTCCTAAATTCCTTTGGAACGTGAGTATATGCCTCACAGCCAAAGACTCTGAGATGCTTGTATGAGGGCATTTTGCCTGACCATACCATCTCTGTCACTGAATCCTTCTGAAAAACCTTGCTAGGAGATCTATTTACAAGATGAACAGCTGTTGATACAGCTTCAGCCCAAAACCCATTTGGCAGCTGTGCATTAGACAACATACTTCTGACCTTCTCTTGTATGGTCCTATTCATCCTCTCAACAACACCATTTTGAGGAGGATTGTAAGGAGCAATAAGTTCACGTTTTATACCTTTTGACTCACAAAAGTCCTGAAAGGCCTTTGAAACATACTCTCCACCATTGTCAGTGTGTAAGCATTTAAGCTTCTTGCCACTCTGATTCTCCACAAGTGTCACAAACGTTTTGAAAACACTAAACGCTTCATCCTTGTGCTTGAGAAAGTAAACCCATACTTTCCTCGAGTAATCATCTATAAATGTCATAAAGTAAGAAGTTCCCCTAGAGATAGGTTAGGCATAGGTCCACACAAATCACTATGAACAAGTGTCAAGTGTGTATCTCTTCTACTACTTCTATGCTTATGTGGCTGCTGTGTTTGCTTACCATACAGACAATGTTCACAGAATTCAAAATCATTAAATGAAAAGCCAGGCAAATAACCAGAACGAGACAAGATTTCCATTCCCTTCTTGGACATATGTCCTAACCGGCTATGCCACAAAGAAACGTTCGGCTGCTCGGTTACATTGATTACATTTTTAGAGACATTTGATACATAAATCATGTAAAGTCCTCCAGACTTTACTCCATGTGCTACTGTCATAGAACCCTTGGATATCTTCCACATGTTTTGTCCAAAAGTGGTGACGTAGCCAGCATCATCAAGTAAACCTGTGTTGATCAAGCTCTTTGTAATTGCGGGAACATGTCTCACATTCTTCAGCGTGAAAGAAGAGCCATTCTGAAACTTCAATTGAACATCTCCAACATTGAGTGCCTTTGAGAGAGAGAGAGAGAGAGAGAGAGGGAAAAAATGTGCAACTTGGATGAATCCAACATGTGAGTTGAGTGTCTGTGTGTGTGTGTGTGTGTGTGTGTGTGTGTGTGTGTGTGTGTGTGTGTGTGTGTGTGTGTGTGTGTGTGTGTGTGTGTGTGTGAGAGAGAGAGAGAGAGAGAGAGGCTGGACTATGGAGCTATGGTTTGAGAGGGATGCCTTAAGACACAAAAAAATGCAATTGTGGCTAGGGCTAACCTCAGGTCATCAACCCCTTTCCTCTCATCCGTAATTGTTGCGGCAAGTGAAGCTACAACTACAGCCTCTAGTCCAGCCTCTAGTCCAACCCCTAGTCCAACCCCCATACATTGCGTTTTTTTTCAAAATCAATGGCCAAGAATGGCTCTAGATTCTTGCTAGGGCTTGCATGATTTCATGCATCCCCAATATGCTGATGCGTGGAAGGGCTAGCGGGCAACAACATGCACAAGGAGGATGCAAGTTGACGAGGAGATTTTATTGCATACGATCGAGAGGGAGAGCTAGGACCCATTGACGTGGGAGTACTTGGAGCTTGCATTATTGTTTCAAGCTCAATCAGGAAGTAGATTAGATTTTCATGGAGCATCTTATAGAAAGCAAATGAATATCATCCTTAAGAACTTTTGTAACTTAAGCTCATTTGCCAATATAGCCCATGAAACAATGTTGTTCTACTTGCACCTTTATTTTGCAGTCAACTTCAATAAAAATCAAGGCCATAAAAATGATTTGGATCTAACTTTAAAATGGTGAGGGTTGCAAAGGATCGCATTGGTGACTTCCTATTGCCTGCGAAGATCACATGAGTAGGGAGCTCTAGGTGTCTTGCAACTAGGTAGGCCGAGCTCGCAACGTGAGTAGGTTTGTGATCATGATGGGGGAAGGGTCAGGCTCGAGGGGCGCTTGGGTGTTCTTTAAGAGGGAATCCCTCTGCAGATCCATCACCTCCCCCTTATTCTTCACTAACAGGAATGGTTTCCCTCCTGCCCCTCTAATGGGGGAAATGTGGGGACTCTGTTTGTTGCTCCTAGCCTGGCATGGTCGATGGCATATGTGGAAGATTTGTTCTCCCTGATGGCACCTCCACCTTGGGATGGTTGGGGTGAGGCTGCTCTAGTCAGCATTAGCTGAAGTGACTTGTCACACATGCAGTCGTCCTGTGGTAGAGGTGAAGGCATGGTGGCACCTGTGAAGTTTCCTTTGGGGATGGGGACATGGGCCCCGCCCTTTTTGATTCACAATATGTGTTCTTGGGATCCTATGTCGTGGTTGACCTTCCTTGTTCTAGCCTATTATGGGATGTTTTGATGGTGCTTCTAGATTCCATGGCTTGTTGGAGCATGGCGTGCTTTATAAAGATTTTGTTTTGAATACATTCATCACTCATAGTTTGTGAGTTTGGCACAAAATAAAATATATCCTAATCTGCAAATTGATACTTTTTTGTTTTTGTATTCATAACTTTTGTCACCCATCTTGTACATCAATTGATGATGAGATTTGCAATATCACCTACAAACCCTGCAGGAAAAAGACATGCAAAATTGGACCTAAAGGAGTAAAAGAGAGGAAATTTATTACCAAATTTGGAAGCCATATTGATTGAGCACCTAGTTTTAAAAATGTGAACATAACCCCATTAATACCTAGATGCCCATAGATCATCTCTCTACTTCTAATTCCTCCCTCTGTCAACACCTAGTGTTCATCATATAAGGTAGAAAAATAGAATAAAATGTGAACATAACCCCATTAATACCTAGATGCCCATAGATCATCTCTCTACTTCTAATTCCTCCCTCTGTCAACACATCATATAAGGTAGAAAAATAGAATTAAATAAAGTTCACATCAACAAATGTTCACAATGGGCTTCTTAACCAAGATCTCCAACAAAAACTCCATCTTCATCTCGTGCTCCATCTATTTGCTATGTTTTTTTTCTCACCTGTTTGGTCCTCATTTCCCGAGGTCTTAATATTCCATCTCTTGTAAGTCTAACTTGGTTGATGCCCAAATTTTAGAATCACACACACACACACACACACACACACAAACTCTCAGTGTGCTACTCCACACCTCCAAGAGTTGATAATGTGCACTGGTTTGTGATATGTGAGGTGGGATGCTTAATATATAGATCTCTCTCTCTCTCTCTCTCTCTCTCTCTCTCTCTCTCTCTCTCTCTCTCTCTCTCTCTCTCTCTCTCTCTCTCTCTCTCTCTCTCTCTCTCTCTCTCTCTCTCTCTCTCTCTCTCTCTCTCTCTCTCTCTCTCTCTCTCTCTCTCTGCATCCTGCTAGAGCTTTGTTGGTCTGACTATCCTGAATTAACATTTTTTCCTTTAAATTAATTTTAACCTTGATAGACTCCCGCCTTTTGTTCTCTCTCTGTATCTGGTTTTGCCGGTGACAATTGGGCTCTGTAGCTTATGCTACCTGGGGGATAGAAACTGCCCTCTAATGGTTACCCCATTAAAAAGTTCCTTTGCATGAACTATCTCTTAGTTAGATGAACTTGTAATTGAATTTTTCACATTATGGGCTTGTGATTTAACTTGTGACAGTGGGACTGGTCGACGCGTATACTTGCATTCTCTGATGATATGCACAAGGGTTAGCTTACTGTGTCTCTCTCTCTTTCCTATTTCTGGCGCGTGCTATTTGGGGAGGTTGATAGCCTGGATGCTACACTACACCCACAGTGAGTTAAAGCCTCTCTGCCGCCACTTCATATTCTCCCAAAGATAGGTCGACTGCGATTGAGACGATCCGAAGTAGATGTGCAGCCTTATAAAGGTGAGCCATTGTCTCACTTAGTTCTTGATTCTGCAAAAAGTATGTGTGTGTTCTCTCACTGTGTGTACCACCTTCACTAATACCTTCTTCAAGCTACACCTGAGGGCTCCGAAGCATGGCCCCAAGCAAGAAATACGGTGATGGAATCTAATGAGGTTAGAATGAGATTTTTTCAGCAAAACGGTGTGGTCCTGTTTGTCTTGACTATGGATCGGTAGAGAATGTTTTGATCTCCGAGATGGAGTGGTTTTGGGGTGACTGTAGCATCGGTTACGATTGGCATTTTTGAGCACTTATCATTTATAGGAAATTATAATGAATACATTGAACACTTAAGCTTTAGGAGGTTAGAATGGTATTTTTTATGCAGGAAGGGTCAGTAATGCTACCACGTTAATTTGCATCTTTTGAAAGACTACTTTGGGGTATCGGTGTGGAATGGTATTCCTAGCTATGGCTATGACATATCTCCCATTGTGGGTATTATACCTTTATTGGCTCTAGAAAGCCTTGTACTGCTCAATACGTTTGGCAAATCTGCATCATGGATTAACCAACAAATGGTAGGCTCCTTTATTTACCAATTGCTCCTCATATTGACCTATTGTTGACATACCAATTACCTCAGTACTTTGGGTTGATTGCTTATAAGCTTGCAAGTTGTTGCTCAAAGCTCTGATCCAGAGCAGTACCTTTATGCTTAGTGAGGCTCTGGTCTGGTAAATTGACCCTTTGCTTGTATTTTATGATTGTCTTTGTATTTTACAAGATACTGCTAGTGCTCTATCTTTGAGGGACTACCAACAGTTACTGTTGTTAACACATTTCTGAGCTTACCTTGGAAATCACTTGACTCACTTTACTCTATGGAAGGGTGGCTTGACTACTAGAACTAGGACTTGATTATGGGTTGAGGGAGAATAGTTGCTCCTAACTGGCCTTGGCTTTGCTAATGGAAGCAATCGTTTTCTGCTCAAATTGGTGGTGCCGTCTAATATGGGATGTCAGGCACTGACATGGCCCCCTGGTAATTTATCTGACATTTACCTACTACGCTAGGCATTGATTAAGGTTTGCAAAAACTATTAGCCACTGCTATATATAGGCTGGTGTAAAGGACTTTTTTAGGACCACGGGTCAGATTATGCTATAGCATCTGGTAGCATGGATAATTTGGATGATTATGGATTGTTTTGGGGTTGGTTCTGGATTGTTTTTGACAGCATGGACCGTGGGTATTATTGACATAAGGGTTGATATTGTAGAGATCAAATTGCTGGCTTTGGGTGGTACTAGTTGTTGGTGTCTGATAGCTAGCATACTATGTGTACATTTAGTTTATGGGTTTTTCAGGTTGTATTGGATGTTGATATCCGATAAATTGCTTATTTCGTATATAGGCATTATGGCTTCGAAGGGTATTGAATGGAGATATCCAATAGCTTGCATACTTTTTTCTTTTTGTACAGGTATTATGTGTAGTGTGGTTACGGATGTATAGCCAAAGCCATTCATATGGGTGATAAATAGTAGTTTGATACGGCAATAACTTGACCTATTGCTTCTGGGTTTTAAGGTTATATCCGTGATCTAGATGGCTGATTATGCTATTGGCGAATGATGACTAAAACTGATATGGATCTAGGAGATATATTTTTTCTCATAATACTGCTCTTTGGGATCTTTTTAGTAAACACCGATTTGTAAGGATTGGTGGAGTTGGGGCATCTTGGCAACTAATCTATTGCCATTATATATGGGCTTATCCTACTGGCTGTTGTGTTGTGCTTCCTTTTGAAGAGATTAGGTAATTCTGTCTGATGATGTGTACAGGTAACTTTGGCTGGTTCACATACTATGGTTTCTGCTGGTTAAACAGGTTGGTAGGAAAGTAAATGTTTTTTGGGGATACTAAGACAACTAGAGTTGTGAATAACCAATTGGGTGTGATTATTAGCAATGGTTTCTTATACTGTTGCTCTGTCTGAGATTTTGGCTTGATCTACTGTTTGAATTACTTAGTAATGTTGTTTGAAACTCTCAACAAGGCTCTTTTGGTATTGGCCTTCTCAGACTTTTGGAGGTAAGCATGTTGCAGCTCTTTGACTGGTGAAACTGTGTGCCAATTAGTGATACCATTTGCTGACCGGATTTGGATGGCCCTAGAGAATGGGCGGAGTACTATTAGAAACTGTGAGATGTTGTCAAAGGTAGTCCTATTATGGATCAGATACCGACAACTAACACCATGTGTTGTGGCCTGAATTTGTGGGGAGTAAACCTTGTTTTTTGTTGGGCTATTTTGACCCGCCTATCGTGCAGTCATTCTCCTCCTGGTGGGATACAATAGCACGGGTAAACTGGCTTGGAATTCATACCAAAGGATATCGTTGTGCAGGATGGGTATCTGCTTAAATTTGGAAGGATTGTTTTTTTGTTGCTCTAAGGATATTTTTGAATTTGAAAAATTGCATAAACTTACTTTCAAAAAGTACTTTTAAAAGTTTACGAACGATTATGTAGGAAGGAATATAAGGAGTAAAGGTTTTTTAGAACCTTATTTCATATTGAAGTTAAAAACTTTAACTTGGCATTAAAATATATGGTTAAAACTTTAGACCTAACACTCTAAAGTTTATTTGTTTCTTTAAATCAAGAAAACTGTTGCACATCACAGAGTGTTGATTTGTGGCTGTCTACACATCGAAGGACGGCTCACAGTTCTTGGAGGTGTGTCACATACGACATGGGCGCATCTACACACAGACTGTAAGGCGACATCCACTAGTTCATCAGGTAGCTTGTGTTTGCAGCTTGATATTCCAGATTTCATCCTAACATTGCAGGTACTTCCACATGGGATGTATTGTCAGAGATGATGTATGTCTGTTGAGGGTTTGCTGGCAGTGAGTCACGCAGCAAACAACCGCCGCAGCGGTTACAGCATACAGTGGGAAATTTGTGGATGTATGACTTTGTGGGAAGTCTATGTACTGTTAGATTTACTGCAGCCTTTGTTGAGGGTCGAGTGAGGTTTTATTGAGCTGGGGGATTCTCGAATGTTGAGATCCTTTCGGTGATACAGGTCTTGGAGCGATCCCTCGAGCACCCTTAGATAGGCAGCTAGGATGTATTGACTGTGAGTTAGACAGTTGGGATTGCATCTTTGCTTTACTGCGGTTGAGGCATTGTCACAGTCTATGCTTACAGGACAGTGACAGGACAGTGAGAGACAGTACAGGTGCAGGACAGGTTTACCCGCAGCTTACAGTGTCAGAGAGACAGTGCTTTTTGAGCTGTTTTTTGGTTTGTTTTTTGAGTACACCAGAGCCATTTTACAAAGGAGACTCTGCCGAAATTTATGCAGAATCTGAAGCTTTCTTGGTTCATTTGACAGGTTGATATTGGTTCGGAGGTCAGTTTACAGGGGAAACTCTGCAGAATTTTTCCCAGGAAAGTAAACCACTGTGAAGCGTAGCTATGGCTGGATCACAGGACACTGCTCTTTACAATATCAAGAAGCTGGATGGAACCAATTTCCCATTGTGGAAGAAGCAGATTTGGCACGTGTTGGTACAAAAGAAGCAGATAAAACCTATAAAGCTCAAGGGGATAAAACCAGAAGATATGGACGAAGATGAATGGAGCGAAATGGATGAATTGGCACTTTCTACCATTATGCTGACTTTGGCAGAAAGCGTTTACTTCAATGTAGCAGACGAGATGTCGGCTTATCAAGCATGGTTAAAGCTGAGTGATCTTTATGAGAAGCAGAGTGCAGCTTCACAGGTATACTGGCTTAAGAAGCTTGTTGACTTGAAGATGAAAGAAGGGACACCTATGTCCAATCATCTAAATGAATTCAACACAATCTACAGTCAGTTGTCAGCTCAAGGTGTCAAGTTTGATGAACCTGTTAGAGCTATGTTCCTGTTGATCACATTGCCGAAAAGTTGGGACACTTTTCGCACAGCTTTGAGTAATTCTGCACCTCCAGATGGTTTGAACATAGCAGGTGTAGAAGGAAGTCTGCTTACTGAAGAAACCAATAGAAAGACAATGGACAAAGGCAAAGGAACAGCCTTAGTTGTCAGGGGAAGGACCAAAGAAAAGTACAAAGGTGGAAAGAGGAATCAGTCTCGTAGCAAGTCCCGCAGTGCTAAAGGCAAGAGTGACATAGAATGCTACCATTGTGGCAAGAAGGGTCACATGAAAAGAGACTGCAGAGAATGGAAAGCAGAAAAAGGCAAAGAGAAAGCTGAAGACCATGGTGAGAAGAACAAGTCCTCAGTGAAGATTCAAGAAATAAATGTGACAAACACTGTTGCAGACGATGACAGTCTAGTGTCAGGAGACATCTACTTCTTGAAGAATACAATGGAATCAGCTCTTCTTACAGCATCTGATGGAAATGCACTGAGTGACTCGATTATAGACTTAGGGGCATCACTTCATGTGTCTCCAAACAAGGAGTGGTTTACCTCTTATGTGACCACTAAAGATCATGTTCGGCTAGGCAATGGGCAGACATGTGAGATCTTCGGATTCTTTGTGATCATCTTTAATGTAATCATGTAAATGTGTCAATAAGACCTTATGATCACACAAAATTTTTTGTAATTACATAAATATTAAATCCCTGGCTAGGACCTCCACCACCCTTCCAACAATAGCCCAACATAAAAGCCCCCCATCCAACATCCCACCCTATAAGCCTCCGTGCTCTTAGTGAGAGGGCAGTAACGAAATATCCCAAACCCTAAGCCTCTCCTCCTTAGGTTGGAGTTATCGTTAATGGGTCTTAACTACTTCAAAAAGATTCTCAAATTGAATTTCCTTTTTTTTGGTGCCATACTTACAATTTTGAGTAGACGTGTTGCATTAAGATAAAGAAATGTACAATAATCTCAAGCACACGGGGTGCCTTGAGAGATTACATCACACATTTTAGATATACACAACCCTTTGTAGACAAGATATATACATTTTGTGGGTTGGTTATACCAGAACCATGATGGCTTAGATTACTTGAGTCCATTCTTCAGAGTTGTTGTGGTTTCCAATAGAGATGATAACCTCCATTTAAGATAGCCAAGGATTCATGGGAGTAGAGAAGTCACTTTAAGGATAACTAGTATGTGACCCGCACATTTTCGAGACTAATCATAAAAGCATGACCTCTGCTCTTGTGAGTCGTGACATGATCCTCCTCTCTCCAAAGTGGAGAAGTTTCACAGGGTGAAAGCATGGATTGGTGGTACCACCATTTCAGTTTTTGGTGGTTGGCTTAACAAAAAGTAGGACATGGTAAATTTTTTGCAAATCTTATCAAAATTTTGCGGACATTGAAATTTTGGATTGTCCTTGTCAAAAGCTTTCCAATGATATACAGCATGGTTGGTATGTTCTTACATGACACATGAAATTGGATCCTTAAGTTGCTATCAAAGTATTGTCCAAGACACCACTTTTTGAACCACCAACACATGCTTTGGCCCCACATATGTTTTCTTAATGATCTCACTATGATGATGCTCCATTAGGTATATGATCTTTCTCCTATGCATAAATAAGTTTCTACATCTGAATGATGATAGGAGGACCAAAATGGTAAAGGACAAGGTCGTATAAACCATTAAAATAAGGATGGATGGATCACTCAGAAAGGTTTTATGGAACATTGGATGCAATTATTTACACCATATGGAAACCATTGCCGAAGATTTTCTAATGCCCCCCCCCCCCGGTTCGAACCTTGAAGGACTCGGTGTTGTTAGAAATTCATTCTGAGGTCATCTGTGCCACCGTTCAACTTCGACAAAGGTCTGCGCAGGCCATTTTCGACTACGTGGTCTCAGTGGGTGCAGATCCGACTCTGCAAATTTGGGGTTTTCGGCCTACGACTGCAGTTGCTGAGGATATCGACACTCCCAGAGTGTTGATTTGTGGCTGTCTACACATCGAAGGACGGCTCACAGTTCTTGGAGGCGTGTCACATACGACATGGGCGCATCTACACACAAACTGTAAGGCGACATCCACTAGTTCATCAGGTAGCTTGTGTTTGCAGCTTGATATTCCAGATTTCATCCTAACATTGCAGGTACTTCCACATGGGATGTATTGTCAGAGATGATGTATGTCTGTTGAGGGTTTGCTGGCTGTGAGTCACGCAGCAAACAACCGCCGCAGCGGTTACAACATACAGTGGGAAATTTGTGGATGTATGACTTTGTGGGAAGTCTATGTACTGTCAGATTTACTGCAGCCTTTGTTGAGGGTCGAGTGAGGTTTTATTGAGCTGGGGGATTCTCGAATGTTGAGATCCTTTCCGTGATACAGGTCTTGGAGCGATCCCTCGAGCACCCTTAGATAGGCAGCTAGGATGTATTGACTGTGAGTTAGACAGTTGGGATTGCATCTTTGCTTTACTGCGGTTGAGGCATTGTCACAGTCTATGCTTACAGGACAGTGACAGGACAGTGAGAGACAGTACAGGTGCAGGACAGGTTTACCCGCAGCTTACAGTGTCAGAGAGACAGTGCTTTTTGAGCTGTTTTTTGGTTTGTTTTTTGAGTACACCAGAGCCATTTTACAAAGGAGACTCTGCCGAAATTTATGCAGAATCTGAAGCTTTCTTGGTTCATTTGACAGGTTGATATTGGTTCGGAGGTCAGTTTACAGGGGAAACTCTGCAGAATTTTTCCCAGGAAAGTAAACCACTGTGAAGCGTAGCTATGGCTGGATCACAGGACACTGCTCTTTACAATATCAAGAAGCTGGATGGAACCAATTTCCCATTGTGGAAGAAGCAGATTTGGCACGTGTTGGTACAAAAGAAGCAGATAAAACCTATAAAGCTCAAGGGGATAAAACCAGAAGATATGGACGAAGATGAATGGAGCGAAATGGATGAATTGGCACTTTCTACCATTATGCTGACTTTGGCAGAAAGCGTTTACTTCAATGTAGCAGACGAGATGTCGGCTTATCAAGCATGGTTAAAGCTGAGTGATCTTTATGAGAAGCAGAGTGCAGCTTCACAGGTATACTGGCTTAAGAAGCTTGTTGACTTGAAGATGAAAGAAGGGACACCTATGTCCAATCATCTAAATGAATTCAACACAATCTACAGTCAGTTGTCAGCTCAAGGTGTCAAGTTTGATGAACCTGTTAGAGCTATGTTCCTGTTGATCACATTGCCGAAAAGTTGGGACACTTTTCGCACAGCTTTGAGTAATTCTGCACCTCCAGATGGTTTGAACATAGCAGGTGTAGAAGGAAGTCTGCTTACTGAAGAAACCAATAGAAAGACAATGGACAAAGGCAAAGGAACAGCCTTAGTTGTCAGGGGAAGGACCAAAGAAAAGTACAAAGGTGGAAAGAGGAATCAGTCTCGTAGCAAGTCCCGCAGTGCTAAAGGCAAGAGTGACATAGAATGCTACCATTGTGGCAAGAAGGGTCACATGAAAAGAGACTGCAGAGAATGGAAAGCAGAAAAAGGCAAAGAGAAAGCTGAAGACCATGGTGAGAAGAACAAGTCCTCAGTGAAGATTCAAGAAATAAATGTGACAAACACTGTTGCAGACGATGACAGTCTAGTGTCAGGAGACATCTACTTCTTGAAGAATACAATGGAATCAGCTCTTCTTACAGCATCTGATGGAAATGCACTGAGTGACTCGATTATAGACTTAGGGGCATCACTTCATGTGTCTCCAAACAAGGAGTGGTTTACCTCTTATGTGACCACTAAAGATCATGTTCGGCTAGGCAATGGGCAGACATGTGAGATCTTCGGATTCTTTGTGATCATCTTTAATGTAATCATGTAAATGTGTCAATAAGACCTTATGATCACACAAAATTTGTTGTAATTACATAAATATTAAATCCCTGGCTAGGACCTCCACCACCCTTCCAACAATAGCCCAACATAAAAGCCCCCCATCCAACATCCCACCCTATAAGCCTCCGTGCTCTTAGTGAGAGGGCAGTAACGAAATATCCCAAACCCTAAGCCTCTCCTCCTTAGGTTGGAGTTATCGTTAATGGGTCTTAACTACTTCAAAAAGATTCTCAAATTGAATTTCCTTTTTTTTGGTGCCATACTTACAATTTTGAGTAGACGTGTTGCATTAAGATAAAGAAATGTACAATAATCTCAAGCACACGGGGTGCCTTGAGAGATTACATCACACATTTTAGATATACACAACCCTTTGTAGACAAGATATATACATTTTGTGGGTTGGTTATACCAGAACCATGATGGCTTAGATTACTTGAGTCCATTCTTCAGAGTTGTTGTGGTTTCCAATAGAGATGATAACCTCCATTTAAGATAGCCAAGGATTCATGGGAGTAGAGAAGTCACTTTAAGGATAACTAGTATGTGACCCGCACATTTTCGAGACTAATCATAAAAGCATGACCTCTGCTCTTGTGAGTCGTGACATGATCCTCCTCTCTCCAAAGTGGAGAAGTTTCACAGGGTGAAAGCATGGATTGGTGGTACCACCATTTCAGTTTTTGGTGGTTGGCTTAACAAAAAGTAGGACATGGTAAATTTTTTGCAAATCTTATCAAAATTTTGCGGACATTGAAATTTTGGATTGTCCTTGTCAAAAGCTTTCCAATGATATACAGCATGGTTGGTATGTTCTTACATGACACATGAAATTGGATCCTTAAGTTGCTATCAAAGTATTGTCCAAGACACCACTTTTTGAACCACCAACACATGCTTTGGCCCCACATATGTTTTCTTAATGATCTCACTATGATGATGCTCCATTAGGTATATGATCTTTCTCCTATGCATAAATAAGTTTCTACATCTGAATGATGATAGGAGGACCAAAATGGTAAAGGACAAGGTCGTATAAACCATTAAAATAAGGATGGATGGATCACTCAGAAAGGTTTTATGGAACATTGGATGCAATTATTTACACCATATGGAAACCATTGCCGAAGATTTTCTAATGCCCCCCCCCCCCCGGTTCGAACCTTGAAGGACTCGGTGTTGTTAGAAATTCATTCTGAGGTCATCTGTGCCACCGTTCAACTTCGACAAAGGTCTGCGCAGGCCATTTTCGACTACGTGGTCTCAGTGGGTGCAGATCCGACTCTGCAAATTTGGGGTTTTCGGCCTACGACTGCAGTTGCTGAGGATATCGACACTCCCAGAGTGTTGATTTGTGGCTGTCTACACATCGAAGGACGGCTCACAGTTCTTGGAGGCGTGTCACATACGACATGGGCGCATCTACACACAGACTGTAAGGCGACATCCACTAGTTCATCAGGTAGCTTGTGTTTGCAGCTTGATATTCCAGATTTCATCCTAACATTGCAGGTACTTCCACATGGGATGTATTGTCAGAGATGATGTATGTCTGTTGAGGGTTTGCTGGCTGTGAGTCACGCAGCAAACAACCGCCGCAGCGGTTACAACATACAGTGGGAAATTTGTGGATGTATGACTTTGTGGGAAGTCTATGTACTGTCAGATTTACTGCAGCCTTTGTTGAGGGTCGAGTGAGGTTTTATTGAGCTGGGGGATTCTCGAATGTTGAGATCCTTTCCGTGATACAGGTCTTGGAGCGATCCCTCGAGCACCCTTAGATAGGCAGCTAGGATGTATTGACTGTGAGTTAGACAGTTGGGATTGCATCTTTGCTTTACTGCGGTTGAGGCATTGTCACAGTCTATGCTTACAGGACAGTGACAGGACAGTGAGAGACAGTACAGGTGCAGGACAGGTTTACCCGTAGCTTACAGTGTCAGAGAGACAGTGCTTTTTGAGCTGTTTTTTGGTTTGTTTTTTGAGTACACCAGAGCCATTTTACAAAGGAGACTCTGCCGAAATTTATGCAGAATCTGAAGCTTTCTTGGTTCATTTGACAGGTTGATATTGGTTCGGAGGTCAGTTTACAGGGGAAACTCTGCAGAATTTTTCCCAGGAAAGTAAACCACTGTGAAGCGTAGCTATGGCTGGATCACAGGACACTGCTCTTTACAATATCAAGAAGCTGGATGGAACCAATTTCCCATTGTGGAAGAAGCAGATTTGGCACGTGTTGGTACAAAAGAAGCAGATAAAACCTATAAAGCTCAAGGGGATAAAACCAGAAGATATGGACGAAGATGAATGGAGCGAAATGGATGAATTGGCACTTTCTACCATTATGCTGACTTTGGCAGAAAGCGTTTACTTCAATGTAGCAGACGAGATGTCGGCTTATCAAGCATGGTTAAAGCTGAGTGATCTTTATGAGAAGCAGAGTGCAGCTTCACAGGTATACTGGCTTAAGAAGCTTGTTGACTTGAAGATGAAAGAAGGGACACCTATGTCCAATCATCTAAATGAATTCAACACAATCTACAGTCAGTTGTCAGCTCAAGGTGTCAAGTTTGATGAACCTGTTAGAGCTATGTTCCTGTTGATCACATTGCCGAAAAGTTGGGACACTTTTCGCACAGCTTTGAGTAATTCTGCACCTCCAGATGGTTTGAACATAGCAGGTGTAGAAGGAAGTCTGCTTACTGAAGAAACCAATAGAAAGACAATGGACAAAGGCAAAGGAACAGCCTTAGTTGTCAGGGGAAGGACCAAAGAAAAGTACAAAGGTGGAAAGAGGAATCAGTCTCGTAGCAAGTCCCGCAGTGCTAAAGGCAAGAGTGACATAGAATGCTACCATTGTGGCAAGAAGGGTCACATGAAAAGAGACTGCAGAGAATGGAAAGCAGAAAAAGGCAAAGAGAAAGCTGAAGACCATGGTGAGAAGAACAAGTCCTCAGTGAAGATTCAAGAAATAAATGTGACAAACACTGTTGCAGACGATGACAGTCTAGTGTCAGGAGACATCTACTTCTTGAAGAATACAATGGAATCAGCTCTTCTTACAGCATCTGATGGAAATGCACTGAGTGACTCGATTATAGACTTAGGGGCATCACTTCATGTGTCTCCAAACAAGGAGTGGTTTACCTCTTATGTGACCACTAAAGATCATGTTCGGCTAGGCAATGGGCAGACATGTGAGATCTTCGGATTCTTTGTGATCATCTTTAATGTAATCATGTAAATGTGTCAATAAGACCTTATGATCACACAAAATTTGTTGTAATTACATAAATATTAAATCCCTGGCTAGGACCTCCACCACCCTTCCAACAATAGCCCAACATAAAAGCCCCCCATCCAACATCCCACCCTATAAGCCTCCGTGCTCTTAGTGAGAGGGCAGTAACGAAATATCCCAAACCCTAAGCCTCTCCTCCTTAGGTTGGAGTTATCGTTAATGGGTCTTAACTACTTCAAAAAGATTCTCAAATTGAATTTCCTTTTTTTTGGTGCCATACTTACAATTTTGAGTAGACGTGTTGCATTAAGATAAAGAAATGTACAATAATCTCAAGCACACGGGGTGCCTTGAGAGATTACATCACACATTTTAGATATACACAACCCTTTGTAGACAAGATATATACATTTTGTGGGTTGGTTATACCAGAACCATGATGGCTTAGATTACTTGAGTCCATTCTTCAGAGTTGTTGTGGTTTCCAATAGAGATGATAACCTCCATTTAAGATAGCCAAGGATTCATGGGAGTAGAGAAGTCACTTTAAGGATAACTAGTATGTGACCCGCACATTTTCGAGACTAATCATAAAAGCATGACCTCTGCTCTTGTGAGTC
This sequence comes from Adiantum capillus-veneris, assembly GCF_014529385.1. Classification (NCBI taxonomy): domain Eukaryota; kingdom Viridiplantae; phylum Streptophyta; class Polypodiopsida; order Polypodiales; family Pteridaceae; genus Adiantum; species Adiantum capillus-veneris. Next base: position 127,634,423 of record NC_140949.1, read on the forward strand.
GTGACATGATCCTCCTCTCTCCAAAGTGGAGAAGTTTCACAGGGTGAAAGCATGGATTGGTGGTACCACCATTTCAGTTTTTGGTGGTTGGCTTAACAAAAAGTAGGACATGGTAAATTTTTTGCAAATCTTATCAAAATTTTGCGGACATTGAAATTTTGGATTGTCCTTGTCAAAAGCTTTCCAATGATATACAGCATGGTTGGTATGTTCTTACATGACACATGAAATTGGATCCTTAAGTTGCTATCAAAGTATTGTCCAAGACACCACTTTTTGAACCACCAACACATGCTTTGGCCCCACATATGTTTTCTTAATGATCTCACTATGATGATGCTCCATTAGGTATATGATCTTTCTCCTATGCATAAATAAGTTTCTACATCTGAATGATGATAGGAGGACCAAAATGGTAAAGGACAAGGTCGTATAAACCATTAAAATAAGGATGGATGGATCACTCAGAAAGGTTTTATGGAACATTGGATGCAATTATTTACACCATATGGAAACCATTGCCGAAGATTTTCTAATGCCCCCCCCCCCCGGTTCGAACCTTGAAGGACTCGGTGTTGTTAGAAATTCATTCTGAGGTCATCTGTGCCACCGTTCAACTTCGACAAAGGTCTGCGCAGGCCATTTTCGACTACGTGGTCTCAGTGGGTGCAGATCCGACTCTGCAAATTTGGGGTTTTCGGCCTACGACTGCAGTTGCTGAGGATATCGACACTCCCAGAGTGTTGATTTGTGGCTGTCTACACATCGAAGGACGGCTCACAGTTCTTGGAGGCGTGTCACATACGACATGGGCGCATCTACACACAGACTGTAAGGCGACATCCACTAGTTCATCAGGTAGCTTGTGTTTGCAGCTTGATATTCCAGATTTCATCCTAACATTGCAGGTACTTCCACATGGGATGTATTGTCAGAGATGATGTATGTCTGTTGAGGGTTTGCTGGCTGTGAGTCACGCAGCAAACAACCGCCGCAGCGGTTACAACATACAGTGGGAAATTTGTGGATGTATGACTTTGTGGGAAGTCTATGTACTGTCAGATTTACTGCAGCCTTTGTTGAGGGTCGAGTGAGGTTTTATTGAGCTGGGGGATTCTCGAATGTTGAGATCCTTTCCGTGATACAGGTCTTGGAGCGATCCCTCGAGCACCCTTAGATAGGCAGCTAGGATGTATTGACTGTGAGTTAGACAGTTGGGATTGCATCTTTGCTTTACTGCGGTTGAGGCATTGTCACAGTCTATGCTTATAGGACAATGACAGGACAGTGAGAGATAGTACAGGTGCAGGACAGGTTTACCCGCAGCTTACAGTGTCAGAGAGACAATGTTTTTGAGCTGTTTTTTGGTCTGTTTTTAGTACACCAGAGCCATTTTACAAAGGAGACTCTGCCAAAATTTCTGAAGAATCTAAAGCTTTCTTGGTTCATTTGACAAGTTGATATTGGTTCAGAGGTCAGTTTACAGGGGAAACTCTGCAGAATTTTTCCCAGGAAAGTAAACTACTGTGAAGCATAGCTATGGCTGGATCACAGGACACTGCTCTTTACAATATCAAGAAGCTGGATGGAACCAATTTCCCATTGTGGAAGAAGCAGATTTGGCACGTGTTGGTACAAAAGAAGCAGATAAAACCTATAAAGCTCAAGGGAATAAAACCAGAAGATATGGACGAAGATGAATGGAGCGAAATGGATGAATTGGCACTTTCTACCATTATACTGACTTTGGCAGAAAGCGTTTACTTCAATGTAGCAGACGAGATGTCGGCTTATCAAGCATGGTTAAAGCTGAGTGATCTTTATGAGAAGCAGAGTGCAGCTTCACAGGTATACTGGCTTAAGAAGCTTGTTGACTTGAAGATGAAAGAAGGGACACCTATGTCCAATCATCTAAATGAATTCAACACAATCTACAGTCAGTTGTCAGCTCAAGGTGTCAAGTTTGATGAACCTGTTAGAGCTATGTTCCTGTTGATCACATTGCCGAAAAGTTGGGACACTTTTCGCACAGCTTTGAGTAATTCTGCACCTCCAGATGGTTTGAACATAGCAGGTGTAGAAGGAAGTCTGCTTACTGAAGAAACCAATAGAAAGACAATGGACAAAGGCAAAGGAACAACCTTAGTTGTCAGGGGAAGGACCAAAGAAAAGTACAAAGGTGGAAAGAGGAATCAGTCTCGTAGCAAGTCCCGCAGTGCTAAAGGCAAGAGTGACATAGAATGCTACCATTGTGGCAAGAAGGGTCACATGAAAAGAGACTGCAGAGAATGGAAAGCAGAAAAAGGCAAAGAGAAAGCTGAAGACCATGGTGAGAAGAACAAGTCCTCAGTAAAGATTCAAGAAATAAATGTGACAAACACTGTTGCAGAGGATGACAGTCTAGTGTCAGGAGACATCTACTTTTTGAAGAATACAATGGACTCAACACTGAGTGATGGAAATGCACTGAGTGACTGGATAATAGACTCAGGGGCATCACTTCATGTGTCTCCAAACAAGGAGTGGTTTACTTCTTATGTGACCACTAAAGATCATGTTCGGCTAGGAAATGGGCAGACATGTGAGATCTTAGGTGTTGGAGATGTTCAATTGAAGTTTCAGAATTGCTCTTCTTTCACGCTGAAGAATGTGAGACATGTTCCCGCAATTACAAAGAGCTTGATCAGCACAGGTTTACTTGATGATGCTGGCTACGTCACCACTTTTGGACAAAACATGTGGAAGATATCCAAGGGTTTTATGACAGTAGCACATGGAGTAAAGTCTGGAGGACTTTACATGATTTATGTATCAAATGTCTCTAAAAATGTAATCAATGTAACCGAGCAGCCGAACGTTTCTTTGTGGCATAGCCGGTTAGGACATATGTCCAAGAAGGGAATGGAAATCTTGTCTCGTTCTGCTTATTTGCCTGTCTTTTCATTTAATGATTTTGAATTCTGTGAACATTGTCTGTATGGTAAGCAAACACAGCAGCCACATAAGCATAGAAGTAGTAGAAGAGATACACAGTTGGCACTTGTTCATAGTGATTTGTGTGGACCTATGCCTAACCTATCTCTAGGGGGAACTTCTTACTTTATGACATTTATAGATGATTACTCGAGGAAAGTATGGGTTTACTTTCTCAAGCACAAGGATGAAGCGTTTAGTGTTTTCAAAACGTTTGTGACACTTGTGGAGAATCAGAGTGGCAAGAAGCTTAAATGCCTACGCACTGACAATGGTGGAGAGTATGTTTCAAAGGCCTTTCAGGACTTTTGTGAGTCAAAAGGTATAAAACGTGAACTTACTGCTCCTTACAATCCTCCTCAAAATGGTGTTGCTGAGAGGATGAATAGGACCATACAAGAGAAGGTCAGAAGTATGTTGTCTAATGCACAGCTGCCAAATGGGTTTTGGGCTGAAGCTGTATCAACAGCTGTTCATCTTGAAAATAGATCTCCTAGCAAGGTTTTGCAGAAGGATTCAGTGCCAGAGATGGTATGGTCAGGCAAAATGCCCTCATACAAGCATCTCAGAGTCTTTGGCTGTGAGGCATATACTCACGTTCCAAAGGAATTTAGGAACAAACTTGAGCCAAAGAGTAGAAAGTGCATCTTTCTACGCTATGGTAATTCTGGTGAGATGGGGTACAGACTTTGGGATCCCGAATCCAGAAAGGTTGTCCGCAGCAATGATGTTCACTTTAATGAATCCAAATATCATTCTAAACCAGAGAGGGTTGAGGAGATCAGAAGAGTTGTCTTCCAAGAAGATGGACCTGCACGTGCAAGACAAAATGTCAGGGCTCAAGAGGAGAAAGGACAGGATAGAGGGGAACCACAGGTTGTGGCTGAGCGTGATCCACCTATTGTGCGTAGATGTGGACGTGTCACACGACCTCCTGATAGGTTTGTTCCATCTATGAACTATGTCATGTTGACTTATTGCAATGAGCCTTCATGTTACAAGGAAGCAGTGCAAATGAAGGACTCTGGGAATTGGCAATTGGCCATGCAGTCAAAGATGACAGCTCTGCATAAAAACCAGACATGGAAGCTAGTTAAATTACCACGGGGCAAAAAGGCTCTACCTTGTAAATGGGTTTATAGGTATAAGATCACCGCTCATGATAGTCAGCCAAAGTACAAAGCAAGGCTTGTTGCCAAGGGCTTTAAGCAAGAGCAAGGCATTGACTTTGATAAAGTCTTCTCTCCGGTGGTCAAAATGACTACATTGAGATGCTTTCTTGCATTGGTTGCCATATTAGATTATGTGTTGCACCAAATGGATGTCAAGATAGCGTTCTTGCATGGTGATTTAGATGTGGAAATTTACATGCAGCAGCCAGAAGGGTTTGTTGAGAAAGGCAAGGAAGATTGGGTATGCCAGTTGTTAAAGAGTCTTTATGGCTTAAAACAATCACCGAGGGCATGGTACCATAAATTCCACAAGTTTATGCTTTCTCAAGGCTACAAACGTAGTGAGTTCGATCACTGTCTATATACAAAGAAGGCTAAGGATGGTAGTTGGTTGATCCTTAGTTTGTATGTGGATGACATGTTGATTGCTGGCAAGCACTTAGAAGAAATTTCAGCTTTGAAGTCAAAGATGGCAAAATCGTTTGACATGAAAGACATGGGTGAGGCAAGTCATATACTTGGTATGCGCATTGAGAGAGACATATCAAAGAAGTTGATTTGGTTATCTCAAACAGAGTATATTGACAAGGTTTTGCAACGTTTCAATATGAAGAAGGGAAAGACATTGAGTGTTCCATTGCCACCATATGTGAAACTTAGCAAACAAGATTGTCCTATGTCTGAGGAAGAAAAGGCTGAAATGGATAAGATTCCATATGCGTCTGTAGTGGGTAGTTTGATGTATGCAATGATTGCTACTCGCCCAGACATTGCATTTGCAATGGGAGTAGTAAGTCGATACATGTCAAACCCAGGCAAGAAACATTGGGAGGCAGTGAAAGGAATATTGAGATACCTGAAAGCTACAAAGAGTATGCGTATATGCTATGGGAGTCAGGAGCTAAGTGTAAAGGGTTTTACAGACTCAGATTATGCAGGTGACTTAGACAATCGAAGGTCTACGTCAGGGTATGTCTTTACATTGGCTGGTGGAGCAGTATCATGGCGTTCTAGATTACAAGATTGTGTTACTCAGTCTACTACAGAGGCTGAATATGTTGCAGCATTAGAGGCATGCAAAGAATCAATTTGGCTTAATCGACTAGTAACAGATTTGGGAATCAAAGAATAGATGTCTGTGTTATATTGTGATAGTCAAAGTGCTATACAATTGGCTCGCAATCCAGTTTATCACTCAAAGACAAAGCATGTGGATGTGAAGTATCATTTCATCAGGGAAATGCTCGAGGATAAGCAACTTCAGCTTGTCAAAGTTCACACCACAGAAAATCCTGCTGATCTACTTACAAAAGGACTTCCCTCAGAGAGCTTTGCGCATTTTCGCAAGCAGTTAGGTGTAGGGTAGTACATCACTTCTCTACATCTCTTGTATATTAGCTTGTATAGTAGCTTCTCTCACACTTAAAGTACCACATTGGACTTTAAGCGGGAGGTTGTTGGGGTATAAAGCCCAATGTGTTCGCCCAGGTAAGTGGTCGGGCCGCCAGGTATGTACACATATTCTTTTGTTAAAACCTAATAAGAACTCACTATGCTCTACACATTACAGTAGAGCGAGTTCACCATATCTTCGTGCTCTTCTTCTCGCACTCTCTCTCGCGTCGCACTTCCGCTCGTACTCCTTCATACAGTGAGTGAGGCTTTCCAACAACGTCAATGTATCACGGAATGGGGAAAATTTGGAGACTCACACTGTCTTCATTACATCACACCACAATTACAAAAGCATGCTCTTCGAGAGAGAGAAAACCGTTGTCGTGCTATAACACGTACATAGTGGGAACGCATGCTACAAGTATATCTTACAACTTTTTAGATATGTAATTATATTTCCTATAATGTACATGTGCATATCTAAGTATAATAATAAGGTTTCTATCTCATCCTATTATTTATCTCAAGGGTAACATATTCTTATTTACCATCATAAAGTACTATGGAAAAATTGTCAATAGCTCTGCCTCTTTAACTTGGGGTAAAAAGAATTGATTCTTTATTTCGACTATCTCATTATCATCTCACACCCTAGCTAGATCCTATATCTAGGATATTTCCAATATATATATACTCTATGTATTTTTCATATTTTTCTTATATTTCTTCCTAAATAGCTACTATGAAGGAATCAAATCCTAGTGGGACACTAAGTGGCATAATTTTCAAAGATACACTTATTTTAATGCATTATTGCAAGCATGATTACAAAAATTTATCAAGGAGCAATGTCATGCTTTCATATGGCATGAGGTGTCCATTGGAATCAAATAAAAGTCTAAGCTAAGAGGACCACAAGAAGACTTTTGCTGCCAAAACTATACCCTATTTTGATTATTTTTTTACACAAGGTTCTAATTTGAATTGAAAAAATTATATAAAATGGAGTCGTAGCTAATGAGCTGAATTTTTTGCCCATATTTTTACTTTTATATTTGGAGCCACGGTTGAGGAGATATGATCAAAATATTGGACCCTAGTTTGCCCACTTCATGCAAGGACAATTCATTTCCAACTTTTCCAGTTTCTGTTCACACTGGCTCTTCTCTTCTTGTGTAAAACCCTTGGGGTTTCCCTCACCTATAAAATGGGACCTCTTCTTCCTTGAAAACCATTCAAGCCATTCATGAGAGAAATTCATAAGAAAGTGAGTAGTAATGCCTAATTGTACTTAACCATTAACATAAGCCTAAGCCTACATTTTGTCCTAGAGGAAGACTAGCCATCCTTGGAAGATAAACTCTAATCAAAGAAAGTCTTGGATTTGGTGTATCAATCAAAGTTGAATTATTCCTTCTTCTTCTCTCTCCATCAAAAAAGGTGCCGAAGGGTTTGTCAAGTAAGATGTGTTCTACATTGATATTTTGTTGTTTTATTTTCATCTCTAATCCAACATATATATATCTAATCTCATCTCCTTAACCAAACCTATCTCTCTCACTCTTAGAAATTCATTCTCTCTACAAATTCTAGGTTCTCCTTGCTACAGGTACATCTCTCCCTGCATTATCCTTATTGCCTACGGACAAGAATAGGGCTTGGGAGGGAAACTTCTCATCTCTTCACTTCTCTCATATTTACATTTTGCACATACTAGATTTATCCTAAATGAATAATCCACATGATGAGAATTTCTATCGCTTGCACTTACGGTCTATTAGAATTAACATATGGATTACCTGTAAAGTACACTTTCAACAACGTATAGTGTTTCTCTTTGGCCCAAAAAGGCTCAATGAAATACTTTTTTCACCGGATCCCATCATACTACCTCTTATAGATTATAATTTTTCTTTTGATGTAAGTGTAGTTATCTTGCTATGAAGCAAGAGGATTTGTACACACAATTAATCCCAATCACTAGACAAAACATATATATTATGGTGAGCATAAAAATACAATTCCAAAGAACAATTCGTAGCCTATTTGGTCGGCAGAGATTGAACGCCATGAACTCATCTATTAACCCTTTTATATTACCCATGATACGATATGGCCATAGCTTGATGTTTTCTTTTTTTTGTTGTTTTGATCTTCTCTTTTGTGGTCTTTCTTTGTGTGTGTGAGTACAAGAGAGAAAGAATGAAGCTTCTTTAATTGCACTTCCTTCCAAACCCTATACTTCAAGGCATCTATGGTTTAACTCCTTCATATAGTTTTTGGAGTTCTCTCACAAACTCTCATAGCCAGAATCCCGGTGCTTTTTTTGCAAGACCACAAATTTCTCGACATATTTTTGGTGAACCCGATGTGAAACTGCTAGGGTGAGAGTTTGTGGGTAACCATGGGTGATCATGTTGAGAAACATGGTATGCATTTTGACCCAGCAACAATGCAAATGATCAATTTCAGCTTGCAATCGGAAGCAGAGACTTGACAACCATGAGGACACCTTTGGGTTTGGTAAGGATATGTACCTTGCCATAGGGAGCAACCAACTCGGTTGCACATATGATGAATGGGATGAATAAGGTCTTACGTGACTTTATTCCTCAAATCACAATGCCTTTCATTGATGATTTGCCTATCAAAGGATGTGAAGAAAGTGACAAAGATGAAGCTTTGGATCTCAAGGGATGTCGCAGGTTTGTGGTAAATCACATAAATGATTGTGATAAAATTTTTTATAGGTTGGAAGAAGTGAATCTTACATTGTCAGGAAAAAAGTTTATGTTTGGTGTCAATGAAGTGCTCATTGTGGGACACATCTGCGGGCCATATGGTAGGAAACTTTGTCTAACAAAGGTATATGCCATCCAAAGAATGAAAGAAACATGCACTAGCATCACTGAGGTTAGAAGGTTTCTAGGAGCATGTGTCTTTTATGTTATTTGGATTCCACATTATGCGCATGTAGCTGATCTTCTTTATCAATTGCTAAGAAAGAATCAAAAGTTAGTTGCTCGATTTTTGAGAAAGGTAGACTATGAGTGTCAAAGGCGAGTAATTGTGACAGTAGACACCAGCCCTACAGGGATTGGATGGGCGATAGGGTAAGATGATGAAGAAGGAAACATGTATGTAGTGAGATTCAGAGCAAAGGTACTAAGTGCTTGCCTATCCATAGATAAAGAGAGAGTTATGGGGTATGGTTACACCTTGAAAAATGGAAAAGATTACCTAATTGGTGCATGTTAGAAACAGATTGTCTACCACTTCTTTGGATGAGACATTGCTATGTTGCGGTGGATTGCCTACATTAAGTTCTTAAACCCTGAGTTTAAGCACATTGCAGGTAAAGACAATACAGTTAGATATGCTATCAAGGGCAAGGTATGAAGATGAGTCACAGATGATTGATGAGGGAGATGATGTGGGCACAAAGTTATATTCTATCTCTCATGTCAAAGGTAACAATGTCTGCATGACTAATCCACTTGAATTGTTCTTGAAAAATCTTTATGAAGGTGATTGGCTTCTTATTGGAAGCTACTTGAGTACTCTAACAAAACGGGATGATTGGTCTGAACATGAATTCAAGATGATACGCAGGAAAGCATATGGTTCCTTTTTGAGGGATGGTTACTTGCGGAAGCATCCTAAACAAAAGGGTGCTACACCACAAAGGGTTATATGTAAAAAAGAGACTCAAGTAAAGCTCATGCAAGAGTTTCATGAGAGTATATGGGCTGGACACATGGTTGTGTGGGCAACCTTTTCCAAGTTGAAAGAAAAATACTGGTGGAAGGGTATGTATAAAGATGTATCTCAATTTGTAGAGTCATATGTAACTTGTCAAATGTATTCAAATATTCGACATCGTGATGGATTGCACCCTACATATCCACTAGCCGTGCACTATAAATGGGTTGTGGATCTAGTCACAATGCCTTTAGGAATCTGACAGATGAGATACTTGGTTCTTGCACGAGAGGACCTAACTAATCAGGTTGAAGGAAGAGTATTAAGATCTAAAACCACAGAAGCTGTGTGAAAATTCCTTCTTGATGAAGTGATTTGCCGTTATAGTTGTGTGGGAAAGATCACTGCAGACAGAGGTGAACTAGATGTCGAAGAAGCAAGGGAGTTCTTTTCCAGATTAGGAATCAAACTTTCTCTTACTATAACTTACAAACCTGAAGGCAATGAAAGAGTGAAAGACGGTATCCTCCTATCATCAAAGCTTTGGCCAAGACTTGTGAAGGAAGAGTTGGTGAGTGGCCAAAATTGTTACCATATGCTTTATGGGCTGATCGTACAACACATAGCTCAGTAACTCACTACATGCCTGCAGATCTAATGTATGGTCAAAAGCCAGTGATGCCGATTGAAGATACAATTCCCACATGGAATGTACTACCTTGACAAGAGGGGATTAGCAGGGAAGGTCTCCTTGCATTGCGCATAAGGAAACTAGGGAGAAGAACTGGGGGCATTGAGGCTGCAAAATAGCGACTCAAAAATGCAAGGTTGAAAAACAAGGACTGCTTTGATAAGCGACATCGGCTCAAGAGCAAAGCAATTGACAAAGGTGATTGGGTTTTAGTGTATGATAGTAGCCTTGATAACCAGCACATGCGTAAGTTCTCAAAAAGATGGTTTGGACCATATGTTGTAAAGCATGTGCATGAAAATGCTACTTACAGCTTGTCTGAACTAGATGGTACAAAAGTAAAGATTCCCATTGCAGGAAAAAGGATCAAAATGTTTAAGAGAAGAGGAGACAATGATCGAGAAGATGTTGATTAGGAGGAAGAGCAAACCACAGGTGACTTGATCAAAGTGAAGATGAAGCTTTGAAATCATCTAGTGAAGAAGAAAGCAAGGAAGATGTACAAGAGGGCTGATCTTACAAAGAGAGAATGTGCAGGAGGATGTGTAGGTTTAGAGGGGGTGGATGTCGTGCTGTAACATGTACATAGTGGGAAAGCATGCTACAAGATCTATCTTACAACTTTTTGTATACTTAATTATATTTCCTATAATGTACATATGCATATCTAAGTATAATAATATGCTTTGTATCTCATCCTATTATTTATCTCAAGGGTAACATATTCTTACTTTATCGTCAAAAAGTACTGTGCAAAAAGCGTTAATAGCTCCGTCTCTTTAACTTGGGGCAAAAAGCATCGATTCTTTATTTCTACTATCTCATTATCATCTCACACCCTAGCTAGATCCTATATCCAGTTAAACTTCAATATATATATATATATATATATCTATGTATTTTTCATATTTTTATTTTTAAATAGCTACTACGAAGGAATCAAATCCTAGTGGGACATTAGGTGGCATGATTTTCAAAGATACACTTATTTTAATGCATTATTGCAAGCATGATTACAAAAATTTGTCAAGCAACAATGTCATGCTTTCATATGGCATGAGGTGTCCATTGGAATCAAATAAAAGTCTTAGATTCTTGAACTTGCAAGGTGCATAGTGTGCATACATGAAGGGACTCTTTCCCAAAGCCCCAATGTCACATCTCACATCAAATGAAGTGGAATATAAGTGGAAATGTTGCTATGTTATTGATTGCGGATGAGGGAATGGGCTTAAGTCTGTAAGGGTACAAACGTTGTCGGGAAATTTGCGGTTTTGCCATGAAAGCACTAGGCTTTTGGCTGTGAGAGCACCATTGTCTTCTTTAGTGCTCATGTATTGATCACATTCAAGCTTGCTTTCTTCACATTGTTAGCTTGCGTGACTCCAAACATACATTTATCTCTCACTTGCTCAATACACTTTTAGTTTAAATCCCGTCGGGCTTTCTACTATTCCTGGAGGGCCAGCCAAGAATACTGGAAAGCTCGGTAGGCCCGCAGAATTATATATATACGGGCCCGATTGGGCCCGCTGGGTGTTATTTCTTTGTTTCATCTTCTGAGAGAGAGAGAGAGAGAGAGAGAGAGAGAGACCGTCTTTGTAGGTACGTTGAGAGGAGAGAGGAGAGAGATAGAGAGGGGGTCATGTGGGAGCGTGCACTGCGTCGCAGTGCGTGGCAGTAGCGGAGTACCTGACCACACAATCCGCGTATGTGTTGTGTGTGTGTGTGTATGCTTGTGTGGTAGCGTGCCTTTTGTCGTATTGAATGGCAGTCATAAGGTACCTTACCACACAATGGGAGTGTGTGCGTAAGCTGTCTTACGGAACAATGCTTACCACGGGGGCATCACCTAGGTGGTGACGCGGGGAAGATGGTATCCTTGTGGTAAGTATTGTCTTACTCTCTTGGTACTGCGTCGGTAACGCAGCGAATCTAGTATCCTTATGGTAAGTCACCTTCCCTTCCCCTTTCCCAAAAAACATATGGGCATTGGTAGATAACGCGGCTATATGATATTTGTATGCAAGCCATTATTTCTCTTTAGATTCAGGTGGCAGTCGGTTAGTAACGTGGCTAATAGAGTGTCGTTTGTTAGAAGCATCTGTTTTTGCATAAATGTGGCGTTCAGGTCGTTAACCCGGTCGTACGAACGTCATATAATTTGTATGTGCATGTACAATTAATTTTTTAAATATTAAGTATATGAAATACTTGGTCGGTAACGGGGCTGTGAAGAGTATTGCATATACAAATGTTTGAATTGTTTGATTCTGTTGTTTTTAACTGTCCAGATGAGATTATATATTAGAGAATGCTTTATTCATCAATCATCGCTATTTTAAATGCTCCATTTATATAGATTATATGCAAAAAAGTATTTGCACACAAGTAGCATGCTTCATTTACATAAATTCTCTGTAAAAAAGAATTTGCACACAATTTGCATGTTAAATATTCTTCTGTATCTTTTTAAAGAGCATCAATTATCATCGCTATTTTGAATGCTACATTTACATATATTCTATGTAAAAAAGTGTGTGAACACAATCTGCATGTTAATATTTATTTCTATCTTTATAAAGAGAAAGACATTCTTTGCAATTTTCTAGTCCGATTTGTATACTTCTAATGTTTTAAATGTATTTGAAATCTCTAAGTCGGTGTGTGATTTGTTTGAACTATTATGTGCGCACGGAGAAAAATATAAGTTAAAAATTCAATATATGTTGAAATGCGTCAGACTGTTAACATGTATTGTTTGATCTGAATTAAGTTCTTATAAACCACTTGTTTGATGTGCATTTTACACGTGTAACAGATTGCAATTTTAAGTGAAGATTGTTTTCAATTTTTATCAATATTTTCTTGCACATTTCTTAAAGTATTCAACTCCTGGTTAAGGATTTTCTTGAAATAGTGTGAGAGTATTAGTGTCATTCATAACCATGAATTTGTATTTGATATGCTGTTTTTAATTGTCGAGTGCAAATATGATGCCAGATCAAAACAAAAGTATTATGCATGCCATTCGTAAAGAATGTATTTTGGCAATCTCATCATGTGTAGATGGTCGCGTACAACAGATTAGTGAAAGTGATGTCTTCATCAAAGACCTCACTAGTGCTATATGGGAGAACACAGAGTGCAGGCTGCAAGGTGAAGGCCAATACGAGTTGTTGATACCAGCAGGGATTCAATAATTTGACCCCCACCACAATGTTAGGACAGTGATGGAAAATATGAAAGTATGTTGCAGAGACTTAAAGATAGATATCCCACATGCCTGCAACATGTCAAAATTAGAGCTCTGGGATAAATTGTGGAAAGAACAGAAGGTAAATATGAAGCGTGTGAAAGATCAGGACCAAGCAGCCTTACCCAAGAGATTGAAGATGGCCCAAGATGCGTAAGCAGGGAGGTCAATCCAATGCTAGCGGCACCGGCACAATCATGCTCACGGCTTTGAATGCCAAGTGCGCTCATCTTGTCGGCATCCCTCACAAAGCCTTGGTAGAAGGTATGAGGGTTGGAGCATTGTCCTTTGGTGTGTGCACATTGTACACCATTAAAGGCATCTCTTTTTTTCCAGACCACATTACATATGTGGGAAAATGTTGCAAGGGAGGGAGTGAGGCAAAATTTGATAGCTTTTAGACAAAGCAAGGAATGCAAATGCTTCACCCTTCCATTGTAAGGTGCATTGGCTTTACTACCGAAGCTCCTTGGACCACAATATTCCCATACTACAATGGGGGAACCGTGGGCGACATGATGTGCCACTTACCGTTCACGCACGGATTGTTCAGACGACACATTCACAGGCTACAACACAGCTAGAGGTCATTTCCTGCAGTAAATCTTCCTGTACCAAGAGATAGACACGGCGCGGACCAAAGCAGTGATCGAGTAGATGCCAGCCATTTTTTACGCCTTAATCAATGGTGTTGCAGCTGCCCACGTGGCCGGGGTAGTGCACGTGACCTGCACACATTCAACATTATGTTGGACTTTACTCGCGCCAATAAACCCCACGTCGGCATCATTGATTGCGAATGATGCTTAGCATGCCAGCTAAGCATGCTACAATTAATTATCTGCATCCAAGCGCACCGTCAGACTCTACAGTGCTGGAGGCACAGAGAGCAGGGGATGCCAAGATGGCTAAGCAACCGTGGATTGCTCCAGAACTATACAATCCACAGTGCACATATGCATACACAAAAACGAGTGACACTTATGCATTGGGCTATCTATTCGACATGCTGGCAGATTTTTGGAGTGTATCCACAAAAGTTTATTTTCCAGAAGAATTTTTTCACCGCCTGGACAAAGATGTTATAAGGGCTATTCGGATTAAAGTAGATTGTTGGATGAAGTTAAAAGATCGGGAACAAAAAAGAAATGATTTTGACGTGTTGATACTTTTCAAAGAACAATTAAAGACAGACCCTAACCATGTCCAACATCCCCTTGTTGAACTTGCACCATCATTTTATCCGATCTAAATATTTTTATGATATACATGTCTTGTCCGGGGTATTCTATTTTTTATTGAAGTGTATTAATTGGTTTGAAGTGGCTCACCTAGTTGAGTTAATTATCTTTAGTCATTTCAAATTTGTCGGGTTGGGTGTCGGTATTTCAAATTTGCCTTGTGGTTCAATTAGTCGCATTAGTTGTGGTTTGATTTAGTGGATTCTGACGTCTTATGTAGTGGATGAGAAGTTGCTATCTTGTGCATTTGCAAGACTGTTGAATCGTGAGAATTTATATTTGCCAATGATATTGAATATTTGTCTATATGTTGATTGCAGCTCCAAGAGAAAATGGCAGATGAAGAACAAGATATTGGCACCCAATCAGTGTCCGATGATCAACAACGAGCATCTGTTAATGCATTTCAGTGCATGAAGTCTCTAGCACACAGTATGTAGGCACAACAAGCGATGCGCACTGCTCGACGACTCTCAAAATGGGAAAATCCAAACCATATGCAATGGAAAGATATCAATAAAGAAGTGACAAAGGACATGATCAAGACAATATGGCCATGTGAGGATGCAGAGATCAAGAAAGGAAGGTGGAAGGTTTCAAAGTGCAACCATGATGCGATCAAAGAAAATGCTGAGAGGATTTACTTGGAAGTTTATGGCCATCCCATGCACAATGCAGAGTATACACTATATTTTACAAAAATGTTATATGTTCACTTTGTGCAACAGCAACCAGTAGACTTTTCATCAAAGGATACAACTATTGCCACTCATGATATAAGGGAAAGTTGTGTCACTTGCACCCGAGATGAGCTGGCATTGATAGTGAAAGGCGCCGACCTACAGTTAAAGAGAGAGAATGATATTTACATGACAAATTTGGCAAAGAAAGATGCAAAAATAACACAGCTTTCTATAGCCACCCAGACACCCCAACCCTCACAAGTCCGGATGGAGAAAAGCATTCACCGCTTAAGCCAAGACGTTCAAAATATGACATAGTGAGTTAATTCATTAACACCTATACAAGGGACACACCTCAACCACCTTTTCCTACATCCAGATTTGGCCACTCGTCTACTTCAGATGAATCCTCTTCTTCCCAATGTCCAGTTTGCTACAAGAATTTTGATGGATAGAGTGGATATTATACATTGACATGCGGTCATTATTATCACTTTGTTTGTCTTATTTGCTTAATGCAAAATAGTAGCCGATGTGCAATCTGTTCACAAGATATTCCACAAGGAATATATATTATGTTTGGCATGGCAAATGAGTATAAATTCAAGCAAGCCTGCCTAGATACCCCTAGCACAATTAGAAATCTGTTGGTGATCAAGATGCTGCTTTAGAGCAACACAATTGAGATCGACAAACTATGTGTAATTGCAAATATGAAGCATTGTATATGATCAAAACACATTTGAATACAAGGTCTTTTACAATGGGTTTTGACACGATCTTCATTCTACTCTCAAGCTATATTGAATCTATAAAGTTGTTATCTGGTTCTAAGTCTGAGTGTTGTGGTTCTCCTTGTATTTCAATTTCCACATCTATTATCAAATTCTCTTCTGTTTCGTCTAAAGTGCATTGAGATACACCAACATTGAGCTCTTCTTCGTCTTTATTTTGACAATCATACAACCAGGTTGGCATTTCCTCCTCATAACCAGCACTTTCGATGTGATTCTATATCTTTTTTTTGCAAAACATATACAGTAATTTTTTCGCTCTGTCTACTAATAGTCTATTGCAAAAAGTGTTGTGAACATACTTGTACATACTCCAGTTTCTCTTTGAACTTGAGTTTGCTACACATTGTGCCAGTACTTTCATTGCAAGGGGATGTAAGGTAGAGTAATGCTCTCCACCATTCATCATCCACCACTTCCATGTAGGTTGCTCTTTTGCCATTACCTGTACAAAATCATTCACAAAAGGACCTTCTTTTAATCTAAATGCACTCATTTCTTTGATGCGATCAATTCGATCTTGAACATTGGAGTAGAACGTGTTGATCACGTGATAGAAATCACTTACCACCTCTGTATTGGACATCAGATCTAAATTCCAATACTCCGGATGGAGCATGTAAGCAACGCTATGGAGTGGACTATGAGCGCTCTTCCACCTTGCATGAAAATATTTGGCCAAAAATTTTTGTTGTTTGCCAGAGAATGGTAGTCGCCACTCCTTCTCTACTACAGACTCTTTCAGCTCTTCGGGATTTTCAAGACTCTGTTGGACTGACCACCATGTCATCCACACTCTGCCCAATTTTGGTGCCCTTTGATCAAGATTGCGGATCACGAACATAACAGGCATCATTATGGTATGCATCCATTACACTCCTCCACCAAGCAGCTTTGTTTACATTGCCACGTAGACATGTAATTTAATCTTTCACTTTTTCTTTCTGCTTAAGCTGCCATTCATCAAAGGCCGTGCAATTGAATGCGTCAATCACAGCGCATTTATTGCGGAGAAGTGATTCCAAGGTATAAAAGTGTGTACAAAACCGAGTTTCAGCAGGAATTTTCAACATCACTGACATGCACATCCTATACAAATCGAGCACTCTTTGTTGTTTTAAGATAAATTTCACAACCTGACACGCTATATCAATTATTTTGGCAAACCATGTGGTTTCTTCGCTAGTGTACCAATCTTTCAACACCAAGTTTAAGTTGTGCATATTACAACCATTGGCAAAAATGTGTGGAAAGCACTTCTTTATTAATTTATTGCATTTTTGCAATTCTTTATGTTGTTCATGACTACTTGAACGACATGTTTAGCACCAATTTCTTTAATTACATTAATCAAGACCTCCTAAATATATTTGCCACTTTTAATTGCACCAGAACTATCAATCGCCTTTATAAACGTTCTCCCCTTGGACAAACCAGCATCACAGTGATCAATGGTCTTCTTTGAACATTTGACCAGCCATCACTCACAATCGTACATACTGAAAGAGAAATATTATTTTACCAACACGCTCTTTGACTTCGATGTAACATTTGTCCAAGAAAACATTTTGTATTGTGTGATAAGAAGGAGCTAAAAATCATGGGCCAAACTCACCGATTTTCTTCCAAGTAGCCTTTCAATGATTGTTGTCTACCATGACCAAAGCACTTCCAGTAAAGAATATTTCTTTGGCGAGTGCAGCTTGTGCTTCTTCTAGAGACTGCACTCGAAAGCTTTGATGCAATGATTTCTAACACATTTGACTAAGTCCACCTTTATTGTGACGCTTAAAAGAAACACTGTCTGGAATTTCCTCTCCTTGCGCACGTTGTTCTCCAAGGTTAGTTTGCGTCACCACAGGATCTACGAAGTTAATATTTGGCCCTGAGAACTCTTGACTGGAAGCCTCAGAGCTATATATCTGTTGTCTCGTGCCACCCTTTTTGGTAAGCTCTTCTCTCAACCGCTTGGCAACTGCAGGTGCCTGAGGATGTTCACATTTCTTGCAACTCTTTTAACGCTATCAAGAAAATGATCCCTAATACATGGTGCATCGCCTGATTTTGTTGTGTGAAAAAATTTGAATTGCCATTCCATATATCGGCCGCATATGTTGTGAGCATAATCCCACTCTTTGCCAAGAGCTTTTTTATTCTTTGTCTTCTTCGTACCACTTGTGCCCACATTTTGCTCCATTGCTTTTAAATTAAAACTGAAGACAAAAGAACCAGATGTTGAGTTTTTGAAATATTTTTCTTATTTTCAATATATATTAAAATTTAAAAACTATCTAATATAAAAGTAACCATGATGCAAAATATGGGATTTTCAATGTATGCTAGTCAATCCACATATCAATCACCTATATTGTGAGCAAACATACACATTGCAATACAGTCTATGCACGGCATAATAACTATAACAATGCTATGAATCTCTCAATGTAATTATTATTATAATGATTATTTATATGTCCACTTTGATTTGCAAACAATAAGACACATATAATTTCAATTGCTACAAAAAAACAAATGAAAGCAATTATGATTGGTCATTTCATGCACTAATAATCTATCGTAATACATAATGCACTCTCTATATAAAAAAAATGCATGAACGAATGCAAATAAATCTTCAATATAATCACTCAATTGAGGACTACTTGTACCCAGTGAAGGATTGTAGCCCCCCATGCAATCAATTCAATATATAAAAGCTATTTTAATCCAATGAAGGATTATAGCTCTTATATTGTGGAGTGACAAGTGTAAATCAACTCAAATCTATGATGGTGAAAACTGCAAGACTTCAAGGATCTTTATATGCCCAGTACACTAGTACAGGACATCCGACCCTTGACTATCGACTCGTCATTTACATATGCTCATCTTCTAAAACCAATTACAGCCCTCATTTGGACCAATGGCTTCTTTGCAATGAGCATGACTCTCCAAGTTTTCAATTGTTTTCGTTTCGTACCTTTATGTCGGTAAACAAATTAAAAACTTTCAGAAGTGGTTACCGAATTAAAAATCATGTTCGGCCCAAAAAAAGAACATGTGACTTCTGTAACCTTAGGTCAATTCACAAGGAGATGACTATACCCGGCACTCAAATACACTCCCCAAGGATTTGCCTAGCTAAAGGACCGCGGTAAGCACACTGTTTATTTTATATAATTACTCCCACCGAGATTTTTCATTTTTCCGGCGGGCCCGCCGGGAAAATGAAAAAGCCTAGCGAGTCCCACAGGGAAAATTAAAACCCTGAAGGGCTAACCGGCTCTATGGGTTTTTGCAAGCCATAATCAAAGTCATGTTAACAATCAACGTGATAACGTGATTTTCTTGTGTAAATACTAGAGTTTTTGACGTAATCACACGATCGTGATTACATTAATAAAATCCCTAGCCCTAGCTACCAAACTGTCCTTGACAACTTCCCCTATTTTCTTGGTCCTCATTTTTTGTCTCAAGTAGCCTGCATGGACTCCTTTTTCCTATGGGGTTCAGCTTGCATGCTTCGTTCTATTGGTATGTGAGGAAGGGATTTTTGGTGATTGTCACGGAGGCATTTTCATGCACATCTTGGGTGGGAATGGATCCCTCGTAGCCTTGGTTCTCATGGCAATCTTGTTTCGGGCCGATCTGTTGGTGTTGAGTCTTCTGGGTGATTTGGCATTTCGGTTGCTCTATTTGGTGGCTTGTGGCAGTGACGACGAACTATGGTTGGGTGAGTGGCCCTTGGTGGCAAACGTGGCTTCTTCGGCGGGGTGGGCTCCCCTTAATGCCCATTGTGTTGGAGTTAGCTCTCTAGTAGTGGCCCTTTTTTCGGCGGTGCTTGGCTCTTCGTGCAAGCCTACTGATTATGCTTCTTGTGATCATGGTGATGGAGCTGGGATGCTCCCCCCTATTAGGCCATGTTTTAGTAGTTGTTTTGGTTCTATGCTAACTCTTGTTTTGGTGGGGCTTGCCTCCCCTATTTGGGTTGTCTTAGCTCATGGTTGTAGTATCTTTGATTATGTTGTGGTACTTTGGTGATGTTGATGCCTTGGCTCGGGTGAATGAGAAAGGTTTCTTGTGTAAATTTTTGGTTTTTCTTACTTCAATTTCACTCACTTTTGTGAGTTCTAGAAAACAAAAAAAGACCCATTAACGGTACACTTTTTTGCAAGTCACAAAGTGACACATAAGCCATATTCCATGAGTATTCAAACAAGGTGAAGATCACCACGTAGGCATGTTAAAACAAAAAATCCTTCATCTCTTATCGTACAATTCATCCTTTTGATCAATTCATTCATGGTCCCATATATAGCTTTCAATGGTCCCATGTTGAAGCCGGCCAAAAGCAAATGGAAAGATTTCTCAAACCGGTAAAAAGATTCCTATGGAAGAACAACACCAAAGACTCGACGCCCTGGAAATGGGCTAGCTAGGAAACAGTTGCAAGATTGATCAAGCAAGGCGGTCTCGAGATTCTTAAACCAAGTATCCACGTGGAGGCCCAATCTGCTAAGTTTGTGGTCGCACTCGCAAAGCAAGACCAACCTTGTTGTACTATGGCCAAGGTCACGCTGGACAATGCCAAGCTTTACTCGCAAGGTGGACAGTGGAACCTCGTGGGTGCGACGGACAAGCTTGTTAGGAAATGCAAAAGAGTGGTGGAGACTTTGGGGTGGGGAGAAGTCACAAGGTATTCCCACAACTCTGCATCTCATTGGTCCCTGTGGCTAGCTAAGGTGGGAAGCATCTCTCTGAACCCATTTTGGAGGGAAGTTGCTAGAAAGGCAAATAACAAAGGCATCTTATGCCTGGACCAACTATGGGATTTCAGCACTAACCGGTGGAAAAGCACAGACCAAATGGTTCTCCAGTACAACCTAGATGGGACGAAAAGTCTACTAATTAGCACAGCCCTGGAACGGATGGACAGCTGGTGCCTACCTAGTTTTGAGTCTGAGATGGAGTGGAAAGCATGGCGATGACCTAAGGATAGACACTTTTGTAAGCTTCAAACCAAAGAAGTATACCACACACTTATGGCTTTGATGGATTGGTTATCTCCACTAAACAATCAATGGGATATGAATTGGCAAGAGTCAAGATGGGAGAAAGTCACCAAGAACATCTGGTGCCCATAGTGGCCCCTCAATATGAAGATATTTCTCTGGAAAGAGCTATGGGAATCATTGCCGACTAGGGTAAAGGCTCTTTCTAGGAAAATTGGCCCAGATAGATGCTCTTAATGCAAAATGGCTAGCAAAAACCTCTCCCACCTTCTCAAGGAGTACCTTGCATTCAACGGTCTTGCAGGCAAGATATGCAAATAGGTGCAAAGGACATGGAAGAGCAACAAAGTGAAAGACACACATCGACATTTTAAAACAAAAAAAAGAATAAAATAAATGGACCCATTGACAAACTCAAAGAAATGAATATTATAATACTTTCATAAGAAAAGGTAGGATTAATAAACATAGGAAATAGTACAATAATTTAATAAAGTGAACTTTTATAAAGTCCTTAAATGAAAGGACTCTTTCACTAATTTTTTTAAACAAGGTGAAGAATCACAGTGTCATGCTAAGGAAATGTAATGCAAAAGTAGATGAGAGTTGTGTTTGTATGATTATTTTTTGCAACAAATGTTTTGAAGGGTTGTAGAGAGAGTATATTACAAAGGGAGTAATAGATACATGGCAAAAGGTGACTAGTAGGTGTAGGTCAAATTTGTTTCATGGTAAACATAGAGAAGTTACTTGTTGACCAAATTGGCCAAACTTAGAAGTTTAGTTTATTGTTTTTTGAGATAAATGTTGTAGTGAACTATGTAAAGAAACCAATGTGATTATTTCAATATAGGTTGGGATTCTAGAGTTAATATTGACATTTAAATGACATCAAAGTATGACCAAATGACATTGATCATTGCATTATAGAAACGTTTCAAAAGGAATGACGGGCCCAAGTAATTTTGTGTGAGAATTTAAGTTAACAATAATAATATTTCATGAAGATGACACTAATTAATGACATTTTATTTTTGCAAAAGTGTCTTAATCAAGTGCTACATGTGACATGTATATATAAGTTTCTCTTTTGAAATGTATTTTATCAACATTGAAAATGTGTAACATTGAACATGTTACAATAAAGTAACAAGGTGACATTTGCCTATTAAAACTAAAAGTTGAAAAGAAAATCTCAATTGTGAAGAAATTCTTTCATTTAAGGATAATTTATATTTTTTTTAAAGAAATTTATAATTTCTTTACAATTTACAATTTTTTGATTCTTAGTTGTAAAGAAATTCTTTCATTTAAAGATAATTTATAAATATCTAGTTGTAAATTGTCTTCGAAAGAAAAATATACAGCAAAAAAATGTGTTTTAAATAAAAAAAGTTGCAAAGAAATTCATTAGGTTCTTAAATGAAGGGACCCATTGAAACTAACAAGGTGCAAGGTCACATTGGTATACTAAAACAATTTATGAAATGGACACATGTAAAGCTCTTAATTAAAAGGTTTTTATCAAATTAAAATATAAAAGACAATTCAATCAATTGACATATTAATTTTTTTATGAAATTGAGCCCATGCTCTTAAATGAAAGGACTTTTTTACAAACTAAAATAACAAAAAAAATGGAAGAGGACAAAAACGATTGTGTGTGACCCAATTTTCACTAGTCCTCTTTAAAGAAAGAGGTACACAAATATCAACATCTTTCACAAAAACCTAGAAAAAATATTGAAAAATAAATAGATTATACACGTGTCCTCCACCCAATTGACTTGCACCCAATTGACTTGCATCCATGGTTCACAATTAGCACCAAAAATTCACCCACCCTACTATGGCCTTCTATAGGCCAAAAAAGCCATTGAATGCACTCCTTTATCCCTTGTTCTTTAAGGCCTTGTGAGGGAGCCAAAACATTTGCCATCATCAACAAGAAACGTTAAGTGAATAACCAAAAATCATAAAGTACTTACTGATAGCATAATAGAGACAAATAGAAAGCATCTTTCTAGAGAGCATCTAGGAAAGGCATCAAAAGATTTCAATATCTCAAATATACAAAACTTTAAATTTTTTTGAAGTATATTTTAATGCTTTATATATTTCTTGGTTGATATTATTTATTGTCCTTGTGGAAACTTGTGATTGGATTTGTTACAAATTAAAAATCAAAACCCTTCACCAAATGTCTTAATTTGAAATTGATTAGGTCTCGCCAATCTCAACAAAAAAAAGAATCCTTTCAAAACATATTAAGTGTGTAAGTGAAGGGTGAGTTTAGGAAATAAAAAGATATCTGGACAGAAGAGATTATCTCAGAAGGGAGTGTATTCAGACACCTGGGAGCCCCCGTTGGGGTGGACGTAACCCACAGGCAAAGATTTCAATGGGTCCTTGAAAAAATAAGTTCAAAAATGAGAAGCTAGGAGTTTGTTCTCCTCCACTTCTAAAGCCGGATTAGAGTGATTAATACTTTTATGATCCCGTATATTTCTTTCCTTAGCCCCGTGCTCAAGATGGGTAAGTGTAATTGGAAAGAATTCTTAAAAACCAGTGAAAAGGTTTCTTTGGAAGAACAACACAAAAACCTCCTGGCCATGGCAGTGGGCTAGATGGGAGGTAGTTGCTCGCCAGTTAGATCAAGAAGGGCTCGGCATTCTTAACCTTGTATCCCATGCTGAGGCCCTTTGTGCCAAGTTGGTCTCATTGACTAAACAGGACCAAGCTTTGTCTATCATGACCAAGGAAATGCTTGATGCAGTAAAACTGGGATTGAAAGGGGGAAAGTGTGATGCACAACAAACTTCTCGCACCGAAGTTGTCTTATCTTAGATCTGGTGGACTCGCAGGGGAGTTGATGAGGAAGTGCAAAAGTGCAGCTGAGGTTTGGAATGGGGGGAAGCAACCAGATACTTTAATAACTCCATTTTGCATTGGTCCCCTTCGCTCTCTAAAATATTGGGGCTGCCGCATAGCTCCTATTGGATAGAAATGGCCAAGAATGTGAATAATAAGGGGTTTGTTCAACTTGAGCAATTATGGGATGGCAACAAGAAGTGTTGAAAAATTGTTGACTCTTTAGCCACCCAATTTCAAATGAATGGCTTTGAGATCTTACTAGTCTACAAGGTGATGAAAGAGCTTGATAAGGTGGTGATGCCAATTTGTGAATCCAACTCTAAATGGGACGCTTGGAGATGGCCCGGGAGTAGCCTCTTTTGGAAACCACATTCTAAAGGCATTTACCGTGCATCAATGCATGAGGCTAATTGGTGTATCCCCCTCAACAAATTAAGGAAGAGGCAATGGAAGAAAAAATGGTGGGAGGGAGTCATGGAGAACATCTGGAAGCCAAGGTGGGCTCAGTATATGAAGATATTTTTGTGGAAAGTGATGTGGGGTCCTCTGCACGACGGGCGTGAAGATACAAGAACGAGGAATCGGGTCCGATCATTGCTCAGGGTGCATAATAGCTAGTGAAGACCTAGTGCACCTTTTCATAGGATGCCAGGCAATCAACGGCATAGCTAGGAAAAATGCAAGTGGATTCAAAGGACATGGAAAATTAAGTTCTTCAAGAATGATTTGTTCTTTGGTAGTAACAGGTTGGGAAGTCCTTCTCTTTTTGTCTGCACTCAAATAATCAGGTACTACTTCTTTCATCATATTTGGCAAGCAAGGAACCGCCGCGTGTTTGAGGGAGATCTGGCTGTGGCAAGCTTTGGTGAAATAATACAAGAGAGCAGAGTGACGATCCACATGATCAGAGAAAAACAAGCGTCAGAGGACTGGTCTGGAACAATACATGACATCTTGTAATAAGTAAAGCCTAGGAGTAGTTTTGGTCTCTATGTCAAGTAGAAAAATTGTAATTCTTTGACCCTCAAGGCTCAGTCCGAGCTCAAGGTTGGTGTATATTTCTGATGTTCTTAATACTATCCATTCACAATTGTGAGTTTTGCACCCAAAAAAAAGGAAATGAAAAGATAGATGAAGATGGAAACTCAAAAGACATATGAAGGTGGAAATTCAAAAGACCTTTTCTGTCCATATAAAGAGGTAGTCAACTTCACATTGGTATATCTGAGTTCCTCTTCTCATTTACTTTCCCTTTAGCGTTTTCTTCTGTTTCAAGTGTCCCCTCTCTCTCTCTCTCTCTCTCTCTCTCTCTCTCTCTCTCTCTCTCTCTCTCTCTCTCTCTCTCTCTCTCTCCTTTTCCTTCCCAGCTGATACTATTGCAAATCTATGTGCTTTGTCGTTACCTGTTGCTACGTGCTGTAGACTAGCACATCATTTTCTTTTGTTGAGGGAATCTTTGAATAAGGAATAACTTTTAAATTTTTTTGAAGCCATTAGGTGATCACAATTTGCAAAAAATAAGAACTCCTTTTAAAACATCTAAAATGCAAAAGTGAAGGGTGTAAAAAATGAAAAGCTTCTTTAATTGGAAAGTCAGAAGGCTTTTATTCTTTTTTTTTTCCAAAACTCACAATTGTGAGTGGATAGAATTAAGATCATCAGAATGCCATTACACTTACAACTCAAGAAAGACAGAGGAGAAGGCTTTTATTCTATATAAAGGGATGGCCTTGCCTATATGCAATGTGTGAGTCTTTTGTGGAATTTAGTTTACTTCTTAATTGGCCTAAATAAGGCCATAAAGAGGTGGTGGAGAAACGGTGCAATTTTTGAGCCATTGATGCAGAGGTTGCCAATGGTGGATATGTGTCCTCTTTGATTGAGATGGTAATTTTTTTAAAGATTATATTTTCTTTTTAAATTATAAATGGATCCTTCCATCGTTGCAATTTGGTCCTTTATTTAAAGCTCTCTTGACTCCTTCTATTCTTTTTGTCTCTATTTATTTGGATTGCTTAAAAAAGAAGTGCATTCGTAGAAGTTTGATCCCATGATGTGAAATATTGCAATAATTTCATTTGTGAAAGAATCTTTTCATTTAAGTACCTCCATAAAAACATTTCATGAAATTTTTTTCTTATTTCTTATGCTAATCAAACCTATCTTTTCTTATGAAGGCATTAAAATATTATTTAAGAAAGCGAGTGGGTGAAAAATGATGAGTTATTGTCAACTCTCATCCCATGTTGTAAATGTTAATTTTTTGTTTAAATCAAGTACCTTTTTAAAATAAATTTTTACATATATCTCTCTCACACTTTATTAACCTTGTGTCTCCTTCTCTCTCTCTCACTCTCCGTCTGTGGTGCTCCCTCATCCCCTTCAATTGGTATCAGAGCGTAGGTGCAGAGGGAGCGCGTGTGTGCACAGTCACGACGACAGTGGAGAGCCAGCTTCATTCCCGAAATCGCGTCCACGCGCGCGCACTTTCAAGAGTGCAAACAGGGTTTCGACTTTGGCATCGGCAAATTCAGCTTTCCGAGAGAGTTTCCACTAGGTGTCCTGGCGGTTTACCCCCCTTTCAAAGCCATTCGAGCCATCAGAAACCTCATTTGAGCTACGGTTGAGGAGCTGCATTTTTCAGCCCTCTTTTGGCAGTTTATGCTGCGTTTTTGGGTCGAAACGGAGGTTTTTTGGCATAGCTTTCACACCCGGACTCGGATACATGTGATCCAGGAGTTTACCTTAGGGTTTTGGCACGCTCCGGACGCGCTCGTCATATCAGAATTTTAAAATTCTGAACGCTGAATTTTTTGCTGCAGCAGTTGTTAATTGTGTGTCGAGGATTCCACACATGGTTTGCTCTCAGATGTGAGAGTGATATTTGTTGCAAGTTTCCTCACAGGTGGGAGGATACGATGTATGCCTTATGTGGTTTGATGCTCAGGGAGACTAATGTGATTGCATTTTGAGCTCGGCAATGTATGCCTCAAGCATGTTTTTTGGCAGTCACAGGTAGAGCAGATATTTGTGTACTAGATTTGCAGGTGTTTGCAATGATGTATGCAAAGTGTGGAGATTGGTGCATGCATTTGGAGTGCGGTTTGATGCGCTTTGGTTGCTCATGGTTTTGAGCGTGCAGTCAGTTTGGTTACTGGTTTTGTGGCCGTTTTAATGACGAAACTCTGGCGAAATTTTCCCAGGAGTTTTATGCGTATCATTTATGCGATCTAGGTAGAGATTGCGGGTTGCACTCAGCATTTACGTGCGGTGTTCTCTGCAGGTGGGAGATTTGTGCATGTGTATGCATCGATACCGCACATTGTGGGCTTGGTGATTCGCTCACGGGTTTGACAGGCGTACAGTTATCTTGGCACACTCACAGGAGTGAGTATTGTGATGTATGCTTGTGTGGCTATGAGCTAGGTAGCCGGATTCGAGCACTAATGGCTTGAGGTTTTTCAGCAGGTTTCAGCTACAGGTTTACAAGTTTACAGGTAGGTTTGAGGGCTTATTTGGGTGCTGAATTTTCAGCCATTGTTTCCTCTTTGCAGGTGTCCATGTATGACTCAGTTGTAGGCTGATCTGGGACACGTTTGTGACTTGTTTATGCAGTTGTTTAAGAGCTGAATTTTGGGGCTGTTTTTTACAGCCATATTTGCAGACTTTTGTTGATGCGATTCGAGCCAGTTTAGGGCTGATTTGGTTGACATTTGCTACTCATTGTTGGTTGCTCTTTTGCGAGCATTATGGCTGATTTTTCATTTGACTTCCAGCGTTATGGTCTGACACAGTTTGATGGTGCACATTTTGTTGCTTGGAAGGAGCATATGCTTGTTGCATTGGCGGATTTGGGGCAGGATAAACCCTTCTGTGGTTTATCGGCAAAGCCCAAGTCTATGCGTGATGATGATTGGCAGGATCTTGAGGAGTTAGCCATGTCTACGATTTGTTTGCATCTGGTTGAGTCTGTTTACTGGCAGGTCTCGAGGGAGACTACAACTCATGCTTTATGGCAGAGTTTACATGCTATGTATGTGACATCCATGTCTACATGGAAGTCTAGTCCCACTTCTATGTCCATGGGAGAGATTGGTCCCACACGCAAGTCTCGACGGCATAGAGACTTGACATGTTGGCATTGTGGACATAGAGGGCACATTAGGCGTCGATGTTTCAGGCGTTTGAGACAACGGAGGCGACAGATGTGTGATGCAGATTTGGGCATGACAGATGCTAGTGAGATCAGTACGGTGGTTACTGAGTATGCTTGTGATGGCGATGTCACATTTACATCTAGCTTGTCTTCAGACGATCTTATGTCTACGGATTGCATATCGGATTGCACATTGTCTTCACATTGGTTACTAGATTCAGATGCTACTTTCCATGTCACGTCTCATCGTGAGTGGTTTAGCACGTTTTCTAGTGGGAGACTTGATTGTGTGCACATGAGTGATGGTTTTTTTTATGACATTGAGGGTGCAGGAGACGTATGTTTGTGCTTGCCCAGTGGTATGAGATTTACCCTGCGTCATGTGCGTTATGTGCCAGATCTGAGACGGGATTTGATCTTAGTGAGACAGTTACACGATAGTGGATGTCAGATTTCGCTACGAGAGCGAGATTTTGTGATGCATTTGGGTTCGCTAGTGATTGCGAGAGGTGCCGGGAGTGGTACAGGTTACCCATTGCATGTGGATCACGAGAGAGACGGTGTTGTCTCTGTGATCATGCAGCCAGGTAGAGAGCGAGAGAGCAGGCGAGTCTCTTTTGCTCATGGGTTGCAGGGTACTTTGCATGGAGTGCAAAGTAGTGAGCTCGTTGTGCACACAGTTGGGGCACGACTTGAGCAGTCACACAGAGAGGTGATAGAGTCGGACATGCATGCTTTGCTAGTGACTGAGCAAAGCAGAGAGTCAGTTGTGCAAGATACTTCTATGCAAGATAGACAGGTAGAGCGGTCTTGCTCTAGTGAGTCACGACAGGAGGACGTTGTGCAAGAGTCTATGCATACGGAGTTAGAGCATGAGAGCTCTAGTGAGTCACAGCAGATTGAGTGGTCATGTTTACAGTGGATGATTGCAGAGGAGGCTGAGATGTCAGCGATTATGCAGTCATTCCTTTCTATGCTCGACAGTGAGCATGGGGATATAGTTGTGCAGGATATGTCTTCCAGAAGACACCTAGAGCAGCTGGTTTGCTCTGAGGTTGCACGACAGGTTGATGCATCTTTTGCGGACAGTCAGGAGATGCATTTGGCTGACACGCCTCGTCAGTCAGAGATGCCTATTGCCAGGGATATATATGTTGATGCATGCTCCGTAGAGCTAGCAGGGCCCGCTAGCATTGCATCGACATTCGGTGGTCTCATGTATGAGATGTTGATCTTGAGACCAGATATCGTAGCTGCAGTAGGAGCATTTGCAGTTGGGGTTGTCAGTCGTTTGTTGACTGATGATGGCATAGTGCACGATGGACATATGCAGGTATTGCGTACATACTTGCAGTACATGTGCGGTACGTCTGGTGGTGTATGGACTTACACGGGAGCAGGACACCCGGATGCACACGATCACAGCCAGCCAGTGGGCATCGGTTGAGAGCGGTTTTCTCTCGCCTTTTGTAGTCTTTAGACTAGGTTCCCTTGCTTAAAGGCACAGTCGCCTTTAAGTGGGAGGTTGTTGGGGTATAGGCGTTTGTGCCTTGCCCGGCCGCCCAGAGTCTGGGCGCCCACTGACTTGTATACCTTATACATAGCATAAGTGTATAGGGGGCTGCTCACTCCTTGGAGTCTCCCCACCCATATCTGTGTGTCGTGTGTCTCCTTCTCTCTCTCTCACTCTCCGTCTGTGGTGCTCCCCGATCCCCTTCAGGTTGACCCTTGCTTTGTTTTGGGAGGTTATTAAAAGATGGGAATCTCTAGGTGGGCCTTTGTGACCATCACCTAGAGAGAGGATATTTACAAAAAAATGGGAATTTACAATGGCTCAGGTGAAAACTGAAGATAATGATGAAAATAACCTATAAATTACTAGAATGGCGTCGTGGTTGCGTGTTGCCGGCGAATGGTGTGCTGTCGGTGCATTGATTTCGAGCGTACTTCTTTTCGGAGTCGTCCGGGACATGCCTTCGG
Organism: Adiantum capillus-veneris; assembly: GCF_014529385.1. Taxonomy (NCBI): domain Eukaryota; kingdom Viridiplantae; phylum Streptophyta; class Polypodiopsida; order Polypodiales; family Pteridaceae; genus Adiantum; species Adiantum capillus-veneris. The sequence continues at coordinate 127,664,352 of NC_140949.1, forward strand.
CACATTTTCTCTTTTTGTTGTTGGCGGCGCGTGCTTTTGATCCTTCTTCTTATTCGTCGATGTCGTAGTCGTAAACCTTTGGTTTTTTCTCTTTTTTTTTGTGGTGCGGTGCGTATATGCGTGTGTGTGTGTGTGTGTATGTATTTTGGTGCATGAGGCGGATGTGTTTGTATGTATATGTATATGTGTGCACGTAAACGTGCGTGGGAAGGGGGCTTTAATATATACAATATATATATTTATTTATTTTATTTTTTTCGCTTGATGGTTGACGGCCGGCTGCCTACTAAACTACGCGAGGCGGATGGGGGGGGGGGGAGATGGGGTCAGAGAGAGAGTGTGGGTGTGTGCGGTGTGTGTGTGTGGGTGCGGGTGTGTGTATTGTGTGTGTGTGTGTGTGTATGGTGTGTGTGGATTGAGAGAGAGAGAGAGAGGGATTCTACTGCGGCCTGAGCACCCGTGAGGGAGAGAGAGAGAGAGAGAGAGAGAGAGAGAGAGAGAGAGAGAGAGAGAGAGAGAGAGAGAGAGAGAGAGAGAGCTTACTACTGCGGGTTGAGCGCCCAAGAGGGAGAGATTGTGAGGGAGAGGGAGGGACAGGGTGTGTGGATAAGAGAGAGAGAGAGAGAGAGAGAGAGAGAGAGAGAGAGAGAGAGAGAGAGAGAGAGAGTATTTCCTGCGCCTCCACAGGCTCGTGAGAGAGAGAGAGAGAGAGAGAGAGAGAGAGAGAGAGAGAGAGTGAAGGAGAGAGAGGGTGAGGTCCTCGCCTTGTGGGCCGCTGGATAAGTGAGTGAAGGAAGGGGGGGGGGGGGGGGGGGGGGGGGGGGGGGGGGGGGGGGGGGGGGGGGGGAGGGGGGTGAGAGAGAGAGGGAATAGTATCTACTGTCTTGCATGGTAGCTTAAGGACGAGAGGAGGGGAGCAAGTCAATGGGTGGGAGTGAGGGAGAATATTAGCGAGCCAAGGGGAAGGGAATGATGCCGAGGGGAGGGTGAGGCGAGTGCGTGGGGAAGATGCGGGGAGGGGTTGGGGAAAGAATATTAGCGGGCCAAGGTAGAGGTAATGAGAGTGGGGGGGGGAGGTTTCCATGCGGCTCACACAGAGGGAGCACGAGAGAGGGGTCGGGGGTGAGTGCTCAAAGCTTGCGGTTGGCCGGGGGGGGGGGGGGGGGGTATGAGGGGGGGGGGGGGGAATAAGTTTTTTTTTTTTTTTCTTTTTTTTCTTTGTTTTTCGAAAGTCGGCTATCATTAGCCCTCTCCGTTTGGCTAGAGGCATTCATGCTTCTAGCCCTTCTTCTGCTTCCTCAGTTGTAGAGTTAGAGGGTTCTCCCTCCTTTGGAATGTCTAGCACGAATTCTGGATCAAACCTAAGAAAATACATTTTCAGTCTCCATCCATTGACCCTAGTCTTGTGAATTCTCCCATCTGCTTCCATCAGCTTATAGCTGTCATTGTCATAGCGTTTCTTGATGATAAATGGCCCTTCCCATCTGGGTTGGAATTTCTTATCCTTCCTAGTGTCAAATCTGTTGTCGTATCTCAGTACTGACATGCCTCTTTCCAGTCCCTTTTCTTTAAGCCCTTGATTGAAAGTGAGCCGGCGTCCTTCTACCTGTGCTGCATAGTGATTGATTGCTTCTTCCCTATCCAGTTGGAGTCTCTCCAGATCCAAGATGTGGTTTCGGAGGTTTACAATTGGACGATGTGTCTGGCTAGCCAAAACTCGTAAGCTGGCTTTTTGTACCTCAATGGGTAGAATTGCCTCCTTCCCATAAACTAGATGGAAAGGAGTGAAACCTAGTGATGTTCGGAACGTTGTTCTGTAGGCCCAAAGAGCTGCCATAAGATGTTTATCCCAGCCCCCTGTGTGGTTGTTCACCTGTTTTGTGATGATTTTGCAAATCATTCCATTTACCTTCTCTACCAGACCATTGCATTGTGGATAGTATGGTGTGGAATGCCGACGTGTGATGCCTAACTTCTTCATCAGTTCTCCCACCAAATCCCCTCTAAATCCTGGTCCTCTATCTGATATTATCTCAAGAGGAGTGCCAAAACGGCTAACGATATGCTCAAAAATGAACTTTGCCACCTCTTGGGCTGTAATGTGGGTGGTGGTCGTTGCTTTTGCACAGTCTACACGCACTATGATGTACAGTTTACCGGATTGGGCCCTTGGTAAAGAACCGATTGCATCTATTCCCCATTTCTCAAAAGGACCATATGAAATGATAGGGGTTTGTGGCTCGTAGGTTAACGTGTGATCACTGGCCACTTGACAACCTTGCATGTTTTACACCAATGGTGTACATCCCTATTCAAACTAGGCCAAAAGTATCCTGCCTGTAGAATCTTCCTACTAGTGATATCTAGAGCAAAATGACCGCTGCAGACGCCGTCATGGCAACTTGAAATTACCTCTATGATTTCATTGGAGGTTGGCACCCGCCTGAGAATTTGATCTTTGCCCTTACAATACAAGTGGTCGTCTATAAGACGGTACCTAGTAGCCTTCCTTACCAGCCACTATTTTTGGCCTTTGGTGTGTCCTGCTGGACATTCTCCTGTATCTAAAAAACTGATGACATCAGGCATAGCATCACTACCTTGGAAGAGGGGTAGTTTTAATTCGATCGCCCCTATGGGAACGTCTTGTATTATTTCTTTATCTAGCGCATCTGCCTCTTGATTTTTTGCTCTGGGGACATGGAATAGTTTCACTGCTTCAAAATTCTTTAGAAGGTCCTTAACTTGGAAAAGTTGACCAAGTAAAACCTGATTTTTACAATCCCAGGTGCCATTTATTTGCCTTATCAAAAGCAAAGCGTCACCGAACACATTCAGGCGTTGAATTCTTTGTGAAATACATTGTTCCAACCCAAGAATGAGGGCTGCATATTCTGCTTCATTGTTGGAGTGGGAGTGTAATAACTGCCCCAAGGAGAATACTCTTTCTTGCCGTTCATTGAAAATGACCATGCCTATTGCAGACTGATCCATTGTTCTCTTGTATGCTCCGTCAAAGAAAAGAGAGTGAGCTCTCTCTAGCTTAGGACTTTCTATCGTTGGTGTTTCTTCCTTTGCTTCCATGTTGGCCTTCAGCTTCTTCTCATAATGGCGATGAGTGAGAATTCCCGCTAAACTAGCCCTGGTTGAGTTTTCTACTTGCATGGTGTAGTCAAACTCTTGTAGTCTAATTAACCACTTTGAGATCCTAGATGAGACATCCATGTGTCGCATTACATATGGGAAAACCTCCTCCATTGTTAGGATTACAAAGGGTCTAGGCAGGAGATAGGAGCGGAACTTTGTGGTAGCAAACATTAGTGCCAGAACCATGAGTTCTACTTCGGTAAATCCTTTTTCTAACGGGGTCATGACACGACTAGAGAAGTAAATAGGGCGCATGAAAGAAGTCTTGGGGTCCTTTTGCATTATCACTGCTCCAAGTGTATCACTTCCCACACTAGGGTTCACATAAAATGGCTCGTCCCACTTAGGAGGTGAAATAGTGGGAAGCTTAGCTAGGATTTGCTTCACCTCAGTAAACTGCTACTCGTTCTCTTCACTCCATGAGAAGACATCCCTCTGGGTGAGTTGTTGTAGGGGAAGGACCACTTGAGATAGTAGGTGAATGAACCTGCTTAAGTATCTTACCTTCTGAAGGAAAGAAACCATCTGCTTGGCGGTGGTGGGTGACGATAAAGATATCAGAGCCTGAATCTTGCTAGGGTCAGCCTCGATTCCTTTTGCTAAAATTACATGACCAAGGAGAGTGACTTTGCTCTCACCAATGTGACACTTGTCCACGTTGAGTTGGCCACCCAAGGTTTGCAGCCTGGTTAAGCCATCATAGACTTTGCTTAAATGAAGGGCTCATGAGCTATAAATGCAAAAATCATCTATGAAAACCCGTATTGATGTTCCAAAGTAGGGTTGGAAAACAAAAGTCACATAGCGTTGAAACGTGGTCGGGGCGTTAGTGAGGCCAAACGGCATCACTCTGTGGCAAAACATCCTCAAGGTGTGATGAAGGTTGTCTTCTTCTGATCCTCCTCTACAATGCTAATCTGTAAGTATCCTGAGTAGCCATCGCATACTGTGTATCGCTCGTGACCTGCCACTTCATTGAGTATTTCATCCTGGAATGGGAGGGTAAAGTGGTCCCTCTTCGTGGCTTCATTGAGAGGTTTATAATCCACACAGACTCTCCACTTACCATTTTTTTTTTGGTGTGACTACTACTGGGGAGACCCATTCTGAGTCTTCGACAGGATAGATGAAGCCTGCTTGTAGCAAACTTCTCACTTCTTTAAGAAATGCCTCTTGTTGGATTACTCCAAGTCTTCTGAGCTTTTGTACTATGGGTTTACTTCTGTATTGAATTATTTTACTTTGACCGCATTTACGATGCCTACGCATTTCACTCTTACATTGTTTGCTATCTTGGCTCGGCAGGGTGCCGGCCTACTTACCTCTAGACCTAGATTGTGCATCATCTTTTCACTCATGATGCATATTTGTGCGCCACCATCTATGTAGACGTTTGAAATTCATTGCCCCTTGATGTGAGCATCCATGGTTGGCATGATGTCGTCGAGATCCCTCCCAAACATAGCCCCAGCTATCCTGGGTCTTGATTTCCTGATACTTACCATTTTCGTCCATTGCCTCCTCATTCTGGGTGCATGGTGGAGTAATTGGGGCCAAGTTATCTTCGGGCCCTGCATTAACACATCCTGAACTAAGTCATAGGGTTTTTCATACTCACCTAGTGAGAAGTCCACGATGCCTATCTTCCACCGTGGTTTAGCTGCTTGCTTGCTAGATTCGGCCTTTCCTTTCATCTTCTCTTCTCTTTGAGATGCCTCCTCGTGCCTCGCACGCTTCACTCCCATAGCATCCACTTCTTTTACCTTCGCTTTTCCTTTGTGCTTCTCTCGGGCTGATTCTTCTACCTTTGCCTTCCCTTTAGCCTCCAAGCTAATAACACTCACCGCTTGGTTCACAGCAGGTGGTGGGGGTAGTGGCGGAATGAGAGGTTGGGGTGGTGGTTGTTGTTGTACAGGTGGTCGAAGGATTTGGACTGGTGGGATTGGTCCTGGTTGCCTAGGTGGTGGTGGTCTTGCTCTTGGCGGAGAGATCTGATTCTGTCTCCCCCCTCTATTGAAATTCTGCCTCCTCGAGTGTGGACAGTAGTACATTCCATGGCCATCTTCCCCGCAGTTGTAACAGTGGTACTCTGGGTTCTGCCTTCGTTGTCCCCTTCCTTGTTCTGGGTTTTTGCCAGATGCATGCCCTTGCTGCACCAGATGCAAAGATAAACTCTCTAGTTGGATGGTGATGCGACTCAGCAGGTCTTGCTGCTCTTCTGATGCCTCCTGCGGCGACGGTTGGACTCTATGTTTGGTTGTTGCAGCCACTGGGGTTGGTCGAGCCGAGCTTGTTTCCTCTGACTCGTTTACTCTTGCTTGCATGCGCAGCTTCTTGTCTTTAAGGTGGGCTACTTCGACTGCCAACTCATATGTTGCAGGAAACCTTCCCTTCACCTTCTCTCTAAGCGGCGACCATAGACCAAAAATGAAACGATCCTTCTTTAGGAAATTAGGTGCTCCTTCACCTTCCTCCAGTGAGGCAACCCATCTCTCCCATATGTCCACAAATTTGGACTCGTAGGTGGCATACTCCAGCAGGCCTCCGTGCTTTAATTCTGTCAGTAGCTGCCATAGCTTCTCCGAGGTTGTTCCTCCACCAAACCTCTTTACAAATGCAGCCCTTAACACATCTCATGCATTCTTGGTAGCCTGGCGCAATGCATTATACCAGGACTTGGCCTCTACTTTCATCAGTAGAGGAAAAATTTTAAGTCGTGAAACGTCGTCATCTTTGTTGGAGACGACACAAGCAATGTCGAAATCATCCAAAAAGTCGGTGGTGGTGAGATCCTCTCCCTTCTTTCTACTGAACGTGGGGAAAGAAACGCTCGCCATGGTGGTGACTCAGGAATTACAAACCTTTTTTTTTTTTTAACATCACATTAACAGTAGCGGCTCATAGCGGCTTTTTACAGGGGTGGGTGGATAGGTTAAAACAGGTTAAAGATAGAGACATTAAAGGAATAATGGTAATCTAATATGGGGAGAATGATAGGGTTCGGGGAATTGAGGATTTCTCCTAGTACCACCGCACCGAATAGGTGTACGATCTTCTATTGGTAGAAGATTTTCCTATCTACATAGATATTCACATGCATATGCTATAGGAATCTTAACGGGAATGCCGTCGGTCCGTTTTCCATCATGCACAGAGGGTGGAATACTTACTTATACTCTTACCGTGCCAGTGTTGATGAGTCGGCACATCCACAAGAGGTCGTCGCCTTTCATGGGCTCTACCTTTCCTTCGTTTCTCAGCACGTACGGGGTGATGGCGACGCGTCTGACCACTCCCAGCCTCTTGGCTAACAGCAATTGCAGGTAATTTCCGTAATCGGCATGTTGCATGAATTCTACTCCATTCAGTTGCAACTCGTCCCCAGCCCACTGGGTTTCTTCTGTGGTAGAGAGTTTCTTCAGGATAAGTTGTACAGGGAGAGGAGGAAGATCCTCCACTCGCCTCCCAAAACAGCGAGAGCAGTAGCCGAACCACTCTTCTATAGAACATGGGAATCTTCTTACCACTTCTTCTTCCGGATTGTCGAAGTGGATTGGTAGCACTCGCATGTGTCGTTTTATAGTTAGAACGAGCGACACGAGATGGAGAATTTACCTCTTGATACTGACGACACTGCAGCCTGGCAGTAGCACCTCAATGAAGGCGGCTAGTGCCTCCTTCGTTTCCTCTTCTTCCGTCCTCCAGTTAGAAAATTCCTTCAGCCATTCATCCATGATTGATAGTGGACGTCACTTTCAGCATTGTAAATTGAAGGGTCTTAGAAAAGCCCTCCTCCGTATGGGCACCAAATGACGGACACAAAGCCGACCCCTAACCCCGACGGACTCTAAAATGTCAGGGGCCAAATGGCGCACCTCGAGCCTGCCACGGTAAAGTGAACAAGGGGCACCACCTAGCTTTGAGCAGGTAGGACGCAAACCACGATGATATGAACACTGCAAACTTACACAGCGAGAGAGAGAGAGATAGAGAGAGAGAGAGAGAGAGAGAGAGAGAGAGATTTAGATTTTCAAATAATGAAAACCCTCGGGGGTGTGAGGGTGAATTACTTCTGCAGTATTTACAAAAAAAAATGGCATGCCGTGTTGATAGAGAGGTAGGGAGAGGAGGTGGTGCAACCTACTTGGTGCGTTCTCTAAGACGACTCAATGATTGTGAATACTTACTACCAAGAGCATGTATACATGTGTGCATCGACCATTGGATTCGAGAGATGGATGTGGTTCCCTTCGCATGATGCAATTCCCAAGACAAACCCAACACACAAGCCCCCCCTCCCCGTGATGGTGATAGTGTCAATCCTTCCCACTACACTCTACCAAATGCTTGGCTCCTCATGAATTGTCTCCCCCCCGATAGTGACCTCTCAGTGCCAATTTATAGGTGTTGGCTGCTTGGATTATGGGAATCCCAGTGTGGTTAGGGTAAGCTTAATCGGGGAGACAAAGCAAGTGGTGGGCCCGATGTGGTTGACCCTTGCTTTGTTTTGGGAGGTTATTAAAAGATGGGAATCTCTAGGTGGGACTTTGTGACCATCACCTAGAGAGAGGATATTTACAAAAAATGGGAATTTACAATGGCTCAGGTGAAAACTGAAGATAATGATGAAAATAACCTATAAATTACTGGAATGGCGTCGTGGTTGCGTGTTGCCAGCGAATGGTGTGCTATCGGTGCGTTGATGTCGAGCGTACTTCCTTTCGGAGTCGGTCGGGGCATGCCTTCAATGCATTTTCTCTTTTTGTTGTTGGCGGCGTGTTCTTTTGATCCTTCTTCTTATTCGTCGATGTCGTAGTCGTAAACCTTTGGTTTTTTCTCTTCTTTTTTTTTTGTGGTACGGTGCGTATATGCGTGTATGTGTGTGTGTGTATGTATTGGTGCATGAGGAGGATGTGTGTGTATGTATATGTATGTGTGTGCGCGTAAACGTGCGTGGGAAGGGGGCTTTAATATATACAATATATATATTCTTTTATTTTTATTTTGTTTCGTTTGATGGTTGACGGCCGGCTACGTGCTAAACTACGCGAGGTGGATGGTGGGGGGAGATGGGGTCAGAGAGAGAGCGTGGGTGTGTGCGGTGTGTGTGTGTGTGTGTGCGTGCGGGTGTGTGTATTGTGTGTGTGTGTGTGTGTGTGTGTGTGTGTGTGTGTGTGTGTGTGTGTGTGTGTGTGTGTGTGTAGTGTATGTGGATTGAGAGAGAGAGAGAGAGAGAGAGGGATTCTATTGCGGCCTGAGCGCCCGTGAGGGAGAGAGAGAGAGAGAGATTACTGTTGCGGGTTGAGCGCCCGAGAGGGAGAGATTGTGAGGGAGAGGGAGGGATAGGGTGTGTGGATAAGACAGAGAGAGAGTGTGTATTTCCTGTGCCTCCACAAGCTCGTGAGAGAGAGAGAGAGTGAGGGAGAGAGAGGGTGAGGTCCGCGCCTTGTGGGCCGTGAGACAAGAGAGTGAAGGAAGGGGGGGGGGGGGGGGGGATTGGCAATGGAGTGGGGTAGGGGAGATGTGTGGGTGAGAGAGAGAGGGAATAGTATCTACTGTCTTGCATGGTAGCTTAAGGACGAGAGGAGGGGAGCAAGTCAATGGGTGGGAGTGAGGGAGAATATTAGCGGGCCAAGGGGAAGGCAATGAGGCCGACGGGAGGGTAAGGCGAGCGGGTGGGGAAGAGGGGGGAGGGGTTGGGGAAAGAATATTAGCGGGCCAAGGTAGGGGTAATGAGAGTGGGGGGAAGTGTGGGGGGGAGGGGGGGGGTGTAAAGGGTGAGTGTAAGAATACGGGAGAGCGGAAGGGGGGGGGGGGGGGTTCCATGCGGCTCACACAGACGAAGCACGAGAGAGGGGTCGGGGGTGAGTGCTCAAAGCTTGCGCTTGGCCGGGGGGGGGGGGGGGGGGGGGGGGAATAAGTTTTTTTTTTCTTTTTTTTCTTTGTTTTTTGAAAGTCGGCTATTAATGGCTATGACCAAGATCACTCACATAGTGCATTTGTTACAGAAAGTGAGAAAAACTCTCTTTCATAATTATACCTTCTCAATTTTTGAGGTCTTAATACAATATATGGGTCATGGATACATATTTCAATGGAACATGCACATTCTTTAATGCTCTTTGCATGGCATATGAGATAGAGCAAGATGTATTGTAAGGAGGGAATGCTTTTAGAACCCTTTTATCAAGGTTTCGCATAGGCAAGCAAATAATATCTTACAGTTTTTTAACATATGAATTTTCAAGCTTTGTAAGTAATTTTTTCAATAAAAAATAATAAATACCCGTTGCAATTTTGTTGTACCTTAATTCTTAAATCTCAAATTTGTGCACTTTTAATCATAAATAGCAACTAATACCTACTAACTTAAATTTTGTAAATCTATCCTTTACAATAAGGGGTTAAGGAAAAGGTTTCTTTGTTAGCAGTACCGTCTCTCTCTCTCTCTCTCTCTCTCTCTCTCTCTCTCTCTCTCTCTCTCTCTCTCTCTCTCTCTAAGTCTTTGTGACCCCTCAATGCTCACCCTTTGCCTTTGAAGACTTCACCTTGTTTAAAAATGATTTCTGGTACAAAAAAAACAAACAAACAAACGCTTTTAAAAGATTCATCTTGCTTGAAAATCTCTAATCATTCGTTGCACTCCCCCTCCCAAAAACCAAGTGAAAGAATCACGGTGGCTTTCTAAAATAATTAGAACGTGATAAAATCATTAGGTTAAGTTTAAGTAGAAGAAAGGATTGCCTCAGCTTAGCCTTGAGCCGGTTGAAAATGGAGACTTCTTGGTTGCAAACCATGGTAAAGGGAAGAAAAACTGGTGAAATATGTGAGAGATAAGGTTCAAAAATCCTGCAAATTTTAAATTTATGCTAGTATTTCCAGTTCGCTTCTTTGTGGGAAGGAAACCCAATCGAAGGCCGCTTAATAAAAGAGACTTTCCTGAATATTGACTAGAATTAATTTATAGATTGTAAGAAAAGTCAAGCCATATGAGGCTGTGAAATTAAAAAAGCTAAGCTACAAAGCTTGGAGCAATCTGTCAGAGTGGGATATTGTTACCTCTACCTGGAAAATTCAACCAACAGGCTCAACTGTCACTGTCAGAATGCGGCAGGCGTGGAATACCATAAAGGAACACTACTATGAGCTTCCAGTCAAGCTAATGAATTTTGATTTTATGATGCAAAAATCTATGTGGATTGGAAGCATAGCCAAGAAACAAAAGTGGATTCTAGGCATCAAAGGACACAAATGTCATAAAGCTGAAATCAGAAAATGGGAAGATTTGCATCAAGCAGGAGTTTGGCTAAATGCTGAACAAATTACTAACTTCTATGATATTACTACTGGTTTAGTGGTTGAAGTTATGAGCAGGTTGGAGAAACTGAAGGAACTTCGGCTAAACTACACAGTAAAGGCCAGAAGGACTATCTCATTGTCAGCTATAGCTTGGGATATGTATAAAAAATACTCAAGCACACCAAGTTTTGATGAAACCCTGAGGAAAAAGCTGAATCTCAAGTGGGGTCTGAAGTGGAGCGCAAAGAAGTTTCAAGTGTGTTTGGGGGTTTGCCTTCTCAATCAAGCACAGTTTTCTAGCCTGGCTAATACTCCATTAAGGAGTCTGGAGAGCAAAAAGGGCTCTTAGGGCTGCTATTGGAGATGGTAAATGCAGAAGATATTCTGCCCAAGAAGATATCAAACATTTGTTTGTTGAGTGTCCAGCAAATTACAAACTTCTACAAATTCTTGGGAACTGTTGCAAAGAAGTGCATCCTCAGCAATTCAATGCCCAAGAGCTGATCATAGGAGACTGCATAAGAATGGACATTCCACTTTGCAATTTTTGGAGATTAGAGTATCTGTGGACCTGCTAGATACAGAGAAATGAGGCAATCTTTCAAGACAAAATCACAGATTTTAGCATGGTCTTTGTTCTACAGCTGAAGAAGCTCACCATGAGAGCTCTAAAGACAATGAAGGAAGTATCTGACGACCCCCTGTACAACATTCAAAGAACTTCCAAGTGGCAAAGGTGGAGTGAAGATATGCTGACATTCTACTCCAAGGAAAGGCTCCTTATGGCTAACACCCTATTTGTATCATATGAGTGACTCTTTCTTTTTCCTGCATAGGGATATCACACTCCCTTCCTGTGTGGTGATTTTGTACTTTCTTCTTTTTTAATCAATTCTTGTTTTCTCAACAACAAAAAAACTCATATATATATATATGTATGTGTGTGTGTATCCATAGAATTTATTAGAATTATGTAAGTGACCTTTCACTTTAACATTCTAAAACAATAGAATGCAAAAAAAAGTAAAGACATGTCTGGATATGAAAGATATGAAATGAAAGTGAAATAAACATTTAAAGTAAGTCTCTATCATGTACCGAAAACAATGAAAGTATCCGTGACAACAACACAACACTAAGGTCTCTTTTAGAAAGCAAAATCGAATCTAGCTTTGGGAAATAGCACATGGTTAATTTATCTTCAATGCTCTTCAAGACTTTTAAGGCTCTTTTTAGAGACAGGTGTCTAACAAAATAATTAAATAAACTAAGGTTTTTAGGAGGCTAAAAAGTGAATGTCTTGTTTTGAGATGATGTAAAGGAATGTGTATTTATATAGGTGTATGTCTATTACTAAGGCAAAACAAATAATAAAGTGAATACAGCCCTCCACCCTCTCAAAATATTTTCAGAAGATGTAAAGGACAATGTGTTTATATAGGCGTATGTCGATTACTAACACAAAACAAAAAAATCAAAAAAGAATGCAATAAAAAAAAATACTTTTAAAAGTCAACACTCCACCCTTCAAAGTTATTTTGAGAAGATGTAAAGGGAAGTGTGTTTGTATAGGTGTATTCACATTATTAAATCAAAAGAATAGAAAAGAAAAATCAATAAAGTGAGTACAACCTTGGAAAATGTTGGAGTTAGGGATGCACACAACTTGGAGCTCAAGGCACACAACACAGAGTGTATTTCTTAGTGCAAAATAAAAAGATAAGCTGGCTCAAGAATGATGGGTGTATATACTATGCACGGGAAAAAAAAACCTCGTTGAGAGGAAAAAATATCCCAGCGGTCCTAAGTGTGTTCACACACATCACTACCACATATATGGGTAGCAAATCCCCATGGGAGTGATGCAGTGAACACGACAGATGGCACGCAGTATAGGGAAGTGTCATGCCTTGAGGACATGATCAATCCACACTGAGAAGCAAGTTCAAAAGCTTTGCAAAAAGCTTCAAACTTCTCACGAGGCAATACCTTTGTGAACATATCTGCAAGGTTGTTCTCTTGTCAGCACATAAGCCAAGTTGATCTCTTCTACTAAGAATATCTCTCTAACAGTGATAATGCACTTCAATGTGCTTTGTGCGAGCATGAAAAACTAGGTTCCTCGCACAACTGCCAATGCCCTATGACTGTCATTGTAGATGATGTTGGGAGTGTCTTGTCCAACACCCAAATCAGCCATAAGACATTTGAGCCATACACACTTTACTATAGTTGTGAAGACCGCCCTATACTCAGTTTCACAATTGGAAGTGGTCACACTAGGTTGCTTCTTGCTCAACCATGATATGCATGAACTATTGAGCATGAAACAAAAACCCACTTGTGGACATTCACGTGTCATAACAACCAGCCCAATCTGAGTCCAAAAAAGCATGCAAATCTAACAACAATGATCCCCTCTTGGGATAAAACAACCCAAGATATAAAGTGCCACTCAAGTAGCAAAAGATCCTCTTAATAACTTGCCAATGCTTAGACCTTGGGCTATGCATAGATTTGCTGACCTGTGAAACTGCAAATTGCATACAGTAATAAGGCATCCAACAACAATCTGATACAGAGTGATATTGAAAAGATCACCAGCATCATGAAGATTTATTTCAGATGTGTTTGCATTGGTGTAGTAATAGGTTTGCAGTCCTCAAGGCCAAACTTACATAGAAATGTATCTATATAGCTTGTTTGACACAAGGCAATACCTCCATCAAATTTCTTAAACTCTATGTCCAAGTAATGATGCAAAAGCCCCAAGTCTTTCATCTTGAAAGTAGCGCTCAAATCAACCTTGAATTCGGGAATGTGTGTTTCATTCGGACCACTAATCAACAAATCATCTACATATAGTACGACAATGAGAAACACATCACCCTCACAAAAGTGCTTTCACTTGGACTGTTACAAAAGCCTTGTTTAACCAAGCACAAGGAGATTTCTTCAACCCATACAAAGCTTTCTTACATTTGCACGCTTTATTTTCCTATCCTTCCTTGACAAAAACGCGAGACTGCATTACATAAACTTTCTTAAATATATCACCATTCAAGAAAGTAGTAACACTCTCTGGTTGATGTACATTCCATCCAAAATGAGATGCCAATGCACATAGAAAACAAACAATAGTCATAAGCTTACGTTTCAACTTGTAAACCCACTTCATACCAATGGCCTTTTTTCCAAGAGGAAAATCACATAAGTGCATCATATTTTGATTGCACGACAACCATCCAATTTTTTAAGTTTTGTGCTTCATCAAAAGAAAGAGGTTCCTCCTCATCACATAAGCTAGAAACAGCCAAACCATAACAATCTAGCGCATAAGATACATGGCAAGAACCTGAACAAGTACAACTAGACATAGGTGCATCCAATTTACTGTCATGCAAAGTATGCACCAGCCATTTTGGCATACCTCTAGCCTCTTCATTCTCATCCCTTTCCACATCAATTACATCATTATATCAACATCAGTAATAGGCTGGTCCCTAACATTTTTAGAAACCCGCATAGGCTATACATTTGCCTCATTGGAATTTACATTCAAGTTTCCACCTTTAAAAAGAGGCAACAAAGTGTCATAAATGTCATGTGAGCTTACATTACTATCTGTGGTACATGATAACAAAGGCTAAATAGGATCTTCCACAAACACCACATCTCGTGCAACCAAGATATGTTTCTTTTGTGGATGGTATAACCTGTAACCTTGGGGTGCACTATGTAATCATATTAATGTATAGCGTGAGTTCAAAAGGAGGGGTTTTAAAGTGCAAAAATTTTAGGCAATTTAATAGAGATACATTAAAATAAGGGGTTTTTATATTCAATTTTGAAAAAAATCATAAAATAAAGGGTCATTTTATTCATCAAACATGTTAAAAGAGGGTTTTTTAATACCCCATGAATGCACGTTATATAGGGGGTACTGAATGGTAAACCCCCCAAACCTATAACCTTTGCCTTCATTATTGTAACCAAGACAACTGCATTTAACAGTCTTATCTAAAAATGTATGTCTCATAACAGAAATTCCACAAATTTTGTTCATCAATGTATTTCTCATAAAGAACCAGTTCTTAAGACCCTTTTTCACAAATTGAAGTGTTTTTAACAAAAACAAGTAGCTTGCCCTCAATCTCATAGTAGTATCAATTTTTTGCGTTGCATTTGTGACACGAAAGAATAAGCTAAACAACCAAAAATATGCATGTGATCAATAGATGGCTTCTTATCATGCCATGCTTCATACAGAGTCATAGAATACAAGGCTTCAGTAGGACACCTGCTAAATACATAAGTAGCACGCATGATAGCCTCAAGCCAAGACAAATGTGGCAAAGCTTGACTCTTGACCATACATGGTGCCATCTCTGTAAGCGACCTATTTTTTCCTTTTAGCAACACCATTTTTTTGAGGTGTATATAGCACTCTACAATAGTGTTGTATCCCAGGATAAGCCAAAAATACATTAAACTCATGAGACATATACTCCCCCCCCCCCCCCCCCCCCCCCCCCTCCTCTGAATGGAGGGTGTCCATTTATAGACATTTTCAGCCATAGCCAAAACTTTCTTGAAGCACATGAACACTTCAAACCTAGCTTTAAGCGGATACAACCACGCATTCTTGGAGTAATCATCAATGGAAGTCATGAATTATAGGTAATTTCCCAAGGATGGAGTTTGCATAGGCCCACAAACACCACTATGCACAAGTTACAACTTGCCTGTAGCCCTTACTGAAACATCCTTTGGAAACTTCAAATGTTGCATCTTACCCAAAATACAGCCTTCACAAACATGCTTAGAAAGTGCTTCAAGAGGTATTAAAGAAGCAACCATATCAAATTTTTGCAAATGCAGTAAATTGGCAAAAGTCAGCTGCCCAAAATGTGCATGCCAAAGTTTTGCATCTAAGCAACCTTTGAATCCACAACTGCATTTGCAAAATTTTACCCATACTTGTCATACAAAGTGAGATTATAAATCCCATGGCACACAATGCTAGATGCAACTATTTCATCACCGAAACTAAGATCATGAATTGTACATCTATCATCCACAAGTTTGACAGCAAGCCAAGTCCTACAAGTGTGGATACAGACAAAAGGTTCTTTTTTATCCGTGGTACATAAAGTGCATTAACAAGTGTGAAAGAACTTCCATTTGTAGCAGTTAGCACAACCTTTCCAAATCCCTTGATTGGATAAGAGGCATTGTTGACACAAGTGATCGTACTCCCATGAGGAATAGACTCGAGAGAGGTAAAAAAGTCACCATGTGAAGTAACGTGCATTGTAGCACCACTATCAAAGTACCACACATGTGAATCTGCAGGAATTGACATACATGTATCATGGACAAAAGGATCATAAGTACACTCTACACTAAATGCCCACTATGCATCTACATCAACATCACAATCTCCTTTCCCAAAATATTCTACAATAGTTGCACTTATAGTGGATCCAACCTCTTTCTTTTTGGCCTCTTTTGCCTTCAACTTAGGACATTGCTTTATCAAGTGGTCAGTATCCTTGGAATAATGGCAATGCATCTTTTTCTTGCCCTTTTCACCAGAATTCCTAGACAAGGTGCTACCAGCATAAGCATTAGGAATAGTTGATCTGCTACTCACTCAAGATCCATAAGAAGTGGCTACATTGATGTTACCACCTTTTCTTTGACTAGCAACAAAATCCTGTCCAACTACACATTTTTTAGCCTTGTTCTTTCTTGAAAGTGACTCTTGCAATAGCAATGTGCCTAATGCATCAAACTTGATAGTTTGAGGGGTTCCTTGGGTCATAAGTCTCAAGGATGAGAAAAAGTCTAGTAAGAATCTGGATGCATTGTTAAGAGTCAGCACAAGTGAACTATTAGAAATCACTTTTCTGTAAAAATGAGATGCTCATTAATATCCTTGATACCAGTAAGAAAGGTTTCCATGTCATCTTCCTCTTGCATAATCTTCAACAAAATCCTGTTCAACTACACATTTTTTAGCCTTGTTCTTTCTTGAAAGTGACTCTTGCAATAGCAATGTGCATAATGCATCAAACTTGATAGTTTGAGGGGTTCCTTGGGTCATAAGTCTCAAGTATGAGAAAAATTCTAGTAAGAATCTGGATGCATTGTTAAGAGTCAGCACAAGTGAACTATTAGAAATCACTTTTCTGTAAAAATGAGCTGCTCATTGATATCCTTGATACCAGTAAGAAAGGTTTCCATGTCATCTTCCTCTTGCATAATCTTCAACTCTAGCTCTTTATGCAACAATGCAATTCTAGCCTCATTGCAACTTGTAGAAAGATTAGCTAGAGTATCCCAATCATGTTTTGCAAATTTTTTGATTGAATGTGAGGAGTAATAGTGTGCTTCACAGATAATGCAATCAATGCAAGAGCTTGCTCATCTCTAACATCCCAGCAAGCCATAGGCTTGGGATACTCATCCATAGGCAAAACAACCAGCCGAAAAGAGGAAAACAAAGCAATACTAACATGTGCATATAGCACAACCCAAAGAGGGATGTAAGGACATGTTTTGCACTGACAAAAATTCTATACAAAAGGAGAAAATTGCCTACGTAGTACTGCCTATAGTGAAAACACAGGGCCAAAATGAGCCCGAATCAAAATTTTGAACAAACTAAGCTCTATAAGCTTATCCAAAGTATTATAACACGTGCTATATAGCACAACCCAAAGAGGGCTATAAGGACATGTTCTGCCAAAAATTACACTGACAAAAGATATGTACAACAGGAGAAAATTGCCTACGTAGTTTTGCCTATAGTGGAAACGGAGGCCAAAATGAGCCCAAATCAAAATGCTGAGCAAACTAAGCTCTATGAGCTTATACAAAGTATTAATCGACATGTTGACACTCACCAAAGCTTACCCAAATGAGAGAAACTGAGTAGATGGGTGTTGGCGATGCTACCAACTATGCTCGGGAGGATGCAACCTATTTTGATACCAATTGTTGGAATTAGAGTTGCAGGGATGTACAAACAGCTTGGAGAAGATGAAGAAGTGCAAGGCACACAACAAAGAGTTTCTTTCTTAGTGCACAATAGAAATTCAATTTAGCCCTAGAGTGATGCGCGTATATACTATGCATAGGGAAAACCTCCTAGTGAGGGAAAAAATGCCCCAACGATCCTAAGTATGTTCACACTTAGGACCGTTCACAGCACTACCACATACATGGTAACGAAAAACAGCTTTTTTTCCATACTCACAATAGTGAGTGGAGATGATATATTAACTCAGTTGAACAATATATAAAAGACCTCAAGCATAGCTCGTGCCTTGAGGGATTATCAACACTATAAAGGGGCTTTTTGGTTATAGACATAAGAGAGTTACTTGAGAGATTGAGAGAGATACAATGTAGGGTAACACCCCCGAGCTAGCTTGTACCACTATCATTTTTATTTTAAAAAACACGTAGGTTCCTAGATCTCCAAAAAAATTGTAAGTAGTGAAAGTGGACAACTTGTGTGCACGTTAGAATAGCTTGGTTATGTATATACTTTCCTCCCATGATTAAGCTGACTAAGTAGGCATTAGAACATAAATTTTATAGTCCACATTCCACCCTTTCAAAAAGGACATGATTTCTTGTAGTCTTCAATGATTTTAACAAGTTTTAAG
This sequence comes from Adiantum capillus-veneris, assembly GCF_014529385.1. NCBI lineage: Eukaryota > Viridiplantae > Streptophyta > Polypodiopsida > Polypodiales > Pteridaceae > Adiantum > Adiantum capillus-veneris. The sequence goes on from NC_140949.1 coordinate 127,682,477, forward strand.
CCCCACTTGGGAACTCATGAGATGAACCTCCTTTCATAATTCTCTACATACATACACACATGTAGGGCTACAAAATATCTTAAAAAGTGGTATCATAGAGTTGAAATAATGTAAATACATCTAATCCTAGAATTAGCTAATTTGCAATACTCGGGGGTTTATATGCATTGATCATGTTGATGATCCTCTTATATCTATACCAGACTACATAATCAATTTTTATGAGGATCAAGAATTTGCTCAATCATTAAGATAATTTTCTCATTTTGAAAATGTGTGTGGATGTGTATTGTTGGGAAGTGCATTCCCTAATCACCAATGGTTTAGCATAAGGAGGATGAATCCTTAACTGAACCATGGTGTTAGGGTTATGGTTGGAGAGATGGAGACTAGGGTTAGACTATGCCAAATGCAAGAGCATAAAGAGAGAGAGTATAGACACAAAGATAATGCTCAAAGTGCAAAGATTCATTAGAAAATAGCATCTCAAATAGTTTTAGTGCTTTAAAATAATTGGCCAGAGAAGTTGCACCCTCTTGCTATTGGACCATCTCAACATTTATCTCTTTTTATGTGGCTAAAGGGCATTCTCGTATGGTTCCATAAGTCGGGCTTACCCTAACAATTGTCCCCCTTAAGTCAAACTTTGAGTCTTACAAAATTCTTATGTGTTTTGGTTCATGTGTTCATGTCATGATGCACTCCTAGGCTAACACGATTCTTCTGCATGATACATCATGGTGGTTCTGATTGGATTTAACACTTCACAGTTCTCGATTGGATACATCATGGTGATTCTCAGCAGATTTAGCAACCATGGTTCAATGTCCCATTATACATCATAGCTTTTCTCTATCGGATTCATCACTATGGTTCACAAGTGAGACTTAGTAGGTTCACTAGGAGTCATTGATATTACAAAAATTATTCATTCATGGGGTTTTAATTCATAAATGAAGAAGGGTTGTCAATGTCGTCCCTTCATCATTGATCTTCATGTTTTTTGATGTTGTCTTCATGTCGGTTTGTTGATTATTTATCTTTAGCATGTCGTGATCTTCATTGGTTTCATTGGTCCGATGTGTTGAGAGTGCAATCTTTGTGACCGATGGTGCATAGCACAGATACATTTCATTTTGTGTCTTGTGTGCATATAATGGAAGGCTTTTTCTGAAGGGTTGTAGCATACATGGCATGATGGGCCTATAAAACATGTGATCATTGTGTGTGAAGAGAGGTCTTACCAAAAGAACTCCCAATGGTAGTCTCTATTGTGAGTTTTACAAGAGGAGGTTTAAAAAAAATGATGAATATGAAGTAACTCTTTGCCAAATGCAAAGCATCTCTTCACAATGGTTGAAAGCACTTGAAGTTCGAATATCTTCTTGCATGTTTGTGGCCTTGGCTTTGTAAGCTCCAAATGTTTTGGATGCACTCATTAAATTTGGTGTAAATAACTTTCTATTGTAGGAAGGACCTCTAAGTAGGAACAAGGCTTTTGAGTTCAAAAGTGGCTGCGAGAAAGGCTATTAAGGTTTGGTAAGCAATGTGGGACCAAGTGCCTTTGATTAAATTTAATAATTGGAATATTTCCAATTACAATCGTTTACTTGCGAGCAGCATGACGAAGACCAAAAATAGGTGTGTGGCCGGTGATCAGTCACTAGATGATGTCGAGTGGCAAGTGACATTGTCACGTTAGCAGAGCAATGATGCGGGAGCCTACGGTTGGGTAGTGATGAGGGAGGCCGAGGTTTATCCGTGCACAACCTATAAAACAAGGAGGTAGATAGCAAATGACAATTTTTTTAAGGGGCTAGTTGATGTTTGTGGGAGTAGTTAATGATGCACCCAGGCTGAATTGCACCCATGGAGCAGAAGAACAAGAGGTTGATGACGTGGACGATTGGGTCTGAGAGGCCTAACAATGGTGGGCACGGATAGAATGAGTAGGAGCAGGGGAAACCAACGAGCAAGGGTGGTCAATGAGCAATTTTGTCGGACACAAATTCAAAACTAAAATGATTTTATTACAGAATGTTTGGAATCCACCCAGCTTGCCACAAGCCAAAATAGGCTGCTCCTCAACCACTTAGAGAAAAGCTCGACCAAAAATTCCCTATCCACTTAGCCAAGGGGCCCACGATGTGGAAGCTTCCAAATTTTTTGTTTCTTAATACCGGTATAGCAGGCCTTCACACACCTAAATACATCAAACAATTAAGAAGGGATAATGATGTCCAAATGCAGGGATTAAACATTGATTTTGAAGCTTAAAACACAGAGATTTTGATAGATTGGTAGGACGCCCAAAAGGTGTGCGATTTAGGAAATTGTGGATTCAATGGAATGACATCAGGAGGTCCACCTTACAAACACAAATTTCACAAGGAAATGATGCCTACAACGAGAGCAATGGGACTATAAAATAAGCTGAAACTGTACACAAAAGAATGCAAAAAATAAATAAAAATTGCACACACAAACGAGATTAATGAGTTTTGCTAATCACCAATTGATTGATTAAGAAGGGTAGTGGCTCATTGGTATTGCCAAGAACGTGCCCAAGCTTAATCAATGGGATTAGTGATTAGGGAGAGGCAAAGAGAGGAATTAATTAGGCCTAGGTGTGAACCATTGGCTCTGATACCACTTGTTGAGAAGCATGTTCCCTAATCACCGATGGTTTAGTGTAAGGCTATGGCGGATGAAGCCTCAACTTAACCATGGTGTTAGGTTTAGTATTGGAGAGATGGAGATTAGGGTTAACCATGGTGTTAGGGTTAGGATTGGAGAGATGGAGGTTAGGGTTAGACTATGCAAGAGCATAAAGAGCGAGAGTATATACAAAAATGTTTGTGCGCGTGCAGTGGTGTGAGGTTATCTTTATCAATAAATACCTTGTATAAATGTGTGTGTGTGTGTGTGTGAGAGAGAGAGAGAGAGGGGGGGGGGGGGGGGGGGGGGGGGGGGGTTAAGGAAATGAATGCAAAAGTAAAGAGAATGGTCTTGGGTCTTCCAATTTCAAGATTAAACATTAAAAAGAAGCAATGATTTGAAAGTAACCACTTAAAACCATCATTTCATTCCCTCCAAAGTTAAAAATCCCACCCAAACACTAAGGCCTTTGCCAGTCGTAGGCCAAAAAGTACAAAAATGGTAGATCAAGCGGGACTCAACATCTAGCATATGAGTCAATGACATTGATAGGCAATAAAGTGGTTATTGGTGGTAAAAAGCAACGTTAAGACGGAAGAGCAGTGCTCCAAAAAGCCTAATCATGGCAAACCTAGGTCCTACATATGAGAAATTTTAGAGTTAAATTGATTAGAATTGAAGGCTTTTACACTAAATATCTCTAAATTTCATAGGTTTCCTCACCTTAAAATTAAAAATTTAGAGGTAAATCCCAAATTTTGTAGGTGGGATTACACTAAACTTAGGTCTTTTCTATCACTATGGAAGAGGAATTTTGTCCCATAGAGATACTCAAGAGAAACATACCCACCAATGTTTGCAAAAGGTTTGTCTCAACGTAGCCTTGAGCTAGTTGAAAATCAAGAGTTGAAAACCCTATTAAAAGGATGAAAAACCAATAGAATATATAAGAAAATAGTTCAAAAATCTTGCAAAGTTGGAAGTTTTTGCTAACAGTGAAGAAGCAAACTTGGTTGCAACCAGTTTTCTAGAAAAAGAGAGGCAAGAATTCAAGAGACCCATTCCACTTCCTTTGACATGCCAATAATGGTCGCCTGACAATGGGATTATTTCCCAATGTTGAGGGTTTTGATGTGAGGTAAAGGCTTGATAGAAAGGCATTAGGAAGAGTAGATATAGTGTGATAGTTTATCTCCAATGTGTAGCTAGAATATGATGCATTGGGATGAACCATGGTTAGAAAGAGATGAAGTGGCGAGTGCCTTCTCATGAATGCTCAATGAAGTGAGAGTGATCTAGCATCTTGTCTACTTAAAATCTTTGTTCAATATCTTCCTTGCATTCGAGCTTCTATTTGCATGTGCATGACTCCTAGCCATACTCCTCCTACCTCTACTTGTCGCTAATGTTGTGGTCAGGCAAAGCATAGTTATTAGTAAGATTTTACATTGTCTAGCATTGTGAACTTTATTTTGACATGAATGCTTGTCCTCTGATTTGTTTTGTCAAGAAATCTCTAGAGATTGTGCAAACGCTTGTCGTGGCCTCTAGCTCCAAGTGTTATATAGAGAATTCAAGGCTGGTCTCCTTGTTGAAAAATGACTCCTTTGATCCTTCTGACTGGATAGGGGATATTGTCTCAAAAGGGAATATCTTCAGGCACCTGGGAGCCCCCTTGGGGGTGGATGTTACTCACAAATAAATATTTCATTGGGTCCTTGAAAAAGTCAGAAGAAAACTGAGAAGGTGGGAGTATGCTCTTCTCCCATTTCTAAGCCGGATTAAAATGATAAATTCATTTATGCACCCAATATTGCCTTCACTAGCCCACTTTTTAAGATGCCTAAGTGTCACTGGAAAGAATTCTTAAAAGCTTTTTGCCCAAGTTAAATAGGCGGAGCTATTGATGCTTTTTCCATAGTACTTTTTGATGGTAAAGTAAGAATATGTTACCCTTGAGATAAATAATAGGATGAGATAGAAAGCTTACTATTATACTTAGATATGCATATGTACATTACAAGAAATATAATTACGTATCTAAAAAGTTGCAAGATAGATCTTGTAGCATGCGTTCCCACTATGTACGTGTTACAACACGACATCCACCCCCTCTAAACCTGCATCCTCCGGTATGTGCCACATTCTCTCTTTGTAAGATCAGCCCTCTTGTACATCTCCCTTGCTTTCTTCTTCACTACATCATTCCAAAGCTTTATCTTCACTTTGATCTTCACCTGTGGTTTGCTCTTCCTCCTCATCAACATCTTCTGGATCATTGTCTCCTCTTCTCTTAAACATTTTGATCCTTTTTCATGCAATGGGAATCTTTACTTCTGTACCATCTAGTTTAGACAATCTATAAGTAGCATCTTCATGCACATGCTTTACAACATATGGTCCAAACCATCTTTTTGAGAACTTACGCATGACTGTGTGCTGGCTATCAAGGCTACTATCATACACTAAAACCCGGTCACCTTTGTCACTTGCTTTGCTCCTGAGCCGATGTCGCTTATCAAAGTAGTCCTTGTTTTTCAACCTTGCATTTTTGAGTCGTTCTTTTGCAGCCTCAATGTCTCCAGGTCTTCTCGCTAGTTGCCTTATGCGCAATGCAAGGAGACTTTCCCTACTAAGCCCCTCTTGCCAAGGTAGTACATTCCATGTGGGAATTGTATCTTCAATCGGCATCACTGGCTTTTGACCATACATTAGCTCCGCAGGCATGTAGCCAGTTACTGAGATATGTGTTGTACGATCAACCCATGAAGCCTATGGTAACAGTTTTGGCCACTCACCAACTCTTCGTTCGCAAGCCTTGGCCAAAGCTTTGATGATAGGAGGATGCCCTCTTTCACTCTTTCCACTGCTTCAGGGTTGTAAGTTGTAGTAAGAAAAAGCTTGATTCCTAATTTGGAAAAGAACTCCCTTGCGTCTTTGGCATCCAGTCCACCTCTGTCTGTAGTGATCTTTCCCACACAACCATAACGAAAAATCACCTCATCAAGAAGGAATTTGCACACAACTTCTATGGTTTTAGCTCTTAATGCTCTTCCTTCAACATGATTAGTTAGGTCCTCTCGTGCAAGAACCAAGTATCTCATCTGCCAGAGTTCTAAAGGCATTGTGACTAGATCCACCACCCATTTATATTGCACAGCTAGTGGATATGTAGGGTGCAATCCATCACGATATCGAACATTTGAATACATTTTACAAGTTACACATGACTCTCAAATTGAGATACATCTTTATACATACCCTTCCACTAGTATTTTTCTTTCAACTTGGAGAAGGTTGCCCACACACCTTGTGTCTAGCCCATATACTCTCATGAAACTCTTGCATGAGCTTTACTTGAGTCTCTTTTTTACATATAACCCTTTGTGGTGTAGCACCCTTTTGTTTAGGATGCTTCCACAAGTTAACCATATGCTTTCCTGCGTATCCTCTTGAATTCATGTTCAGACCAATCATCCTGTTTTGTTAGAGTACTCAAGTAGCTTCCAATAAGAAGCCAATCACCTTCATAAAGATCTTTCAAGAAGAATTCAAGTGGATTAGTCATGCAGACATTGTTACCTTTGACATGAGAGATGGAATAGAACTTTGTGCCCACATCATCTCCCTCATCAATCATTTGTCACTCATATTCATACCTTGCCCTTGATAGCATATCTGCCACTGTATTGTCTTTACCTGCAATGTGCTTAAACGCAGGGTTTAAGGACTTAATGTAGGCAATCCACCGCAACATAGCAATGTCTGGCATTGAGCAGCTTGTAATCATCCCAAGAAGTGGTAGATAGTCTGTTTCTACAACCACACATGCACCAATTAGGTACTCTTTTCCATTTTTCAAGCCTGTAACGATACGCCATAACTTTCTCTTTATCTGTGGATAGTTTCTTTGGCGAGCACTTAGTACCTTTGCTCCAAATCTCACCACATACATGTGTCCTTCTTCGTCATCTTGCCCTATTGCCCATCCAATCTCTGTAGCACTGGTGTCTATTGTCACAATTACTAGCCTTTGACACTCATAGTCTACCTTTCTCAAAGTTGGTGCTGACTGGAGAAACTTCTTCAGTTTTTTCATGGCTTTTACATGTGCTTCTGTCCATTTAAACTTTTGATTCTTTCGAAGCAATTGATAAAGAGGATCAGCTACATGCGCATAATGTGGAATCCAAGTACGATAAAAGACAAATGCTCCCAGAAACCTTTTAACCTCACTGATGCTAGTGCATGTTTTTTTCATTCTTTGGATGGCATCTACCTTTGTTGAACAAGGTTTCCTACCATATGGCCCGCACATGTGCCCCACAATGAGCACTTCATTGACACCAAACATAGACTTTTTCCCTGAAAATGTAAGATTCACTTCTTCCAACCTAGACAAAATTTTATCACAATCATTTATGTGATTTACCACAAACCTGCAACATCCCTTGAGATTCAAAGCTTCATCTTTGTCACTTTCTTCACATCCTTTGATAGGCAAATCATCAATGAAAGGCATTGTGATTTGAGGAACAAAGTCACGTAAGACCTTATTCATCCCATTCATCATATGTGCAATCGAGTTGGTTGCTCCCTATGGCAAGGTACACATCCTTACCAAACGTAAAGGTGTCCTCATGGTTGTCAAGACTCTGCTTTTGATTGCAAGCTAAAATTGATCATACCCTAAGTAGAGATCCCCCATTGAGTAGATTGCCCTCCTTGCAAATACATCTGCAAACTCATCCACAATTGGACCTGTACCTACATTTCTAATTGTCACCTTGTTCACTGGCTTCATATCTTGGATGAAGCATAGAGAACCATTCATCTTTGGTGAACCACCTGTTTGAGTATGGAGCACAAGAAGACTCCAAGATTCCCATTTTGATTTTCTCATTCAGTAGCTCTACTAACTTTGGTAAATGAGCCTTTGGAAGCGGAATAGGCCGCATTTTCCAAGGCACATGAGGTATAGTGAAAATTACCATAGGAGCTACAATAGAAGGATCAACACATCCTATCTCACGTGGCTCAAATGCAAAGGCCTTACCATGCTTTGAAAGCATTTCTTTGAAGCACTTTGTCTCCTCCTGTGTTAGAAACTCCTCGCAACCAATCTGCAACTCTTGAAAAGACTCCTTTGTGAAGGTATGCCCGATCTTTTTAGGATTCCTTAAACTTGGTTGCAAAGAAGCTTGCTCAATCTTTTCCTTGTTGTTGGGTGGTAAGGGTGAAGCTACTAGTTTTACCTTCTTTGCTACACTCTTGTATTTAGTTTTAACATGGACTTCTGGGCTAATTGTTTGGTTTTCTTTAAAGGCTTCTATTACTTGATACATTTCCATAGAGAAAACTTTCACAACTTCATTTTCAAGATGCAAAATAGACCCCATTATAACATCAAGCTCACCCATAGTATCTACAAAAGAAACTTGTTCACACAAACCCAAAATATTTTTAGTAGGCTCTAGCAACCCACTCTCTTTCATGCCTATTTGTACATTATGTACATATTATTTCCTCTCACATCTCTTCAAATCTTCAAGTTTCGTAAAACATACTGATCCATTCCTTGTTACCAAGGAGCCCATTGAGAAAGTTTCACCTATTTTTGGATCAAGCAAGACCCTTTTTCTTTCTGTACCACTGCAATCTCGTTTTACAATGGTACTTGGCCAAAACCCATCATTTCCCTATGTTCATGAAACTCTTTGCTCACCTTTGGTAGAGGATGATCTCTGAGGTTGTCACGATTTTTTCATGGTTCACACAAACTATGAGAAATTGGACAGCACGTTCACCATCTTTGCTGTGTATCCTAGCATATGATGAACCATCGTCCATTACCTTTGTTTCCATTCGAAATCCCACAATGTAGGGTTGTCCAAGGATCAGATGATATGAAGATGTATCCTGTACGAAGAAGTTTTGGTCAATCTTTGTTGGGTTCAAGCCCTTATTGGTCAGCTTATTGGTCAACCCATGAGAACAAGTCTCAAGGCATGCAGGTATAGACCATTAGTTAGTTGAGTTTGCATGTGGAAAAGGTGAGGTAGACATCACCTTCCAAAGACAATGTAAAAGGCTTCCTTTAATAAAAAATTAGTAGTAGTGTTGTTTATTCAAGCTGTGTCGACCTCTCTCTCTCTCTCTCTCTCTCTCTCTCTCTCTCTCTCTCTCTCTCTCTCTCTCTCTCTCTCTCTCTCTCTCTCTCTCTCTCTCTCTCTCTCTCTCTCTCTCTCGCCTTCTGCTGCACCTCCACCTGCACCACCATGCCTCCATAGCTAAAGCACCCAACAACTGGTATCAGAGCGTGTACTCGGTCTTTGGCTCAATCTCGGCGCTCGACACAAGCAACGCGGGATCGGCCGCTAGCAGAGGACAGAGAGGCGCAGTCAACTTGCAGAAAATTTGACAAGACCAGCATCAACGAGGTCGCCCTGGCATGCTGACGCTTATTCGTCTCTTGAGCTCCTGCCAATTCGGCCTTCCACAGCCCGCTTGAAGCATAATCGCCATGCCCGCCATCTGCCTGCACTACACCGAGAATTGAAAAGCCCTAATTTACCTTTGGTTTCACACATAGGTTTTCTAATTTTTCACATGGTCATTAGGATTATGTATTTAAGCAGTGTTTCCCACCCTTGCAAAATCCTCGCAAATTCTTTCGTGCTACAATTCTTGCAATATTTTCTCGTGTTTCGGTGTGCTAGGACTACAGCATTTTACTAGTGTGCAGAATTTCCAAAAAATCAATTGTTATCAAAGTTGCTTCCCGGAAATTCAATTGCTGCAAATTGACTCTTGAATTAAGTCAATTGTTTCCGACTCTTTGACGGACATTTTTTGCCAGCATAAAGCTATCCTTTGCATATCAAATATGGAATCAAAAGTCGACAAGTTCAATGGATCCGGCTTCCATACTTGGCAGATCAAAGTTAAAGGCTATTTGATGCGCAAAAACTTATGGAAAATGGTCAAGCCTCTCGCACCTGACGAATCTGGAACATCCGCTGTAGTTACAAGGGCATTATCATAGCCGCTGTAGATCTCATAGCCATTTTGTTAAAAAGTTTGACTGACAAATTTCATCAGATTGTTACTGTTTTAAAAGAGAAAGATCCGCTGCCCTCCTTGGATGGTATCATCAATTCATTGCAGGAAGAAGAACGCAGGGTACCTAGTACCAATTCTACTATCATTCCCAGTGCATATACAATCTCGAATGCCGTATCCCCCACCAATTCTTCTGATACTTCCAGTGCATATGCAGTCACTAAATGTGCTGCTACAGCAGCTTCATCTCGACCATTCAATGGAACCAGAACTTGTGCCATTTGTGGGTGCAACAATCATCAGATGAAAGACTATTTCAAGAAGAATCCTTGTGTTCACTGTGGTAAAACAAATCATCCGTCAAATAAGTGCTTTTAAAAGGGTAAAACTCAAATTCATGTGGTTGAGGGAGACACTGAATCTCCAATATATTCTGTTGATGAGGAAATTTATTAGATCAACTCTTTTCATGTTGTTTACTCAAAATAAATTGTTCGGGTTATAGACACTGTCACAAAAATAAGTGGTAAGACCTCCCAATTTTTATCAGTTCTCAGCCCTTTTTGTTGCACTCTCATGAGGTTACTAGGTACACCATAAACCCAAGGTTTGGCAGTGAACCAAAAACTCCATTTTTGGTAGCTATATATTTGGCCTACACCCTATCTGTTTAGGGGGGGGGGGGGGGGGGGGGGGGGGGGGGAGTTACTTATCTAGCATCAGGTTATGGATACACCAGAAATCCTTGGTTGTGAGAAAACCTAAAACTCACGGTTGACGAGTACACCAAAAACTCGAGGTATCATGAGTTGCTTGTCTAGTGCGGGCTTGAGGGGGGGATTGTTCGGTTCAAGACCTTATTGGTCAGCTTATTGGTCAGCCCATGAGAACAAGTCTCAAGGCATGCAGGTATAGACCATTAGTTAGTTGAGTTTGCATGTGTAAAAGGTGAGGTAGACATCACCTTCCAAAGACTATGTAAAAGGATTCCTTTAATAAAAAATTAGTAGTAGCGTTGTTTATTCAAGCTCTCTCTCTCTCTCTCTCTCTCTCTCTCTCTCTCTCTCTCTCTCTCTCTCTCTCTCTCTCTCTCTCGCCTTCTACTACATCTCCACCTGCACCACCATGCCCTCATAGCTAAAGCACCCAACAATCTTTACATGACCTATTGTCACCTTCACATGTGGACATGCTGCATACAATTCACCGGATGAATTGTTTGCCACTTTTACCATCGGCCATTTGCACTTGCTATAGAGACTCTTTGACATTATGTTTATTTCTAAACCATGGTCAATCAAGGCAACAAATGGCTCTTCAAGATCACCTACCTTGACCAAAGTTTCTGTAATAGCCCTTGCCCAGTGACTTCGTGAATAGTAGCTCCTAGGAATAGCTTCAACTTCTTCATCATCATTTGAGAAATGCACTTGCTTCACTCCCCCTTTAGATTGGTAGCATCCTCCATCATCCTCCTTATTTTGCAACTGCATCCCTTGTGTCTTCAAGGTTTCTCCGTCAACCTGTGGACGAGCAACTTCAGCAAGATTTTGCCTCTTTCTCTTGATGATGTCAATGATCTCCTCGTAGAATTCACGCTTTGCAATGCCAAGGACTTCTCCCAAAGTGAACTCAATCTTGCTATTCAAAATCCTTTCCTCCAAGACTTTCTTTAAAGTTGTAGCAACCTCAAAATTAGATTGTAGTTTATAAGTTGGGACTTTTGTCTTACCTTTTGTTGGCTCTTTCTTTTTCCTGTTGTAGACTCCTCCATGAGTACTTCAGGTGGAGATGCTCCTTGTGTCAAGGGTGTTTGAGAAGGCATTGAGTCGCTTCTTCCCCCACTTCTAGAAGCTCTTTTTTATAGTCCTTCATCAGCATTCTCACGTCTGTGCTTCTCTTCTACAATAGTCTCATTTTGTTGGCATTTTGTAATGTAGGCATTTACTGACAATGAGTCCACTAGATCATTCCATCCTGTTTCTAGACGTATACAATCACCTGCTTCATGTAGAATCTCTTTTGTAAGCTTTCCCTTTTTATCTATTTGCATGACGTTTGGCCAAATTTGACCATGATGGTCACTCACCTCTTCATCACTAAGATGCTCATTTTTTACTCCATAAGTAGCTGCCTCAACTGAAGAGGTGGCATGATTAGTTGCCATATCTTCAACTAAGGTTTGTATTCCCCCCTTCCCAAAGTTAGTTCTCAAGGGTAGACCTGTCTCTCTTAAGTGTATTTTACCATCCTTAAAAAAGACAACATCTTTTGACAAAGCATCACTAAAATCATCACAATCCCTTCTTACATGGTCTGTACTATCACACCAAATACCTCTATTAACAAACCCTTGTCTGGGCTATTGCCTTTGCCTAGGAAGTGGCCCTAACGGTTGGCCTTTATCTTCAAGCTTTGCAAGCTTCACCTTCAAGTCACGCATTCCCTTCACAAGATCATCTAGCATGGACTCATCGAACTGAGGACCGATAAATGTAAGCTTTACCATTTTGTCGGAAGTTGAGGTGGAAGGACTTGTAGTGTTTACTACCATCTTGTCCCTTCTTCTTTGTCATTTGGCAAGCAGTGAGACAGCACCTTCAACCTCATTCCAGTCGGTCTTTAGTCCTTGCTCAGCATCTTTATCTTCAAGAAGAAGCTCCAAATTTTCTTGAAAATCTTTACATGTAGCTTGTAAGAAAATATTTGTCTTCTCTGCATCTAGTGTGGCCCTTTCTATCCTGGTGAGTTGTGCATAGAGCCGCTCAAATTCCTTAAGTAGCTCTATTATTGATAGTCCTTGCTTTGGCTTGACTACCCATTCTAAGACTATCCTTTTGGTCACTCTCTCAGAGTCCTCCATGAAATATTCCTCCTTTAAAGCTACTTTGAGTTCTTCCCACTTTCTCCCATGCCCATCTTTAATTTCCCTAACATGTTCTCTAATTTTTGGAGCAACAACTAGCTCAAAGCTTTTAATCATCTCACCTTCTGACACGCGATGCAGCTCCATCTCCTTCACATACTCGCGTAAGTACTTGGTTACATCTTTGTCATTGAACTGATCCATTCTATTGACGATCGCTTGTATGGCCTTAGTTGTTGAAATCTCCCTTCTTTTAGTGGCATGTTGTTGTTGCATGAACATTGCAAATGCTTGAAACATTTGCATTGTTGCTGGGTCAAAATGCATACCCTGATGCTAAACATGATCACCCATGGTTACCCAAAAACACACCCTGGCAGATTCACGTCGGGTTCACCAAAAATATGTCGAGAAATTTGTGGTCTTGCCAGGAAAGCATCGGGATTTTGGCTGTGAGAGTTTGTGAGAGAACCCCAAAAACTATATGAAGGAGTTAAACCATAGATGCCATGAAGTATAGGGTTTGGAAGGAAGTGCAATCAAAGAAGCTTCATTCTTTCTCTCTTGTACTCACGCACACAAAGAAAGACCACAAAAGAGAATATCAAAACAACACAAAGATGAAAACATCAAGGCTATGGTCATATCGTATCATGGGTAATATGAAAGGGTTAATAGATGAGTTAATGGCGTTCAATCTTTGCCGACCAAACAGACTATGAATTGTTCTTTAGAATTGTAGTTTTGTGCTCACCATAATATATATGTTTTGTCTAGTGATTGGGATTAATTGTATGTACAAATCCTCTTGGTTCATAGCAAGATAGTTACACTTACATCAAAAGAAAAGTTATAGTCTATAAGAGGTAGTATGATGAGATCCGGTGAAAGAAGTATTTCATTGAGCCTTTCTGGGCCAAAGAGAAACAGTATATGTTGTTGAAAGTGTATTTTACGACTAATCCATACGTTAATTCTAATAGACTGCACAAAGTGGAAGCGATAAAAATTCTCATCATGTGGATTATTCATCTAGGATAACTCTAGTATATGCAAAATGTAAATATGAAAGAAGTAAAGAGATGAGAAGTTTCCCTCCCAAGCCCTATTCTTGCATGTAGCCAATAAGGATACTGCGGGGAGAGATGTACCTGTAGCAAGGAGAACATAAAATTTGTAGAGAGAATAAATTTCTAAGAGTGAGAGAGATAGGTTTGGTTAAGTAGATGAGATTAGATATATATATGTTGGATTAAAGATGAACAGAAAACAACAAGAAATCAACAAAATATCAATGTAGAACACATCTTACTTGACAAACCCTTCGGTACCATTTTTGATGGAGAGAGAAGAAGAAGGAAGAATTCAACTTTGATTGATACACCAAGTCCAAGACCTTCTTTGATTAGAGTTGATCTTCCAAGGATAGCTTACAAGGATGGCTAGTCTTCCTCTAGGAGAAAGTGAAGGCTTAGGCTTATGTTAATGGCTAAGTACAATTAGGCATTACTACTCACTTTCTCGTGAATTCCTCTCAACAATGGCTTGAATGGTTTTGACGGCGGCTGGTTTTCAAAACCGCGACCGCGAGAACCATACCCCAAGAAGGGGAGAGCATATTACCAAAGGAAAAAATAAAAAAAAGGAAAAGTTCTTTACCGTTCACCACCCATTAGGCTTAACCACTAGCGGGGCGCCACCAATTTGGCCACACCTCTCCATTCTCACCAGAAGACAGAACCTCTCTCTCCTACTGCTCGACTCCCCAAACCCACTCTCTCTCACTTACTCTGCCGCTGCATCGCCTGGCCAAGTGAGCGCATAAAATGAGATACCACTATCACACCCCCTCTAGCGGGCCACCAGTTTTTGTAAATATTCTCTCTCTCTCTTTCATTTTTCCTTTCTCTCTCTCCCTCTCTCTCTCTTCGCCCGTCCATATTCCAGCTATGGCGGGCCACCATACTATACCCCTCCATCTTCCCTCTCGTCCACACCCCTTCAGCCTCACTCTCCCCCCCCCCCGTTTTCTTTCCAGCTCTGGCGGACCACCGGCATATACCCCCCCCCCCTCTTTCCCTCCCATTAGCTCTCACTCTCTCCCTTTGGGTGAGCGACCCCGCAGGCATAGGAGGGAATCTTATATTCTCTCTATCTCAGTTCACTCCCCTCCTCGATAACCTCTTATCCACATCTTTTCCCCTCCCCCTCCACTCACACACTCTCTCTCACTCTCCCCCCCCCAGGGTGGGAACCCGCCATAAGGAAAATACTCTCTCTCTCTCTATCTCTCTATAACTCCTAAACCCCCCCCCCCCTTTTTTTCGTTGACATTCCCCCCCCCCTTCTAGCCCTTTGTCAGATACGGGCCAAGCGAGCCACTCTCTCTCTCTCGCTCCCGGACCCAACCCGAAGGCGCCGCGTATACACACACACACACACACACACACGCCACACACACACCCACCCTCTCACCTTCTCCCTCCGTGGCCACCTCACCCCACGCTCACTCTCTCTCGTGCGCGTTGTGCGCAGACGGCCCATCTTCCTCTCTTGCTCTCAGCTCGAAGGCGCCACGTTTTCATGCGCTCTCTCTTGAACACACACACACACTCCCTTCCCCACACACAGCGCCCTCTCTCCATCTCTCTTCCCATTTCTCATCCTCACATTCCCTGCTGTAGTAAACAACCGCAATGAAAAAAAAAAAAATTTAATATATATATATATATATATATACATACATAATCCATATACCCCCCTCATTCACACGCACGCTAATACACACATACATACATCCATACATATACACACTCACGCTCGTGCACTCACACATATACACACACGCCTATCCACACGCATCCATAGACAGTACACGCATGCATATACGCACACTCACAACATAAAAAATATTAAAAAAAACGAAGGACATCGACGATATCGACAAAAAGAAAGAAGGCGGCCAAAGCACGCGCCGTCAACACCAAACCAGCAAAGGCGCCAAAGGCATGCCCCGGCCGACCCCGAAAGTGACAAATGCGCTACATCAACGCACCAGCGAGGTTGCTATTCACCAACATCGCATCCACGACGCCCTCTTTAGTAAAAACCGTAGGTTGTCATCATTTTTTCCAATTTCAACCAAACCTTGTAAAAAATCCCAAATTTGTAAATTCTCATCTCTCTAGGTGATAGTCGCAAAGGCCCACCTAGAGGGTTTCCTTATAATATTTCCCAAGACAAAGCAAGGGTAAACCACCCAGGGCCCACCGCCTTGCTTTGTCTCCCCTGATTAGATTACCCTAATCACGCCAAATTATCCTAATCTAAAGCAGCCAACATCTATAAAAAGGCACTAAGAGGTCACTATCGGGGGGGTGGCAAGTTCATCAGAGGTCAGCACTTGGTAGTATTTTGGTGGGAGGAATTGGCAACATTTGCACCATGAGAGAGGGGACTTAGTGTAGCGATTTTCTTTGGGAATTTGTACTATGTGAAGAAGCTATATCTACATCTCGACTCCAACGGTCGATGCACACACACTCATGTTAGCAAGCTTTCGTGTCAGTGAGTCATCTCTAGAGAACGCACCAAGTAGGCTCACTATCTCTCCCTCTATCTCTCTATCACCATGATTTTCCACCTCGTCAAAAATAAGGTTGTTGTAAATATTGCAAGAGAATAATTCTCCCTCACACCCCCCGAGGGTTTTTCATCACCTGTCTATTCTCTCTCTCTCTCTCTCTCTCTCTCTCTCTCTCTCTCTCTCTCTCTCTCTCTCTCTCTCTCTCTCTCTCTCTCTCTCTCTCTCTCTCTCTGTGTGTGTGTGTGTGTGTGTGTGTGTGTGTGTGTGTGGAGAGTCCGTGGTATTTCAAACCACTGTGTCTGCGTCCTAGCCGCTCAAAGCTAGGTGGTGCCCCCTGTTCGCTTCACTGTGACCAGCTTGCGGCGTGCATCAGCTCCCGGCATTTTAGAGGCCGTTGGGGTCCGTGTCGCACTTTGCGCTCGTCATTTGGTGCCCCCACTAAGGAGGCTTCTAAGAAACCTTCAGTTTACAATGCTAAAAGCAACAGACCTCATCAATCATGGACGAATGGCTGAAGGAGTTCTCTAACTGGAGGACGGAAGAGGAGGAGACTAAGGAGGCACTAGCCGCCTTCATTGAAGTACTACTACCAGGCTGTAGTGTCGTCATTATTCAAGAGGTAAGCTCCCCATCTCGTGTTGCTCGTTCTAACCACAAATTGAGAGCATCAAGTGGAAGGCCTATAAAGTGCCATCACTGTTGTCAACCAAAGCATTCTGTCAATGAGTGCCGACAGAGGAAGTGAAGAAAGAACGGTGAGTTTGGCTTTTGAAAACTGCAGCACTCTCACGACAGTCAGATTTTCTGTAGCACCAAGTGTTTTCTCTTTAATGGTTCGAGAGGAGTCGTCAACTACATCAACCACAAAGTCTAAGACCGAAAGCCTACAGCATTTGGTGGACGCAAGCGGGCCTACACTCTCTCTAGGCCGGGAGAGCTCAAATGAAGTTCGACCACCCAAGCGCCGTCACCACATGCAGAATGGAAAGCCGATTGAGGTAGACTCTTCTTGCCCATTCTGTTTTGAACCTAATGTGGAGGATTGTGCGGACTTCTATAAGAGGTAGAAAGAAGCATGTGGTGAAGGTGTCACCTCGTCAACACCTGAGGTACGCAACCCTAGTGGTCAAGATTGTTTCCCTACACCCGACATGGATAATAACAATAGGCCAGAAGTATTTCCTTTCCGTTTCTTGCAACACATGCATGTAAACGTGTATATTGATAGGAAGATATTCTACCAGCAAAAGATTGTTTTCCTATTCGGAGCCGAGATGCTTGATGAAATCCTGAGATCTCCACGTCCCATCATCTTGCCCCTTCTGGATTACTACCACTCTTTTGATGTAAGCCTTTTTATTATGTTCTAGCTTTGCGATCCATTCTTTATCCTGTTTTAATATATCCATCTGACCCTGTAAAAAGCTGCTATGAGCTTCTACTGTGATTAAGAAAAAAAAAAGGTTTGTAATTTCCTCAGTCACTACCATGGCAAGTGTTTCTTTCCCCACGTTTAGTGGAAAGAAGGGAGAAGACGTCGCCACCGACTTTCTCGATGATTTTGACATCGCTTGTGTGGTTTCCAGCAAGGATGACGACGCCTCACGGCTTCAAATTTTTCCTCTACTAATGAAAGTAGAGGCCAAGTCCTGGTACAATGCTTTGCCCCAAGCTACCAAAAATGCATGGGATGTGTTTACGTGTTGCCTTTGTGAAGAGGTTTGGTGGAGGCACAACTTCGGAGAAGCTATGGCAGCTACTGACGAAATTAAAGCAGGGAGGTCTGCTAGAGTATGCCACCTACGAGTCCAAGTTTGTGGATTTGTGGGAGAGATGGGTTGCCTCACTGGAGGAAGGTGAAGGAGTGCCTAATTTTCTAAAGAAGTACCGTTTCATTGTTGGCCTATGGTCGCCGCTTAAGGAGAAGGTGAGGGGAAGGTTTCCTACAACATATGAGTTGGCAGTAGAAGTAGCCCGCCTTAAAGACAAGAAGCTGCGCATGCAAGCAAGAGTCAACGAGTCAGAGGAATCGAGCTCAGTCTATCTAACCCCAGTGACTGCAACAACCGTTCATAGAGCCCAACCACAAGAGGCTTCAAAAGAGCAGCAAGACCTGCTGAGTCGCATCACTACCCAACTCGAGAGTTTATCCGTGCATTTGGTGCAGCAAGGGCATGCACCTATCAGAAATCTAGAACAAGGAAGAGGACAACGAAGGCAAAACCAAGAGTACCACTGCTATAATTGCGGGGAAGACGGCCATGGCATGTACTACTACCCACATCCAAGAAGGCAGAATTTCAATAGAGGAAGGAGACAGAATCAGATCTCTCCACCAAGGGCGAGACCACCGCCACCCAGGCAACCAATCTCACCTGTTCAAATCCCACCACCAGCCGTGCAACCACAGCTAGCCCTGCCAGTTCAATTCCTACAGCCACCGATACAACCACCGCCACAATCACCACTTACACTCATCCTACACCCACCACCAATTGGTACCCGCACACCAAGTATCATTGGTCTTGAAGAAGAGGTCAAGATGAAGATAACAGAAGAAGGATCGAGCGAGAAGTTTGTTCAAAGGACTGAAGCAGTGGAACAAGAGGTTAAAGAATCAAAAGATGCTACCCCAGTGGGGGAGGTAAGTCAAGAAAATTGTGTTACAAATGAGAGTACATCTTTAACCCTAGATGAAATAGGCACCAAAGCGATCAATCGACAGCATTGGGTAGCAAGGGTAAGAAGGCGTAAAGTGTTGATCAAGCCTCGTCAGAGTAAGAGGAATGCAGAGGGCATTGAAGATACAAGAGAAGAGGAAGACCAGCTTGCTAGCAAGGCTTTGCAGAAGATGGAAAACATATCAAGCAAAGGGGAGGGCTTTGAGAACGGAAGCCTGTGCACCAACATGGACCAAGGACAGTGTAGCAAGCTAAAGGAATCTTGCATCAAGGAAGTTTCACTAGAGAACCATAACAAAGAGGTAAGCAAGACTGAAGGTTTGGAGTTGGATATTGCTCTAGAGGCTTGGCAGCCGAGCAAGACTTTATTGTGTAGTGTCATAGACTTAGAGATGGGTAATGCATCTAGTCTACTGAAAGGTGTTATAAACTTGGATATGGGTAATGCCTCCAATTTATGTGAGGGTGTTCAGAGTAAGTTTGATGATCAATATGTTGCCAACCTTTTAAGGATGTTCCAGACTCCTCCACAACACAGCATTGTGTTTGCATGGGATGCATCAGACCTATGGCTATGGTTAATTGCTAGAACATATAGAGGTAAGATCAGCATGGAGATAAGAGTTAAGGAGCCATGGATAGACAAAAGGTTAATAAGGTGCAAGAATGAAGGCCTCATTCCCAATTTGATGCAATTTTTTACAAACAGTGAATCCTCTCTATGGAGAGAGATAAGTGGGTTACGCTTGTATTTAAGCCGCAAGGTAGGTGGCTTACTATCAACGTCAGAAAAGACATCTGACATGTTTGAGCACACCCAAGAGAAGCATGATACGCTTGCAGGTTTTTCCAATCGCGACAGTAAGCAAGATTCTGAAGACAACTGGAGCTCACCACACCAACAAGGCGGCCATATATGGTGGATTCTTGGCACACTCTTGGGAATCGTAATTTTTAGTTCTGTCTTTGCAGGAGCCAAGATGCTCATTTCCCCTCTCGCTACTGGTGGCTACAAATTTGGTCCTATTTGGCATGCAAATTTTATCATTCGGACACTACAGACAATGATCCTATCCTTCACTTGGGATCCAGGAGGACACTGGCACAAAGTTCTAGAAGCCATGGGCTTCCCGTCTAATCAATCGACACTATTACAAGGAACAGGCTATCACCCGGACTTGTTGCAGATTCATGAATATCCCAGAAATCTCACCAATGACCAAATGGAATGGCTAGTTCAGAAGGCAACTCAATATCAGCTCCTACGGATCAGCTGAATAAGAATCAGAGTCAAGGCTAGAAGCATGAATGCCTCTAGCCAGACGGGAGGGCTAATGATGGCCGGTTTTCAAAACCGCGACCGCAAGAACCATACCCCAAGAAGGGGAGAGCATATTACCAAAGGAAAAAAAAAAAAGGGAAAGTTCTTCACCGTTCACCACCCTTTAGGCTTAACCACTAGCGGGGCGCCACCAATTTGGCCACACCTCTCCATTATTGCCAGAAGACAGAGCCTCTCTTTCCTACTACTCGCCTCCACCAACCCACTCTCTCTCACTTACTCCGCTGCATCACCTGGCCCAGTGGGCGCATAAAACGAGATACCACTGTCACACCCCCTCTGGTGGGCCACTAGTTTTTGTAAATATTCTCTCTCTCTCTCTTTCATTTTTCCTTTGTCTCTCTCCCTCTCTCTCTCTTCGCTCGTCCATATTCCATCTATGGCGGGCTGCCATACTATACCCCTCCATCTTCCCTCTCGTCCACAACCCTTCGGCCTCACTCTCCTTCCCCCCCTCCCCCCCCCCTATTTTCTTCCCAACTCTGGCAGACCACCGGCCTATACCCCCCCCCCCCCCCCCCCCCCCTATCTTCTCCTCCCATTAGCTCTCAATCTCTCCCTTTGGGTGAGCGGCCCCGTAGGTATATGAGGGAATCTTATATTCTCTCTCTCTCAGTTCACTCCCTCCTCAATAACCTCGTATCCACATCTTTTCCCCTCCCCCTCCACTCACACTCTCTCTCTCTCACTCTCTCCCCCCCCCACGGTGGGAACCCGCCATAAGGAAAATACTCTCTCTCTATATATATAACTCCTAAACCCCCCCCTTTTTTCCGTTGACTAAACCCCCCCCTTCTCGCCTTCTGTCAGATAGGGGCCACCCGAGCCACTCTCTCTCTCTCTCGCTCCCGGACCTAGCCCGAAGGTGCCGCGTATACACACACACGCCACACACACACACACCCTCTCACCTTCTCCCTCCCTCGCCACCTCACCCCACCCTCACTCTCTCTCTCGCGTTGTGCGCAGGTGGCCCATCTTCCTCTCTCTAGCTCTCAGCCCGAAGGCGCCGCATTTTCATGCGCTTTCTCTTGAACGCACACACACACACACACACACACACACACACACCCTCCCTTCCCCACACACAGCACTCTCTCTCCATCTCTCTCCCCATCTCTCATCCTCACATTCCCTGCTACAGTAAACAACTGAAATGAAAAAATATATATATTTATATGTATGTATGTATGTATGTATGTGTGTGTGTGTATATATATATATATATATATATATATATATATATATATATATATACATAATCCATATACCCCCCCTCGTTCACACGCACGCTAATACGCACATACATACATCCATACATATACACACTCACGCTCACGCACTCACACATATATACACACGCCTAACCACACTCACCCATACACAGTACACGCACGCATATATGCACACTCACAATATAAAAAATATAAAAACCGAAGGACATCGACAAAAAGAAAGAAGGCGGCCAAAGCACGCGCCGTCGACACCAAAACCAGCAAAGGCGCCGAAGGCATGCCCCGGTCGACCCCGTAAGTGACAAATGCGCTACACCGACGCACTAGCGAGGCTGCTATTCATCGGCATCGCATCCACGACGCCCTCTTCAGTAAAAACCGTAGGTTGTCATCATTTTTTCCAGTTTCAACCAAACCTTGTAAAAAATCCCAAATTTGTAAATTCTCATCTCTCTAGGTGATGGTCACAAAGGCCCACCTAGAGGTTTTTCTTATAATATTTCCCAAGACAAAGCAAGGGTCAACCACCCAAGGCCCACCACCTTGCTTTGTCTCCCTTGATTAGATTACCCTAATCACACCATTTGAGCTTGTGAAACTCGATAAGGAGGCTTGTTAGGTAGTGACCTTCCTGGTAGGAGCTCAATTGCATGGTCATCATCCCTCGTTTTAGAGGTAGCTCACTAGGGATGTCATCTATGAAAACATCTTGGGATCCATTTAGGAGATTAGACAACTCTAATTCATCTTGATTCCCTTTATTTCAAGGATATGTTGTTCCCCAACTCATTAGCATCTACGTACATGCTCTTTTCCCTGTAGGTGAAGTAGATTCCCCTTTCAGGGAACTTCGTGGTGGAATCCATGCGGTTAAACCATGGTGCCCCAATGATAACATTCTCATGTTTGAGAGGGAAGATGAAGAAATCCTTTTTGTCCACATAGCTTTGTACATGAAGCCTTAATTTTCCAATTGAGGAAGTAACTGAGACGTCTTGTCCCTTGATAGCTCCATTGGCTTTCAATGCATCTCCCATCGTGGGCTTGTATGCCTAGCTTAGTGGTCAACTCCGTGGATATGAAGTTGTGGCAAACAAAATAAAGGCATCATGCTCTTCCATCTTCCCCAAGCATAGGAAAGGAGAAATCCTTGGCAATGAGCATCCTCTTTTGGAGCTTCAAACATAGAGGCTCTAGGAGTCTCATTGCTGGCAATTGTTTTGGGTCAAGGATGATAACCATGGCTTTGCTCCCCCAAACTTACAACATTTGTTGTCCTTATGAAAAGCTTCAAGCCCTTTAGGAGAGAGTTTATTTTTACCCTTATAAACTCCCTTCTCCTTGGACCGATTGTTGTTGTTGTTGGAATAGCCTTGGTAAGGATTTTCGGCATTGCTTTTCCCCTTGGCATCACTTTTGTCTTTATTTTTTATGGACTTGACATTCTGTCTAGCTCCTTGTTGGAAATTGATGCGCGAAGTGACCATGGGGTGGTGGATTACTTTGATGTACACCCACGGGTCGAATTGGTTAATTATAGAGAGTAGTAGAGTGAGTCTAGCATAGTGAAGTTGCCAAGGGATAGCTCCGTTCGGACTTCTTATGGCTCAATAATGGTAAAGCCATAGGCAAGTCTAAATAGACTCCATTATTAAGACCAAAGCTCTCGAGGTGTGCACCATATCCCACATAGTGGGCTCAACAAAACCGATAATAGATCCCAGACCCAATTACCCTAATATAATTAACAAAAACAACCATTAATAGGCTACTTAAGGACCTCTCTTCTTAAGCAAGAAAAGAGAAACCAAAAGCTCTAATACCAATGTAATGAAAATGGCCTATGAACTTTGAGAGTAGCGGAATTAGGAAATTAGGTGAAGCACTTTTGTAAGATTACTTTGTGAGCATAGCGGGTGAACTTAATTGATGGTAGCAACATAAACATGGTACTTAGTTAACTTGGCATGAACAATACTTTTGCAAGAGAGAGATTTTAGAGAACATGACAATAGTTGAGGACCGGATTCATACGGAGCCAGTCCCCCCTCCAATAGGCATTTGTATTATAGTTTCTCCCATCAAGAGAGACTTGGTACAATACAATCTTTGTGTTCCTTGTGACCTAGGTGATGCAACGAAGATGGAAAGCTTCATGCATCACAAACATAACATAAACTTTGTAAAAAGCATTAACTATCCCAAGCCTCAGTCCCAAGGCCTCAAACACCTTTGAAGGTGGAGAGAGCTAGCAAGGAATGAGGACAGGGAAGAGGAAGAAGAAACATTCCATAGGAGAAATAAATAGTTTCCCACTTATCATCACTCTTCTTGCTAGCATACATAATAGCATAGTAATGAAGATGGAGAGGATCGCAAGCTTAAGCATTGAAGCATGGCTCTTGGTTGGATTTGCATTCCATAGCCAAGAGTGTTGCTGTAGGCTCTTACTTCTCACATGCTTGGAGAAGGAGGTGGAGTTTCTCTACTTTCACCAAGTGAGAATGAATCCGCAAAATGAGTGTGTGTGTGTGTGTGTGTGTGTGTGTGTGTGTGTGTGTGTGTGTGTGTGTGTGTGTGTCCCCCTAGCACCCCCCTTGCTTGCTTGGGGCGAGTTGCAACTTTTCCACAAGCTTCAAGCTCATTGGACCCCTCTCCCCCTAGCCAATCACATGCAGCCCGCAGTCAAGTACATGGGTAGTCTTTTGACAAGTCCTCCTTACCCCTTAGAGAGAGAGAAAAGAGCTTGAAAATATCTGGATACTTTTTGAATGGAACTAGAAGCTCATTGGACCCCTCTTTAGCCCAACCAATATCATGCAAGCACATCATGTGGTTAAGCTTAGTAAGAGTCTGTTGACATGTGTCCATGTGCCCGTCTAGAAAAGGGGTGCCCTTTGGGTGAGTGGAAGATTAGGTGAAAGATTCCCCTAACTTTGGGACTTTCATGCATAGGAAGCTTCTCAAGCAACTTCCTCATTAAGTTTGTAGGGTCTCTTTTTTACTTAAGCACCTTACCCCCCATGCATAGGAAGCTTCTCAAGCAACTTCCTCATTAAGTTTGTAGAGTCTCTTTTTTACTTAAGCACCTTACCCCCCATGCATAGGAAGCTTCTCAAGCAACTTCCTCATTAAGTTTGTAGAGTCTCTTTTTGACTCAAGCACCTTACCCCCCATGCATAGGAAACTTCTCAAGAAACTTTCTCATTAAGTTTGTAGGGTCTCTTTTTTACTCAAGCACCTTACCCCCCATGCATAGGAAGCTTCTCAAGCACCTTCCTCATTAAGTATGACAAGTACCTCAAATACCTTAGTCATCAAGCATGACAAGCACCTTAGGTGGAGTTCCCACCTCAAGCTACCTTGCCTAAGGTCAAAGGCAAGTTTAGGTCGGGTTCCTACCTTAAGCTCAGCCATAGCTTGCCTAAGGTCAAAGGACTCATTGGAGGTCTTTAATGAAGCTAACCCTAAGGTCTTTTAAGCTCCATTAGATGTACGTTGCTCTTTGATAGACTACCTCCGTTTGGACCCCTATTGAGATGTAACCATCTCTCCTCTTGGTCCCCTTTTGAGGTAAGTCTAGAAGCACTTGTTGCACATTGCTCTTTGATAGACCATCTCCTTTTGGACCCCTATTGAGATGCAACCATCTCTCCTTTTGGTCCCCTGTTGAGATAGGTCTAGAAGCACATGTCTATATTCTAACTCTTGTTCCCGTTTATTCTCCCACATTAAATGATCAGTTTAATATGAGAAAATCATTTGGTAAAGTTAGATATTAGATTTTATGACATCAGTAGTGGAGCATGCTCATATCCTAAGTGATGATTAGAGTAATGCAAGAAATTAATTGCAATCAATTAGCTATTAATTAATGGTGCAATGACATGGTTAATTGGGCCTAGGTGTGGACCATCTGCTTTGATACCACTTTATGGGTTAGATGATGTGGAAGCGTACTCTCTAATTTCCAATGATTAGCGTTAGTCTATGGAGGGTGAAGCCTTCGCTTAACCATGGTGTTAGGGTTAGAATTAGAGAGATGGTGATTAGGATTAGGTTATGCCAAGAGCAAGAGCATAGAGAGAGAAAGTTTAGACACAATGATATCGCTCAAAGTGTAAAGATTAATTAGAAAAGAGCCTCTCAAATAGGCTTAGTAGTTTACCTCTGTTGGCTAGAGAGCTTGCATCCTTTTCCTATTGGACCAAGTCATCATTTCATCCATCCTAGTTTCCCATGTGGTGCCACTAGCATGGGCTTATCCTAACACAGTGGACCAAGGAGGTCTCAAAATTCTTAACCCAGTTGCCCATGTTAAGGCCCTGTGAGCCAAATTTATGATCTCCTTGACTAAAGAGGACCAAGCTTGGGTTGTCATGACTAAGAATATGTTAGATGCAGCTAAACTTGGTTCGAAAAGTGGGAAGTGGAAAGGGGTAGAGTTTCACAACAAACTTTTAGCCTCAACATGGTGTAGCCTAAGTCTAGGTGGCATCTCAAGGGAATTGGTGAGGAAGTGCAAAAGAGCATTTGGGGTATTGGAGAGGGGGAAAGAAACTAGGTACTTCAAGAACTCCATCTTGCACTGGTCCCCCTGGCTTGCTAAAGATTTAGAACCACCACAAAGCCTCTATTGGATAGAAACTGCCAAGAAAATGAAATAATAAGTGTCTAAATCGGCTTGTTCACTTCTGGGACGGCAACAGTAAGAACTAGAAAACCATTAACTTGTTGAAAACCCATTCAATCAACTAAATGGCTTTGAGATATTGTTAGTCAACAGAGTGATCAAAGATCTAGACAAGGTTATAATGTTGATTTGTGAATCTAGGCTTGAATGGAATGCCTGGAGATGGCCCGGAAGTAGTCTTTTTTGGAAACCCTGTTGTAAAGGCATCTAATGCACGAGAATAAGTGGTCTAGCCCCCTGAACAAAGTATGGAAGAGACAATGGCCAGAAGAACAATGGGGGGAAGTCATGGAGAACATATGGAAGCCAAAGTGGCCATAGTTTATGAAGATATTTTTGTGGAAGGTGATGTGGGGTACTCTACTGAGACGGGCATAAAGATCTAAGAAAGGGAAATTGGGTGTGATCGTTGCTTGGGGTACATGATAGCTAGTTAAGATCTGGCCCACCTTTTCATGGAATGCCAGGTGATCAAAGGCCCGGCAGGGAAAATACGCAAGTGGATCCAAGTTCTTCAAGACTGATCTGTTCCTTGGTGGCGATAAGATGGAAACCCTGCTATGTTTATCTGCACTCAAATTGTCAGGTACTTCTTCTTCCACCATATATGGCAAGTGAGGAACCAGCGTGTGCTTGAGGGAGACCTTCATGTAGCAAGATTATCAGAGATTATACAAGAAAGCAGAGTGATGATATATACGCTTGGAAGAAAGCAAGACTCAGGAGACTAGTCTAGGGCTACCCATGCCATGCCGTCAACCTGCGAGAAATATTAGCCTCGGTGAGAGGCGGTAGACATCCATTTTGTAATCTCCAACGCCTCAAGGCTTAGCCTAAGCTTGAGGCTATTTTATGAATTACAATCCACTTGCAAATTGTGAGTTTTGCAACAAAAAAAAGGGGGGGGGTTGTCTCCAAATGGAAAATGCCATCACCTATGCTTGCTTCTTGAAGGCATGTGGCATTATATAAATGGCTGAGATGGATGAACATATGAATGGTGAGATTGAATGTAGTGTATCTTTGAAAGCAGAGAAAGTGTGTGATGAGATTTCTATTGGGAATAGGGTCTCTTGAAATGCATTGATTGCAAGAAAGCAAAGGAAGGGTGTGATGAGACTTTTATCCGGAGTATGGTCTCTTGGAATGCATTAATTGCAAGAAAGCAGAGAAACTGTGTGATGAGCTTCCTGTCTGGAATATGGTCTCTTGGAATGCATTGATTGCAAGGTATGAAGGCTACAAAGCACGCAATTATTTTCAAGGAATGCATTGTGAAGGTGTCTTTGTGAGTGAACTTCTAATATGGGATAACGTCTCTTAGATTGTACTCCTTGCTTGGTATGTTGTAAGGAGGGCAAGGCACAAAAACCACACCAAACTGCCAAAAAAAGAAAAGGAAAGTATTGCAAGCTAATGTTCAAAACAAACTGGTTCTCCCCACTCCAATAAGAAGGCAAAAGCATTGGCCAGAGTCTAGATGGGCATCAGTAGCAAGCAAAACTTGAAATCCTTAGTGGCCCAAGCTATGAAAATCTTTCTATGGAAGGTGCTATGGGAGAATATTCCTACTAGGGTTAAGATATAAACTAGGGAGATAGCCTCAGATAGATATTCAGGGTGCAAAACAGTGAGGATCCCCTCTACTTGTTCTAGGTTATCCAGCTACGAGAGGCCTCGTGGGTAGAATGTGCAAATGGATACAGAAGACTTGGGAGATCTTGTTCTTCAAGAACAAGCTACTTTTGGGTGGGAAGTTTTGGAAAAACCAATCTATCCTAATCTGCACACAAATTGTCTGCTTCTGCTACTTCAGACATGTCTAGAAGTCTAGGAACCTGTGCATCTTTGAAAACAGTCGCTCAACGGTTAGCTTCAAAGAGACGATTGAGGAAAGTAATCATTCTATTGAAAAAAGCAAGAACTATTAGGAATGGAAACATGCAATCAAATGTATCACGGTTCTAGGTACAACCAATTTACAAAATGTAGCTTTTTAAATAGCTTTCCTCTGTCAAGGGTTGTGTAGCCCCGAAGCGTGTGTTATGACCCCTCAAGGCACTTAACGTGCTTCACGTTAATTGTACATTCCTTTTTGAATTAATATAACACATCCACTCACAATTGTGAGTATGGCAAAAAAAAGATGGGCAGGCAGGGCTCGAGAAAAGATATGTTCGCTTTATCCAAAGCCTGCTCAAATTGCCATGGGGCCGGTTCAAAGTCAAGGGAGGAGGTTCGGAGAACTTTCTCAAATTTTACCCCAAAAGGCTTTAGGCCTGTTCATTTTAGTTGCCAAAGGAAAAAATTAAGTTCTTTCTATGTTGAAGAGGCTTTTATTGTGTGTGTGTGTGTATATATATATAATGTATATTATACACAATTGTCCTCTAGAGTCTAGGCTGAGGCTTCACGAATCGCAGTTCACACTTTGTCAAAGTTCAAAAAATGAAATTCGAACCCGGGCAGCTTGATTTGTACCATGTACTAGGTTGTACCCTAAAGTTCTAATTTGCCTAAAACGAATCGTTACAACTTTCGACTGAGCGACTCTCTGTGTTCACAGTTCGAATTTTGAGGGCCAACTTGCCAAGGCTTTTCTTGCTGTGACACTATCTGAGCCTGTCTCTCTCGCGCGCACACACCTCACGCTCAAAGGCTAGCCCGCTAAAGCCTCGATCACCAGTGCTTGCAGGCTGCAGTAACCAGTTCGCTCCTCGCCTGACGAGTCACACCGTACACGGTTCATGGTGCCGGGACCCGGGTACACTGTGCAGTTTGTAGAATCCGGATTCCGTTCTGGCTTGAAAGTGGGAGACGCAGCCTGCAGGTTTCCTAAGCCTGAGATTCGAGAGTTGAGCGCAGGCTTCAATAGTTCAACTGCGCAGCAGACTCTTCGTTCGTGAGCATTGAACAATTATTTGAGCCGCCGTCAGAGGCCTCAAACTTGAAAGTTGAAAGTTAACTTAAGCCTTTGAGTAACGATTTTAAGGTTTAATCTTTTAAAGTTTAAGAGCCAAAGAGCCAAGACTTGCTGCGACCTGCCAGGAAAAGTTACAGAGTCCAGACTCAGACTCGAGAGTCGAGAGCATCAAGGCTTCTATTCTTTGACATCGGGCAAGGATAGGGTGTGCTAAAAGGTAGCAGGGCGTGTACTTGCGACTCGCGAGGCGTCAATGATCAAAACAAAAACTCGAGTCTCGACTCTCGAGTAGTAAGCAATACAAAGCGTGCCATAGTCCGTGGATTGCAACTTGTTCTTGGGCAATCCACCTTGATCTTGACGATGATAAATCAAATCTGGTAAATATGTCCTTGCATTTTTCGCTCGCTACATGTTCGTGCTTAAAGATTTAGGCATCTGTAAACTAAACTTTTTTTTTGTGTGTGGATATGGTTTTTATAGCCTATTTTAAATGGATTTCAATAATGTTGGAAAGGGTAATAAAGGGGGTGAAAAAGGTCATAAGAAACGACAAGGTACGCTTCTTCAATGGGCAGGGCTTGAACCTTCTAAGATAAATTCCAAGAAAACGAAAGGAGATTCATCTAACTTACCAAAGACAGTTTCTACTGATGAAATTTCTTCATTGTCTTTAGCAGACAGGTTAGAATTGGAAAGAAGGATTGAGGCGCGTGCTGCTTTCCAAGATGACTGGCTACAAAAGTTTGATTGGCTTGTATACAATGACGAAGAAGCTAAGTTGTATTGTAAGTTTTGTCTAAAATATCCTCATCACCATAGTGCCTATTCAAGAGATGGTTCAGTTGATTTTAAGCTTAGTAACTTGAAAGCTCATTGTCGAACTGAATGTCATGTGAATGCAATGGATGCTTTCCTCTTGCAAGGAAAGGAAAGCATTCAAAACAGCATGAAGAGGACAGAGAACTTCAAAGACGAAGCTCTCTTTACTCTCTTTACGGTTGCCTATCATATGGCAAAGAAAAATTATGTATTTTCTGGATTTACTGACATGATTTCTCTTTTGCAAGATTTTCGAGTGCCATATTCCACATCCTTGTACAATGACGACAAGGCTTGTGTGGAGATGGTTTATTGTATTGGTAAGTGTCTCATGAACTCCATTTTGAAAAAAATGTCTCGAAGTCCTTTCTTTGGTGTCTTGATTGATGAGTCTAATGATATTAGTAAGCATGGACACTTGATTATCTATTTGTCCTACCTCATTGATGATTGTATTCCCACCTATAGCTTTTATGGCATAGTTCGTGTAAGTGATGGGACTGCCAAGTCTATCTTTAATGTTGTTCTCGATGAGTTGAAAAGAAATGATTTTGATCTTTCAAAGCTAATCGCTTTTGGTTCTGATGGGTGTTCGACCATGATAGGGTCAGAGAATGGTGTTTCAACGCTTTTTAAAAAACATGTAAATCCATTTCTAACATCTATTCATTGTGTTGCTCATAGGACAGCTTTGGCTGTGTCTTCTGTTGCAAAGAATTCTGGGATTGCAATAACATTAGAGAAGCTTGTCAATTCGATTGCCACACATTTCAATCACTCTAACAAGAGGCTTGACGAGTTAAGGATTACTCAAAAGGATTTTGCGTGCCCAATCTTGAGATTAGAGCACACATTTGATGTTAGGTGACTAAGTCGTGCATCCGCAATAGGTAAGGTATGTTCTTCTCTTGATGCCATTTTATTGGAGACAAAAGAAAAATCTCCAACTCTTTTTGCTGATTTGTCTAAATTTGAAAATATTTATTGTCTTTTTTTCTTAGCAGACATTCTGAAAGGTATGTCTATAGTCAGTAAGTTATTTCAAAAAGAATTTGTAGATGTTACTACCATGTCTGCGATCATTCAAAAAGAGATCAATTTAATTCAGCAGTATTACATTGGTCCTCCTGATGTTGATGAGAATGAACTTATTCTTGATGCTAGTGGTTATACATTTTTGCGAGAATATGGTCCAGATAAAGGTTTCTTGTTTTACTTGCGAGGAGCTATTCGTGGCAAAAAGTTTTTTGATATTGAGATAGAGAGAGATATCTTTGGCATGGATCTAATGCGTGCTTTAGAGTTTCAGGTTTCTTTTTCGAAGAAAGTTATTGCTTCTCTTCAAGAACGGTTTGTTGACAATTCCATTTTGGGTAAGCTAGGTATTTTGGTTCCAGCACAACATCTTATATTAGAGAAATCTCTACGAGATTATGGTAAGTCAGAGGCAAAAGAAATAGCCTCCTTTTATGGTAAAATGAAGTCTTTAGAGATTATAAATTCTGCTTCTTTGATTGATGAGGATGATTTTATCAGTGAATTTCGTAGTTTCAAGCAACAGGCTGTCGTTAGTTGGGTACGTTTTAGTCTTCCAGATGTTACGGCTGCAATCGCTTGCAATGCATCATGGAGAGACTCGTATCCTAATATTTTGACCATTTGTCAAATTGCTTTAGTGCAATGTTGTTCTAATGCTATATGTGAGAGAGGATTTAGCGCACGGACAAGGATTAAGACAAAATTACGAAACGGTATGGAGTTACAATCCTTGGATGCACTTTTGAAGATCAACATAGAGGGTCCTTTAAAGTGAACAGAAACAGAGTTGGAGGAGAGCATCGTGTTATGGGGTGCTAAGGCGCATTGACAATTGTTCACGTCACAAGGTATATGCAGCTTGATTCTACAGTAAACAAGGTATGGCTATCTATTGCTTTTATTTGTTACTTTTGATTATTTCTTTTCCATCTACCTTACTAATTTTGAAAGGGGGGGAGAGCAGTAAATACAATCTGCCATTAATCATGGTTGAGAGTATTTACTCCTCTCCTCCCCCAAGAGAGCTTGGCATAGCCATCATCATTGATGGTAATGGGGTTCGATCCCCCTACTCTCTCGTTTATGCCAATTAGTTCTACTTTGTGCTTTTATAAATGTCTCTTTAAAGTTTGCAGATTCTTTTGCGGTTTGAGGAAACGACAAATATGAATCTAAATTTTCTACCAAAAAGGTCAAATTCAAGCTTTTTCAAGCATGGCAATAAATATACATCTTATTATTCTTACAAATATCTTTGTTTTAAATTTGCAATTTTGCAGCATCCATCAAAGCCGATTGTCACGAGTCACAGTAAAAATCTTGGTCCTCGGATTGGCTCAAAAGTGCTCGATTTATTGCGACAGGTTATCTTTGTTTTTTATTGTTGTGTTGAATGTAACTCTTTGATAGTTTTTTTAAGCTTTGTAAATCTTTTGGTTGGATATTCAACTCTATAAACTAGTCTTAAATATTGAGTTGTAGTAATGAGTAAACTCAATAGTGGATTGTGGGTGTGTTAAAATTTAGTTTTAGTTTAGAAGTAGGCTTCTTGTCCACAAGAAAATTTACTCAAAAGGAAAATATCCGGTTCATTTTGGTTCGAAAAGGATTCCGCTTCTTCAAATTTGATGAAGCCGGTTCGGATTAGGTTGAGGGGGATATTTTACTTGTTGAGATTTTAGATTTTCCATAGCCTTGTGGGCAGGGCAAAGCTCTAGGTTGTTTTCATGAAATGCAAAGTGAAGGCATATCTCCAAATGCTATCTCTTGTGCGTGCTTGAATTTTGAAGGCATGTTGGTTTATACATGTAGTTGACATGGATGCCGGTGTGCATGGATGATCAGAGATGTGTGTTAGACTTTTCTATCTATAAACCACCACGAAAGGCGACGGAGTGGAGTAGACAGTGTTCGGGAAAAATGTGTCTCAGTTTAATAATGTGCCGTTTTCAATTTCAAAAATTCCAATTGAAGGCAAGGGGAAAAGGAGAAATTCCGCCCCAAAATAGAGAAAATTAATGTTAAAAACCAAAGATAAATCTAATTTTCTAAGTTTTCCTCTTGGAAAATTCAAGAAAGGGAAGCTTGTATGTTTGGAGAAATGATTTTTCCCGAACACTGGAGGGAGGCAGAGCTTGTCAATAAAAGGTTCCTTTTGGAAAGACAAATAAAGGCGACTTTGACCTTTTTAGTTTAAAAGCTTGCTGTCCTCTCCTCTAGCATGGGTCCCGACTCCTCTCCTCCAGGCTCCAGCACTTCACCTTCAATGTTCACACTCCAAGTGTGTGGGTCAATGGCTTTGTATTCTTTTCTCTGACAATCAAATGTACCTACCAATAGCAAACTTTTTCTTTTTGGCTTTGCAGCGGCCAGTATCACTTTCCATGCTGTCATGTTGAGCTTCCATTGGGGTAGGCCATTCTTGCTCCCCTTTCTTAGGCCTATGTCACATTGGGATAGGCACGAGCAAACCAAACTTAGGTGGCGGTAGTTTATTGGCTACGAAATAAAGCTACAGATGGCTTTGCTCATTGTCAGAGG
The DNA here is from genome assembly GCF_014529385.1 of Adiantum capillus-veneris. Lineage (NCBI taxonomy): Eukaryota > Viridiplantae > Streptophyta > Polypodiopsida > Polypodiales > Pteridaceae > Adiantum > Adiantum capillus-veneris. The sequence continues at coordinate 127,715,924 of NC_140949.1, forward strand.
GGCGGTCTAGACTGCCCGGCCAAGTTTGCAAAGGCGTGGCCAACTGCAATAAGAGCGCATGCAAACTCAACTGAGAGGATTTGCGCTCTGCGGAGAAGCCGGATGCCTTTACATTTGGCTACGAAACATTTGTTGGGAAAAAATAAAAATGCCTAATTTTAAAGTATGGCCAAGTATAACATGGACCAACCGCCCACACTTCCAAGGAGGAGACGGACGCCGGTCCCAGTGTGACAAGGGCCTTAGTCATTTGTCCAAAATCAAGAGCCTTGTATAGCTATGCCTTATATCTTTGCTTTCCTTAAATAAAAAACACCCCTTTTGTGGTTTTTCAAAACACTTCCTCTTTTCCAAAAAAAGAGAGGAAGTTTTAGTTGAGGCAAAAAGGCAAAGTAATGCTATGGCTTTTTTTTTTTCCCCCCATGAAAAGCTTTGGGAATGTATTGGATAAGAGACAAGTTACAAAATGCTTAGGGAGATTACAAAACCAGTGAGGTATACAAGGGGATCACTCGGAGATAGTGATAGATCGAGACACTTGATCAAAATTACATAGCTTGTTACTACGAAGCTAATCGAAAGGTTCTAAATGGTTGCATGGGATTCTTCAACAGCGCGAACATCATTAAACAACAGTAGGTATTGCTAGACGGCTCATACACTCACCTACAGAGGATGATTGATGAGTGCAAGGCCAAAGAAGAAAAGTTAAGAAGGCAGCATTTCAATGGCTTATGGCTCATAGCTCACCTCCAGGAAGTGCTTGGTTCATTACCCAATTCTATGGCTTTGTCCTTTGGCAACTCAAACAAACATTCAAAAGTTCCCGATTTCTATGTCAAAATCCAAAGCATTTAGCCGTGCTTACCCTAGTACTTGTAAAGTTTTATTAGTTTTCTTCAAGGTAAGCTCCAAATCTAGCCAAATTTTTTGCAATTTTAGTCGATTTAAAATACAATAAGCCAAATTTGGTCCTAGTATGACTGATATGTCCTTGCAATCTTTTTTGCATTTCTTTTCATAGGAATCTACTGAGAATTGGGTAATCTCAAATGTCTTAGGGACTGATTCCGTAGTCAAGCCCAAACCTTCAAGAGTTCATTCCGTGAATTCTTGAAGACGCTCCACAAACCTTGCATTTTCAAATCTAGCGACACCCATCCAGACGGCCTTAGGAGCAGCCTTCGAAGCAACAAAGCCAAGAATATTATTAGTGTAGCTTTGCTTCATTCTAGTATGTGAGGCTCATCTTTGTCTCTCCTTCGTGCCATGGCAAGAAGCAGTTGCAGCAGATGTAATAGGCATCTCTCTCTCTCTCTCTCTCTCTCTCTCTATATATATATATATATACACACACTCCACATTGTAGTGCATGGGCAACTGCAAGTCTCTCTCTCTCTCTCTCTCTCTCTCTCTCTCTCTCTCTCTCTTTGTGGCTAATTGAGATTAAGCTGCCTGAAGCCTCTTTCTATATGCATGTAAGAGTTCCAACACCTTTGCATAGGGTGCAATGGAGAGGCCCTCCTTCACACTTGGCCACTCCAACACAGTCTCCTTCCACTTGGCCAGATGGGGGCACCTAGTAGCTTCCCAGATCTTGAACTCCCCTAGGGCCTCATGAGCTTCAAACGAGTAGAAGAAAGGGGCCAAGGCAATGTCCACATATCCTCTTCTCTGCCCTCTGAAAAATGGGCCTCCAACAAACATATTGTGGAGAGCTCCATCCAATGTCTCTAGCACCTCGACAAAGTCCTTTTGGCCTTGCTTTGTCTTCTCTCCTTGGAAGCTTTGAACTATCCACTCTCTGATGTCATAGAGCTTCTTGTACCAAAATCTACCTAGAAGCGGGGGCGATCGCATGGTGGTATGGGTCGTCGGGAACAAAGGATACATGGCCAAGAGAGGGCCAAGCTTCTTCAATGTATTGCAAAACGACTAGAGACTCACAAACAGGGTTGCCGTTGTGTATGAGCACAGGCATCTTCCTGTGGATGGGTTTAACCTGAAGAACGAACTCGCTCTAGTTCTAGGGTCTTCCTCTATGTACTCGTATCTTACAACACACACACACACACACACACTCTCTCTCTCTACATGTATGAACATTGAGCTCATCGATAGCTCTTGCAACGTGTGAAAACACACAAGCGCACGCGCGCGCTTTGCAGGTACAAACATCATATGGTGCACATCATTTCTCTCTCTCTCTCTCTCTCTCTCTCTCTCTCAGTGAACATGGACATCAACTACAGCCTGCAAGTCTCCTCTCTCTCTCACACACACACACACACGCACACGCACACACGCACTCTGCAGGTACAAACATCATATGGTGCACATCATCTCTCTCTCTCTCTCTCTCTCTCTCTCTCTCTCTCTCTCTCTCTCTCTCTCTCTCTCTCTCTCAGTGAACATGGACATCAGCTACAACCTGCAAGTCTCCTCTCATGTGAATCCTCGACCTCGCTGGGACAATGCTAAATGTGAGCACATCGTGCAGTGCTCCTTGTAGCAGAAGAAGAGAAACAAACACGTGGATGCCTTCTTTGGAATAGCTTTTTTTTTTTTGCATTATATATAGTATAGATTATAACAAGATTATGTTCTGAAAAAGGAAAGTTAAAATTTTCCTAGCAAAGGTATGGGCAATTTATCCTTTTTCGAATATTTTGCCCATTTATTACATATATAATGGAGGTTGAAATTTTTGAGGAAGGAGAGACCATCCACGTGTCGATTCCTCCAAGCCTCTCACGGACTTCAGTGTTTCGTTCCTCCGTCGTGTGTGTATTGTGAGAATACTCTGTGTGAGAGTTGAGAGAGAGAGAGAGGTCTTGCTCGAACTCAGCGACAGCGTAGCCTTTTCACCCCACGTCGTGCAGGCCACAGAGTGTGTGTGTGTGTGTGTGTGTGTGTTTTGAGAGAGAGAGAGAGAGAGAGAGAGAGAGAGAGAGAGAGAGATGTATGACTACAATCTCCACGCTCAGTGGCGCATAGCTCAAGGAGAGTCAAGGCTCAAGCCTCGAGTGATGCTTGGAGTCAGCTACGCGTGTGTGTCTGTGTGTGTGTGTGTGTGTGTGTGTGTGTGTGTGTGTGTGTGTGTGTGAGAGAGAGAGAGAGAGAGAGAGAGACGCCCTGGGGCCTGGGCCGTGTACTCCTGGAGGGATCAATCGTTGCTCGCGCACAAAAAACAGAGAGGAGGCGTCGACACTCGAATTCTCCAAAATTCCCCTGGTTGTGAGATTAAATTTCTCCAAAGACAAAAAATTTTGTAGCGTTTCATAAGAAGGCTGATTGTCTATCAATACAAAATGCTAAAACTAGAGGTGATTATGTATTCTTTGGAGATTAATTGCTTCATTTTGTTTAGATCTAATTACATGCTAAGCAATCAAAAACGGATCTCAAATGTCAAAATGGAATAAATATTAGAAAATCTTGAACAATTTAACCAAAATAGATACTAGGGTATTTTGGGAATTTTCACAAATTAGACGGGTACTTTGGTAATTTTTCGAAGGTTTTTACACAAGAGAGAAATAGAGAGCGAGAGCTCGGAATCATTTTTTCCCAAAACTTCAAAAATTTGCATATAAGAAATTTTATAGGTATTTTTACACAAGAGAGAAAGAGAGCACTCGTATTGTTGGTACATGGAGACAGAAAGAGGAAGAGAGGCTAAGATGTAGTGCTCTCGCCTAGAGAGAGAGAGAGAGAGAGAGAGAGAGAGAGAGAGAGAGAGAGAGAAGGGCAAAAAACTCCCGCCAAAATCTTGCTCGCATAGACAATAAAGAGAAAGGTTCAAAGTTGCATTCAATGATAGCCCATGGTTCATGGCGGCTGACCGAAAAGGGATGACTCCCATCATAGTGATTAGCACAAGCATTGGGAAAATAGTTAAATTGCCTATATTTAAGGTTGTTACACTAAATTTCTCTGAATTTTGTAGGTTTTTTCTCCTTGAAATTTAGATTAATTTAGCGGCAACTTAGGGTGATTAGCACAAGCATCAAAGCAGTTGGGCAATAGTTAGATTGACTATATTGAAAGGCTTTTACACTAAATTTTGTAGGTTTTCTCACCTTCAAATTTAAAATTTAAGCGCCATCGGGGTACTAGGGTGATTAGCACAAGAATTAGGGCCATAGTTAAATTGACTATATTGAAAGGTTTTAACACTAAATTTCTCTAAATTTTGTAGGTTTTCTCCCCTTCAAATTTGAAATTTAGCAGGGTAAATGTTCAATTTTATGGGTTGAATTACACTAGACCTAGGGTTTTTTTCAAGCACTATTTGGAAGTACTCAAGTGAGAAAGAGATGGCGAGAGAACTTTGTGTTGCCAGTGCACAGAGTTAGAGAGAGGGAGAGAGGAAAAGAGACAAAGAGAGGCTGACCAGTAGTGCTCTCACCAGGAAGAGGAGAGAGAGAGAGAAAGATCTCCAAGACCAGTAGTGCTCTCACTAGGAAGAGAGAGAGAGAGAGAGAGAGAGAGAGAGAGAGAGAAAGATCGCCAAGATCTTGCAGCAGAGAGAAAGGTTCAAGTACGACATCCGATCATTCATGGTGGTCAACCGAAGCCGAGAAGGGATGACTCACTTTGATTCACACTAGCATTGGGACAAAAGGTAAATTCACTATATTGAAAGGTTTTTACACTAAATTTTGTAGGTTTTCTCACCTTCAAATTCAAAACCTAGCAGTAAATCTCCGAATTTGTCGGTGGAATTACACTAAACCTATGTTTTTTTCAAACACTGTTGAAAGTACTCAAGAGAGAAAGAGAGGGCATGAGCACTTATGTTGCCACAGCACGAAGACAGAGAGAGGCAAAGAGACAAACAGGGTCTAAGTAGTAGTGCTCTCACCAGTAGAGAGAGAGAGAGAGAGAGAGAGAGAGAGAGAGATCCCGCCAAGATCTTGCTCCCATAGGTAGCAAAGCCATGTTCCATGATAGTCGATGATTTGTGGCAGCTAATCATAGCTGAGAAGGGACAATTTGCATCGATGCGATTCATACAAGTATCGCAGCAATACATAAATTGACTATATCGACTCGCATCGTGGCGATTTGCACAAGAATCAAGGCAAAAGATTAATTGACAATATTGAAAGGTTTTTACAAAAAAAACTCTCTAAATTTGTGGGTTTTCTCACCTTCAAATTTAGAATTTAGTGTTAAATCTTAAAATTTGTATGTGGGATTGTATATTAAGCCTAGGTTTTTTCAAGCATCGGCAATAGATAAACTGACTACATTGACTTGCATCGGGGCGAGTCGCACAAGCATTAGGGAAATAGGTAAAATGACTATATCAAAAGGTTTTACAAAAAAAAAACTCTAAAATTTTGTAGATTTCTTCACCTTCAAATTTAAAAAGTTGGTTGTAAATCCTAAAATTTGTATGTGGGATTGTACACTTAGCCTAGGTTTTTTCAAAGCATTGTTGGAAGTACTCAAGAGAGAAAGCGATGGCGAGAGCACTTGTGTTACCAGCTCACGGAGATAGAGAGAGAGGGAGAGAGGCAAATAGAGACCGAGCAATATTGCGCACGCACACGCGCGCGCAACACACACACACACACACACACAAATCTCCCACCAAGATCTTGCTTCCATAGCAGTAGAGAGACAAAACCTAGAGAAATTTAATGTAGAAACTTTCATTTTACCTCTAATATTTATCATATCTCATAGAGTGGTTAACAAAGAAAGCAATTTAGTGATTGAAAATTTTTAAGTCTACCTCTAAATTCTAAATTTAAAAGCGAGTAAACTTACAAAGCCCAGAGGAATTTAGTATAAAAACCTTTAAAGTCGCTCTTAAATTTCTCATGTATAGGAATGTGGTTAAACGGTGGGAACATTGCTAACAATGAAGACAAACAAAGGTGTGCTCACCTCGCCCCGATGTGAGTTGTCCCTTCCTCGCTATGGTCGAGTGCCACAAACATGACTTCAAACCTTTAGCTTTTCTCGCCCTTAAATTTAGAATTTAGAGGTAAACTTAAAATTTTGTAGTTGGGGTCACACTAAACTTGAGTTTTATTGAGGATACACAATCCCCTTTACCACAACCTTGAAGATTTTGCATATGGGATTACTCTAAATCGCCTTCTTTGTTAACGATGCTTCTAGATATGAGAAACTTTAGAGGTAAATTAAGGTTTTTACACTAAATTTCTCTAGGCTTTGCAGATTTTCTATTCTTCAATTTTATAATTTAGAGGTAAAATTAAAAATTGTAGTTGGGATTACACTAAACCTAAGTTTTTTCGAGCACTGACCGATACACAATCTTTTTTTCTATTCCAATCACACAAATCTCGTGCAAATCAAACCAAACGACCTTATGAGCGTATAGGGTTGCTTGACCACACTCAAACCCATGATCCATGTCACAAAAATTGAGTATTAAACCAACCAAGCTAGCTCCTTTGGATGACGAATACACAATCCTCTTTATCACAAACTTTGAAAATCTGAATATGAGAAGTTTTAGAGGTGAGTTGCTTATATTTGAAGATTTTTGCACTGAATTTCTACAGGCTTTGTAGGTTTTTGTGCCTTCAAATTTAGAATTTAAACATAGGTAAAACTAAACTAAACTTGGGTATACCAACCAAGCTAGCTCCTTTGGATGACAAATACACAATCCTCTTTATCAAGCTTTGTAGGTTTTTGTGCCTTCAAATTTAGAATTTAGACATAGGTAAAACAAACTTGGGTATACCAACCAAGCTAGCTCCTTTGGATGACAAATACACAATCCAATCCTAATGGCTCTACTTTTTGATGCAAATTAAGCTGTTGCTTAAGAAAAACTTTTCTTCAAAAACTTGGTCCGCATAGGAGAAATAGTCTATCGATACTCTTTATAATAGAGCTTGGAAACTCCTTGAGCACTAGAGGCTACCATGTGTTACTTTTCTTAATGAAGCTAGAGAAATAATGGAATGTACATCACTCAACGCATGCAATGTTAGTTTTCCATCCTCGCATCCTATTGCAAGGGCTTGCTGCGCTTGCAACACGTACAAGCATCTTGACTTAGACACATGGAATGGTCCACCCACTTGTGTGTGTGTGTGTGTGTGTGTGTGTGTGTGTGTGTGTGTGTGTGTGTGTGAGAGAGAGAGAGAGAGAGAGAGAGAGAGAGAGAGGTTGAAGCCTTAGAGCTCATGCCTAGAGAAGACCTTGCTTTGGAGATGTTGTGTCTGTAGCTTTTGGGAAAGGTGGAGTTGGGAAGTGCAACATTGTAGTGAATCTAGCAATAGCTTTGGCTTTCAAGTGTGGAATCAAAGTAGGACTTCTAAATGTTGAAGTTCATGTCCCTTCGATTCCTACAATGATGAACCTTCAAGGCTGCCCTAAGTTGGATTCTTATTCAAAATGATTCCTCTTGAGAACTACAAAATACACTGCATGTCGATGGATTTTCTAAAGGAAAAAGATGCACCAGCTATTTGCAGAGGTTCCATGGTTATGAGCACCCTCTAAAATTTAATTAGGGAAGTTGGATGGGGAGGGCTTGATTGGGTTGTGTTTTGAGACTTTGTAGATGGAGGAATGTCGTTTCTTCCATCCTTCTACTTGAGATGTAGCCATTGATAGTTAGTGGAAAAACTTATTACCACTTAGGAGTTGATAAGGTAATGAAGCATATAAGATACATTTGTGACTGCCTTGAATTGGAGGCACAGATAAAATTTGCACATGATGTCACCTTTTTGGGATAGGGGTCCCAAAATTGGGCCTCAGGCTAGGCTTAGATTGGACGGCGATAGCTGTGAGTCACCATGCACATCCAATGAGAATGAAGTGGCTAAACAAAGGTGTTCATATTGCATGACGATAAGCGATCCAACCAGTGCTGATGTACGACACAAAACGAACCCAGACCTGGACCTCGATCCCCCCCCCCCCCCCCCCCCCCCCCCCAAAAAGAAAAAAAACAAGGAGAGTAAACAAAAATTACATGTTGAAAAGAAACCCTTCAATTTTTTGCTAACAAAAACCACCCTCCAATTGCAAATTGTTGAGTTTTATGGTGCTCTACTAAGGTTTTGCAATGGTATGGTTATACTCTTCCGTCCCCTAAGTGTGAACCTTGAGGTGATGGTAGAAGAGTGGTCTAAGTACTTTTTCACCCTTGGGTGTTGACAAAATAGTGTATACTTTAGGTGTTCCACCCAAAAAAAGTCTCTTTTTCAACTCTTCTCTACCGTCCAGTGTGACTCTAGCCTTACTTCGTAATCGCAGTAGCAACGCGTGGGTCACATACTAGTGTTTTACGGTTGGAAATGTGAGCTGCGCTTCAAAATATGAGCTATATAACCAAAAAAAATATATTATATCATTGCATTTCGAAGAGCAAGGATGCTCATCAAAAATTAGCTTGCTATTCATAGCGACGATGTGTACCTATCAGCTTTTCATATGGCGAAAATGGGGTGTGATTGCCCCAAGAGAGCTTGTGGCAAATGACAAGTTTATGCCCTCAAATTCTTGGGATACTAAAAGGGTACTCGAAGGTAGAGACGTGGATGCAATTCTTACACATGACTGGGTAAAGAAGTAGTAGGCTAGACAAGCCGTTCACGTGTCAAGCCACTTGTGATATCTAAAATCTTGACAGCAATTAATATATGTTCAAATGAAGGATGAAGGACGTCATTGGGGAAGTGGAACTTTAGCTTTAGCAAGAAGAAAGTACTAAGCGGACAGGCCCCAAGGGGAGTCGGGACAGCCACACTACAGTGGGTAACTTTTCTTTAGTTATTAGCCTACCGCCACCTCCTCAACACTAAGTAACACCGAGCATTAAAAAAGGGGGGGGGGGGGGGATCGTGCTCGGAAAAAACCTAGGTTTAGTGTAATCCCACCTACAAATTTTGAAATTTACCTCTAAATTTTATTTTTGGAAGGTGAGAAAATCTACAAAATTTTGAAAATTTTGAACAAATTGGTGTAATTTGGTGTAAAAACCTTCAAATTTTATCAATTTGCCACTATTGTTTCACATATGTAGGTTTGCCAAGTTTTTGCAAAAAAGTTTTTTTCGAGCACTGGATCATCATCAAAGGCAAGTTCATGCACAAATGTCGAGAAGATCGTAGCTGCGAGTGTCAAATCAAAATTAAATCCTCAAAATCTGACTAGTGCATGTTAACTTAGAATATAGCCTCATGAAAGTGGATGAATCTACACAACGTGCATGCCGGTGAGGTGGTTAGCCTATGTGATTCTCAACCTAGGGCACGACATCACAGGTTCAAATTTTGATTGCGAGGGGTGTTTGAATCCCTGTTTTACCTCGTTTTTGCATTGGTTGGGTTTAGTGCACCTCGAGATCCCTCCCTTGAACCCCGATTGTAGATCCTATCACTCCCCCCCTCGTTTATAAGTGACACGGGGTGTCACTCGAGGGATCTACGGTAGGGGCGTGTTTTCGACGGAGAGCTTTGGGTCGTCGGATCAACGCAGCAAGGGGGAGGCAAGACTTATATAACGTGGGACTCACAATGCCTTCAATGAAACGCGCTAGGCGAGTTGGATAGGGTGTGGGAGTGTGTAGGGGCAGGTTGGTGGTTCGATGCTCAACGGTCGGCTAGGAACCCTAATCTTTTTGCGCTCGTTGGATAATAATCGACGGTGGATGGAACCCCTGCTCTTGATCCCTTGAATCCACCCCGTGTCGTTTATTAACGAGCCCCCCCCTCCCCCCCCCCCCCCCCCTCCCCCCCTCAGCACTAAAGGGCACGGGGCATTAAATGAAGTCCCAGAGGTGGGATCTACGGCTGAGAAGCTCGGGCACAAAAGCAGAGGCGCGCATGACCATAGGATGCACCAGAAGTAAACTAGGACGCCGAAAAGTAAACTTGGACATGGGCACACCTGTCCACATTGACTTATCATGCGTTTGTTGCCCACCATGGTCAACATATGTGCATGGGGGGTTGGATAAGCCATGCGCATTGCCTAGTGTCCACCCGGGTTCGAATCATGCGAGCAGCACCTCATGCCCCATTTTTTTGAGCCCTCAAATCTCCTTGAGATTTCGTGCGTGCACCCTCAGCCGTAGATCCCATCTCTTTGCTCCCGTGCCCTTTAGTGTTGAGCCCCTCCCCCCCCCTTTTCACATATGAATATGTAAGACTTGACATTTCAAAGTCATATCACCTTTTTCCAAGCATTAGGTACCTCCCACACTGGAGGGGGTAATTTGTTAAATCAAGGATTCTAACCACACCATGTGGTGGTACAGATGTAGAGTAACTGCATCTCTTTGCCTCCAAAGAGGTGCAGGTGGCTCACCCCACTTCTGTAAGAATTTATGAATCTTTTTGGGAGTCTCTAAAAGTGCATAGTAAAATGTGAACTTCTTCTTGTTTTTCCAACTCCATGTAGTGGAGTCTCTTTCCCATGTGTAGCTTTCATTTCCCAAACCCAAAGCAGGGAAGAAAATTAATAAACTAATTTTTTATTCTTCAACTTTAAAGCCTTGTCTTTTCTTTTCCAATTTTAAATCTTTATAAGAAGATTTGGCTTGCAGCTTTTTGAACGTCCTTGTCTCTCCTTCCTTTTTGTTTGAGTGAAAAACTCTACACACACATACACTTTCTTCCTCTCAAAATTTTTTATTGTGAAAATAATCCAAGGTGTGGTTGTGTCCATTTTTTAGAGGGAGGGGTAAGTCAAGTACCTTGGTGACTGCAGGAGGTAATTGAGGTTTTTTCTATTACAACCTACCCCCTCTCTTGTGGGGGCCCTCTTAGGAGACCCCACACCCAAAGGGAGGGGGGGGGGGGGCGGGGGGCGGGAGCGGGGGGTTTTGAAATGTCACATCCAAGCATTAGGAGACCTCACACCCAAAGGGGGGGCGGGGGGTTGAAATGTCACATCACCTTTTTCCAAGCATTAGGCTACCTCCCACAATCCAAGCAGAGAAGAGGGTTGGAACTTGGGGTTTCACTATTTTTTAGGTACCACTTTCTCCCTCTCTTTTTTGCTTTCTAAAAGAAGCCTTAGGCCTAGAGTTGAGTTGTTTTCAGTGATGATTGAGACTTACATTAAATGTTATTTTAATTTTAAAATAATAAATAAATATTTTTATTTCACTTTCATTTTATATCGTAACATGTCTTGACTTTTCTTGGATTCTATTGTTTTAGAATATTAAAGTGAAACTTCACTTACATAATTCTTGTAGTTTCTATGGATATATACACACATATACATATATATTAATGAGTTTTTTTAATTTCGCATATCATTTCACAGCCTCACATGGCTTGACTTTTCTTACATTCTATGACTTAATTCTAGCCAATATTCAAGAAAGTCTTTTTTATTAAGCGATCGTCGAGTCTGAGTTTCCTCCCCACAAAGAAGTGAACAAAAAATACTAGCATAAATTTAAAATTTGTAAAATTTTTGAACTATTTTCTCACAAATTTCATCAATTTTTATTCCCTTTACCATGATTTGCAACCAACTAGTCTCCATTTTCAACAGGCTAAAGGCTAAGCTGAGGCAATTATTTTTTGAACACTGATTCTACTTAAACTCAACCTAATGATTTTATCACGTTCTAATTGTTTTAGAAAGCCACCGTGATTCTTTCACTTGATTTTTTAGCAAAACTCACAATTGTGAGTGAATTATATTTATCAACCCAAATAATTCCAAGGTCTTGTCATGCTCGTGTCGAGCCATGACGTCATCCAGGGACCATAATTACAACGGCTATCAGGGCAGCCATCCCACCCAACTCGCCTCCTTATCCTTGATACATGGGGTCCCTTATCATGTTCTTCTAAGATCTTTTAATTACCGATAGCCAAGATTTTCCCTTGTCCTAGACATGTCCTCTGCTGTCAACAAAGTCCAAGTAGTCCTAGACCAATTCTCCGAGTGTTGCTTGCATCCGAGAGTCCATATTAGCACTTTGCTTTCTTGTATAATTTCTATGAAGCTTGCTACCTCAAGACCTCCTTCAAACATACGGCAGTTCCTTGTCTGCCATACATTATGTAAGAAGACGTACCTGACCATTTGAGTGCTGATGAGGATGTCAGGACCACCTGAATTCTTCCCTTCAAGAAAAAGATCAATCTTGTAAAAACCAATTTTCCATGTTCTTTGGACCTTCCTCCCTCTCTAACTGCATCACCTCATGTGCAGACACAATTCAAATGTCCCCCCCCCCCCCCCCCCCCCCCCCCCCCCCTCTTTTCTTCACATTTGAATATGTAAGACTTGACATTTGAAAGTCACGTCACTTTTTTTGAAGCATTAGGCGACCTCCCTTGGTGTGGCGTACCTAAACCTCATCACTATATCACATAATCACACAGGCATGGTCAAATGGGATCAATGGTGGAGGAGGAAAAAGCGACGCGAGTCAATTACGGACCGTCGGATTTGAGGTTGCCCCGAATTTACCAATTTGCTCGAATTTACAAATTTGCTCCAAATTTACTAATCGGCCCACATTTACAATATGACATACTCAAATCACCTATATTTCAGCGTACACATGAGGGTGTAGTGGTTAGTGCACATGGCTCGCGGTGGAGAGGTCGAGGTTCGAGACATGGGGTGCAGATCGACCCGAATTTACAAGCCTGCCCGAATTTACCAAACCCCACGAATTTACTAAATGCGCATCCGACGGCCCAAATCACCTCAGCCGTTGATCCCATTTGAGCATGCCCGTGCGAAATAGTGTGGAGGTCGCACAGGGAGCTTCAAATGGGATCTACGGTTGAGGTGATTCGGACCGTAAGATGCACATTTACAAATTCGGGACGTTTGGAAAATTCGGGGAGAAAAGTAAATTCGGGTAGGCTTGTAAATTCGGGGCAGTCCGCACCTCACGTCTTGAACCTGCAACCTCCCCAAGGTGAACCATGTGCACTAACCACTACGCCCGCATGCGTTTGTTGAAATATAGGGGATTCGAGTATCTCATATTGTAAATGTGAGCCGATTAATAAATTCGGGGTAAATTTGTAAATTCGGGTAGACTAGTAAATTCGGAGCGATTGTCAAATCTGACAGTCCACGTTGGCGCGCCCCACGTTTTCCTCCTCCACCATTGATCCCATTTGACCATGCCTCTGTGATATAGTGGAACTCAAAGAAAGGGTGAAGAGGGCTTGGGTTGCAAACTTCTTTTTTTTCCATCAGAACATCGGGATTGAAATGGAGAGCAAAACATTGGCTGCAAACGTTAAGAGCCCTAAGAGCATGTTGATTACTCATTGATAGATATCCTTGGCAAATTCAAGGGTCCTGGTGTATACAACAACCCTCGCATATTTCTTTGTGTAAGTTACCCAATTATATGCTATCACCAGCAAAAATCACTCAAGCAGGTTGAGCTCAACAATAATCAAAACAAGGATATCTCATGCAGTGTTACAAAAAACCGGGGTCTAATGTATTTTAACCGGCTGAAATAGTAAAATCCCGGTTAGATTTTGAGCTTGCCTTTAAGAAAACCGGCAAATTTACACAAGTTTTAGTGTAATTACCGGCAAAAGCTTCAAATTTTGACCTAAAAACCGGGAGAATTTCAAGTTTCCCCTTATTTTGTTCGGTTAAGAAAAATGTATTTTTCTAGCCCTGATCTCATGGAAACTTCTTCAAATGATTGAGAAATTGGAGAAAACTCAAGCCAGACTTGACAAAGAACCCGCCATACTACATTCAATGCAAACTCTCATCTTCATTCCATACGGATAAACTATAGAAAACACCTACAAATAGGTTAACCTCTTGGTGTACGTACTTTTCTTCCTATGACTCTTTCTTGTTTAGCCACATAAATGTCTAGTTACACCTTGGAGGTGAGCTTTAGCACGTGTATTAGAACAGATAGTCTCTCAAGCTCAAGTTTCACTTTGAGGCTATCATCTTTGGGATCTCGTATTGGAAGTGGACATCCGGTACATGAAGATCTCACATAATTTGGAGTACCTTTTGACACTTTTGTAAAACGATCTTGTTAGAATTTAGAGAAAGTATTAGAAAAAGATTATTAAGCCATGATGGCCTTTGCCTTAAGCGATTTGTTACCAGTTTTCATGAGCTCTTGCATCTTGTCCGTCACTTCCTAGAAAACATGGTTAGTTAATGTCATATAATCTAATATCTAACCAACCCAAATGATTTTCTCATATCAAGCTGATCATTTAATGTGGGAGAATAAACGAGAACAAGGGTTAGAATATAGATATGTACTTATGGATCTGTCTCAACACGGGGCCAAGGTTAAAGGGGTCCAAATGAGAGATGGTCTGTTAAAGAGCAATGCTACCTAATGGAGCTTAAAGACCTTAGGTTTATCTTCATTAAAAACCTCCAAAAGTTAGTGTTAAAAAGTCCTTTGATCTTAGGCAAGCTAGGGCTGACCTTGAGGTGCGAATCCTATCCAAGCATGAGGTGCTTGTCGGCTTGCTAAGTGTTAGTGGGAACCTTGCCCAAAAGCTTGAGGTGCTTCTCTCATGCTTAAATGACTAAGGTTCTTGAAGTGTTCAATTCAAATATACACTCTCAAGAGGCATCAATGTTTCCATGCTTGATCTACTAAGTGCTTGAAGTATTCAATTCAAACTAAATGACTTAATAAGCATAAAATGTTGAAGATGATGAAACAGGAAACAGAAGGAAGACAACAACTCAGAGTAGGAAGAAGATGGAGAAGGAGAAGACACAGCTTGCGTACGAGATCTCTGTAGTCTATCTCTCTGTATTAGAATAATAGTGTTTACAAACTCAGAGCTACAAAGCTTATATGAAACCCTAAGAGATAAGGTGTCCTTTCACACCGGATGTTCAGGGGGAAAAATCCAGTGGGAGAAAAGTGCCCCTGGTGAAGCGCGTATACACACTAACACTACTACATGTCTACAAATCCCCCCTGTAGTGATAGTGTGAATCCGTACAAGGTAGCAGATCATCATGTGTATGAGAGTAAGCCCAAAGCTTTTCGGAAAGCTTCAAACTTTTCTCGTGATAACGCCTTCGTAAATAGATATGCAATGTTATCCTGTGTAGGACAGTAAGTTAGTGTGATCTCCCCTGCATGTAGCCTTTCCCTGACATAGTGGTAGTGAACCTCTATGTGCTTTGTTCTTGCATGAAATACTGGATTCCTTGCGACTGCCATAGCACTCTGACTGTCAGTGAAAATGGTAGTGGGTGCTTGTTGACACTTACAAAGATCTGCCAATAACCTGCGTATCCATACACAATCAACTGTTGCCGTGAAAGCTGCCCTGTACTCAGCTTCACAAGTTGATGTAGCCACTGTGGGTTGCTTCTTGCTTAGCCAAGATATACATGCATTTCCCAAGAAAAAACAATTGCCACTTGTGGAATGTCGTGTGTCAAAATCACCAGCCCAATCTGAATCGTTGTAACCAAGAAGCTGCATAGAACTGTTCTTTCCATACATATCCCCCCTTGGAAAGAACATGGCAAGATTAGGGGTACCTGAAAGGTAACGAAGTATGCACTTCACAGCCTGCCAATGATGCATACCTGGGCTGTGCATAAATCTGCTTGCTTGTGAAACCCCAAATTGAATGTCTGGACGAGTGTTGCCTGCCAAATATATCAAGCAACCAACGGCTGCTGCATAAGTATGTACATCAAAAGGTTCTCCAACATCATGCATGCTCAACTTTGATCCAGTTTCTACGGGTGTAGAGATTGGCTTACAATTTTGCATACCAAACTTGTCCAAAATTTTATGCAAATATTTTGCCTGCAACATGTATATGCCATCCTCTGATTGCACAAACTGAATACCCAAGTAATAATGTAGCAAACCAAGATCAGACATCTCAAAGGTTTTTCTCAAAGCATCTTTAAACGCTTCAATTTCATCTGCACTATTGCCTGTAAGAAGCATATCATCCACATAAAGTGTTAGCATAATGAGAACTCCATCTCTCTTTTTGACATACAAAGTACTTTTTGTTGGACTATTCTGAAATCCCTGGCCAATCAAATAAGTATGTATCTTCTTATACCATGCTCTTGGAGCCTGTTTGAGACCATACAAAGCTTTACGCAATCTATATACCTTTTGCTCTTGACCTTTTACAATAAAACCACTTGGTTGACTTACATAAACTTCTTCCTGCAAATCACCATTCAAAAAAGCAGTTTTGATATCCAACTGATGCACTTTCCAACCATGATGAGCAGCAATTGCAACTAGTGATCTAGCTGTGGACGCACGAGAAGTAGGAGCAAAGGTTTCATCATAATCTATGCCTTTCTGTTGCGCATAGCCTTTTGCCACAAGCCTTGCTTTGTACCTGTCAACAGTACCATCTTGTTTCCTTTTTACCTTAAAAACCCACTTTGTACCAATAGGTTTTTTACCTGTAGGCAAGTCCACTAGATCCCATGTATGATTCTTATGAATAGAATCAATTTCTTGTTGCATAGCATCTTTCCACTGAACACACTCTAAAGCTTGTTCAAACGAATCAGGCTCATCTGCATCACAAAGAGTGCTAAAGCAAGCCAAATCTACTTGCTCTCTGCCAAAAGTAGTACCAACACGTGTTTTTCGTGGCAACGGTGCATCCAACTTGCTATCCTGCAAAGTTTTCTGAACCCATTTAGGCAAGGTTATTTCTTCCCTGAGAACTTCTTGCTCTTCACGCACAATTTCCTCTACATCATGAGGTGTCACATGCTGATCAAAAGATTGATCAAGATTATCAACCTGTTGTGATTCTTGATTCTCCACAAAAGAAGGAAGCAAACCTTCAAATACATCATGTGTCTGCATATGCGGTACATCAAAAGCAACCATAGGTTGAGCAGTAGTTTCTGCAAAAATTACATCACGACTTTCAAAAATCTTGTTTGTAGCAGGATTGTAAAGTCTATAACCTTTACTTCCACTACTGTACCCCACAAATATACATTTGATTGCCTTATCATCAAGCTTCCCACGTAACTGCTGAGGGATGTGAGCATAAGCAAGACAACCAAAAACACGAAGATAACTGACTGAAGGTTTTCTGTCATACCAAGATTCATATGGAGGAATGGTCTTCAAGGCACGAGTAGGACACCTGTTCAAAACATGTGCTGCATAAGCAACTGCCTCCATCCATAGCTTATGAGGCAAACTCTTAGCCTTGAGCATACATCTAGCCGTCTCCATTAAAGACCTGTTCTTCCTTTCTACAACACCATTCTGTTGTGGTGTGTATGGCATAGTGCATTGGTGTTTAATGCCTTTCTTTCCCAAAAAATCCTTAAATGCACCTAACATGTATTCACCTCCTCGATCGGTACGAAGAGTCTGTACTTTGCAACCTGTTTCATTTTCAACCATGGTGACATAATGTTGAAAAACTGCAAACACATCTGACTTTGCTTTGAGTGGATACACCCAACAAAACCTGGAAAAGTCATCAATGAAGGTCACAAAATAAAGGCTGTTTCGTATAGATGGCGTCCTCATAGGACCACATACATCACTGTGTACAAGCTGCAACTTTCATGTCGCTCTAACTGAACCATCCTGCGAAAATGCAAATCTGTGCATCTTTCTACGAACGCAACCTTCACATACATGTCTTGGTGACATCTCCAATAAAGACAAATCATGCACCATATTATGACGTTGTAAAGTCATCAAACTGCCATAACTAACATGCCCAAATCTAGCATGCCACAACTCAGCATCCTGCATGGCCTGAGTCTTTGTTTCTGCAATACATACCTGAATCTGCTTTTCAAAACGATCTAGCACAAACAGTCCATTTTCGAGCGTACCTGTAGTGATAAGAGAATAATCATTCTCTCGATCTTGTACAACACATCTGTCATCCTCAAAAATGACCTGAAGACCATTTTTTGCAAGAGAGGATACAAACAAAAAATTCTTCTTGATCCCTGGAACATATAAGACATCTGGCAAGCATAAATCTGAACCATCTGAAATGGTAATCAAAATCTTACCAACGCCTTTGATTGGATAAGAAGCATTATATTGCACATGTCACCTTCTTTCCTGCTGGAGCTGCATCCAATGAACAAAACAAATCCTTCCTTGAAGTAATATGCCTGGATGCACCACTATCAAAGTACCAAATCATTTGTGTCTTGTCAACACTGTAAGCAGAAAAATCTGAACATACTACAAAAGCATAAGAATCCTGCACAAAGTTTGCAGACTCTTCTTTAGCTGTAGAAGAATCACCAGAAGCTGAAACAACCAAACTTGACTCTTTATTCTTTTCTTTAGCAATTCTCTTTTTACACTCACTAATGTAGTGACCACGTTTCTTGCAGTAGTGACATTTACCTTTCTTCTTGGACTTGTCGGAATCACCTTTAGACTTCTTTGAAGACTGTCCTGCACCAGACTTGGAGTAACGAGCACTCTCTTTACCCTTGTTTTTGTTCTGTACAATAAGAGCATGATCCATACCATCCACCTGTAAAGACTTGTTCTTACGTGATTGATCCTCCTGCAATAGCAAAGCCACTAGCTCTTCAAAATGAAGAGGCTCAGGATTAGCTCGCAAAGACAGAGTCAAAGAAGTCTGAAAAGTCAGATAAGATGGTGGTAGTGAATTAAGTGTTTTGGAAACCAAGTCCTTCTCTGGAATCACTTCATCAATGCTAAGCAATTGCTCTTTAAGATCCCTAATTTTTTTAAGATGCTCGACGATATCGTCACCTTCGTCCATCTGTATTTTGTCAAGTTGTTTCTTCAAAAACTCTATTCTAGCAGCGTTTCTTCCTCCAAACATAGCTTGCAGAGTGTTCCAAGCATCCTCAGAAGTTCTGCAAGATCTGATATGTGGTGTGATTGTCCTCTTTATGGTTAAGGCAATCACAGTCATAGCCTGTGCATCTTTAGTATCCCATCTCTTTTGATCTGGAGTGATTTGTGAGGGTCCTGCACCAACAGCTGCACCACGACCAGGCGTGGCAGGTGCAATGCTAACTGGACGAACTTCATCTCCAGATACATAAACCCACAATCCTTTACCAACCAAAACATTTTTGGCCATAAAATACCAAAGAGAATAGTTGGTACCATCCAATTTGTCTTCGGATGTAAACGCACCAAAAATCTCTTTCTCCGTAGATTGAACCATACTGTGGATGCACACAAGAGAGCAAAAGAACTTCCAAGAGATTCACAAATCTCCTCTCCAATCCAAGCAAAACTCTACACAAAATCTCAGCACAAAGCTAAGACAAGCTGCTTCCCAAAAGAACTATTTACCTGAAGAAAATCTGTCAAAAAGCACACCCTCTTGATCTAAACGCCTCCGAAAAGTAACTTCTGCTATGCTGCTCAGAACAAAATTCTGAGGGCTCGAACGGCTTCGAAAGGGGGGTAAAACCGCAGGTCACCTGATCAGAATACTCCCGGAACGTCGAGGATGCTCCCACGAGCAAATTTTCCGAAAACTGCCTGAAAACTGTGATTGCGCGCGCGGACGCGAAAACGCAAGTAGAGGCTCTGAAAATCACCTTGCTCTGTTACCAATTGTTGAAGATGATGAAACAGGAAATAGAAGGAAGACAGCAACTCAGAGTAGGAAGAAGATGGAGAAGGAGAAGACACAGAGCTTGCGTACGAGATCTCTGTAGTCTATCTCTCTGTATTAGAATAATAGTGTATACAAACTCAGAGCTACAAAGCTTATATGAAACCCTAAGAGATAAGGTGTCCTTTCACATCGGATGTCCAGGGGGAAAAACCCAGTGGGAGAAAAGTGCCCCTGGTGAAGCGCGTATACACACTAACACTACTACATGTCTACATAAAAGACACATGTTCAAATGATCCTCCACATGTGGCCCTCATGATGTGCGTGAATACTATTGGATAGGTTTTAAAGGGGTACAATGAGAATTTAGATACATAAAAATAAATAATCAATCTCTTTCTCTCAAAGAGAGAAAAGAGGACACATGTCCAAATGAATAATTAAATAATATGAGAGAGAGAGAGGTGTGTGGACCAAGAATGAGAGGGGGGTATAGTCTCCCACACACACACACACACACACACACACACACACACACATTCTCTCATGGTGTGGAGTGCAAAGTGCAAGAGCTCCATCTCCTTCTCCAAGCTTGTGGAGAAGTGCAGAGCCTACACCAACACTCTTGGCTATGGACACGTTTCAATGCTTAAGTTTGCCATCTTCTTCATCTTCATTACTACGCTATTATGCTATGCTAAGCAATAAGAGTGATGATAAGTGAGGAACTATTTCTTTCTCCTATGGATGATTCTTGTTCCTCTTCCCTACCCTCATTCCCCGCTAGCTCTCTCCACCTTCAAAGGTGTTTGAGGCCTTGTGACTAAGGCTTGGGATAGTTAATGTTTTTTGCAAAGTTTATGTTATGCTCGTGATGCATGAAGCTTTCAATCTGCATAGCATCACCAAGGTCACAAGGAACACAAAGATTGTATTGTAACAAGTCTCTCTCTATGGGAGAATCTATAATACAAACGCCTTTTGGAGGGGGAACTTGGAGGGGGACCGGCTCCAAGTAAATCCGATGCTCAACTATTGTCATGTTCTCTAATACTCTCTCTCTTTCAAAAGTATTGTTCATGCCAAGTTAATTAAGTACTATGTTCATGTTGCTACCATCAATTAAGTTCACCCTCTATGTTCTCAAAGTAATCTCACAAAAATGCTCACTCTAATTCTCTTAATTCCACTATTCTCAAAGTTCATAGGCCATCTCCATTACATTGGTATCAGAGCATTTGGTTTCTCTTTTCTTGCTTAAGAAGAGTGGTCCTTAAGTAGCCTATTAATGGTTGATTTAGTTAATTATATTAGGGTAAGTGGGACTGGGATCTATTATCGGTTTTGTTGAGCACACTATCTGGGATATGGTGCACACCTTGGGAGCTTTGGTCTTAATAATGGGGTCTTTCCATTATTGAGCCATAAGAAGTCCGAAAGGAGCTATCCCTTGGCAATTTCGCTATGTTAGACCCACTCCAGTACTCTCTATAATTAACCAATTCGTGTCGTGGGTGTAGATACTTAAGTGCTTATTTTCAAAGGCTAAGAGGAGTAGCAATTAAGGTTTTGAATTGCCAAAGAATACACTAAGTAAACACATAAGTATAATTAGCATGGCTGACAATAACCAAGACAGTAGAATGAACATTGATAACTTTGATTTTTCACATGAAGGTGCTAATGATAATGCCCCCATGTTTATCAATTATCTTGTTAGGTTGCATCAAGCTATGGGAAACCCTACATTGCAAGCCGAAGTTACTCAACAAGTTCGTGCTTATGGGATTTCCCTTCCTCTTTAAGAGGAGAGAGAGCTTAGGAGGCCTCTTGATGAGACCCCCAAAAGAAGACTCTCTCCCATACGAAAGGAGGAATCCAAAGAACAAGAAAGTAATGAATCCCTAAGTTCCTCTGAAGATGTGGCTCCACGAAGACGGTGGTCTAGACGATCACCAACTCCTCCCATGAGGAAACGGTCAACACACAGTCCTTCTCGTCGTCACTTCAAAAGGGAAGAGAGGAAACAAAGAAAGAAAAGGTCAAGAAAGAGGTCACCCTCTTCTCTTTCTTCTTTATCTTCCTCCTCTCCCAACGAAAGCTATGGCTATTCTCCTAGAGAATACAAGAGGGGAGGACATCACAAATCATACCCTGCATGGCGAAGATCACAAAAGCTCAAGAAGTTCAAAGAGGGAGGAAAGAGTATCTCTTGTCTCATCTATGATGGCACCTTTGGTGCCACCGACAAAGTATTGGCCTTCATCTAACAAGTTGATGCGACCTTTGGAGACGAGGGCTTCACGGAGTCCTCCAAGCTACGCAATGTAGCTATGACTTCCAAAAATCGGCTTGTCAATGGTGGGCTAGCGTTCGTGGCAATAGTGAAGCCCCAAAGACATGAAAATCTATACGAGTTTCCATCATGAAGCAATTCCTTGCAAGTGATGCAAAGGACAAAGTACTTACCAAATGGCACAGTTCGAAGCTTCTCTCACATGAGTCTATTCACAAATATGTGGACAAGTTTTGGGATTTACATCTCAAGGCTACTGTCTTCCAAAAGATAGACTTTTCTGAGCAAAAGCAATAATTTTGTGTGGGATTACCTGAAGGAATGGCTGAGTATGTCAACTCCCAATGTCCTGGTTCTATCACTGAAGTAATCCACCACACCAAGGTTGCTTCCCGCATCAATTTCCAACAAGGGGTTAGATGGAATGTCAAACCCATGGAAAATAGAGACAAAAATGATGCTAATGGGAAAAGCAATGCCCAAAATTCTTCCCAAGGCACTTCCTACAAGAACAACTACAACAACAATAGGTCCAAGGAGAAGGGAGTTTACAAAGGTTAAAACAAACTCTCTCATAAAGAGCTTGAAGCTTTTTGCAAGGACCATAAGTGTTTTAAGTGTGGGGAGCAAGGACATGGCTATCGTTCTTGCCCCAAGAAAAATGCTCGCAATGAGACTCCTAGGGCTTCCACCATCGAAGCTCCAAAAGAGGATGCTTATTGCAAAAAATCATCTCTCTCCTATGCTTGGGGAAAGGTAAGGGAGCATGATGCCTTCATCTTCTTTGACCCTCGCTCTACTCACAACTTCATATCAATGGAGTTGGCCACCAAGTTGGGCATTCAAGCTTTTGAGATGGGAGATATTGTAACGGCTGACACAACTTTCAAGGGACAACAAGCCTCCTTTACTCCCTTGATTGGGAAGTTGAGGCTTCATGTCCAAAGCTATGTTGATGCTAATATAGGGGTGCCATGGTTTGATCGCATGGCTTTCAACATGAAGTCCCCTGAAAGGAGAATCTACTTCACCTACAAGGGAAAGAACATATATATAGATGCTAATGAATCTGGTCGTACTATACCACTTGTAAATTCACCAATTTTTTATAAGTCAATGAAAAGCTCGATTTCTGTGTACATGATTTTTGTCAAAGAATCCACTAATGACGCTAATGGTTTATCAAATGAAAATGATAGGAATCAAGAAGAGTTAGACTTGTCTACTTTTCTAAATGGATTCCAAGATGTTTTCATCGATGATATCCCTATGGACTTACCTCCAAAACGAGGGGATGATGACCATAGAATTGAGCTCCTACCAGGAAGCTCACCGCCTAACAAGCCTCCTTATCGAGTTTCCCAAGCTCAATAAGAGGAGATCATGAAAATAGTACAAGAATTGGTAGACAAAGGGATGGTGAGGCCTAGCTCCTCTCCCTTTTGTTCTCCAGTCCTTTTAGTGCAAAAGAAAGATGGTACATACCGTATGTGTGTGGACTATCAAGCACTAAACCATATCACTATCAAAAACAGATTTCATGTGCCTCCGGTAGAAGATTTGTTTGATAAGCTACAAGGCTCTACCTACTTCAGTAGGATTGACCTAAAAAGTGGCTATCATCAAATAAGGATAGTGGATGAAGATATCCTAAAGATCGCGTTTCGTACAACATTTGGTCTTTATGAATATCTAGTCATACCTTTTGGCTTGACCAATGCACCAGCCACATTCAATCGTTTGATGAAGAAAATATTTAGACCACTGGAGAGTTATTTGATGATATCGTCATCTACTCCAAGTCCTTGGAGGAACACAAGCAACATCTCCAAGTGATTTTTCAAGGATTGAGGGAGAACAAGCTTTTTCACAACCAAAAGAAAAGCGAATTTTTCCTTCAAGAGATTCAATACTTAGGTCATATTATCTCTCAAGATGGTATCCGTATGGATCCATCAAAGTTAGAGGTAATAAATGCATGGCCTAATCCAAGGAATCTACATGAGCTAAGAAGCTTTATTGGTATGTGCGCAACTATAGACGCTTCATAGCAAAATTTTCTCAAATAGCACAACCATTACATGACTTAACAAAGAAGAACGTTAAGTATTCATAGACTCCTAAGGATCAAAAAGCTTTTGATAAGCTCAAAGAGAAGCTTACCTCTCAACTAGTCCTCATGCTTCTGGGTCTCTCAAAGCCATTTGAGGTCCAATGTGATGCTTGTGGTGATTGCCTTGGAGCAGTCTTGCTTCAAGAAGGGCATGCCATATCATATGAGAGCCGAAGACTCAATACGGATGAATAGATCTTGGGCATTTATGAGAAAGAGCTTTTAGCTCTTCTGCATGCCCTAGACACATAGAATCAATATACAAGAGTATGTTTTAAAATGTGTGTTATGCCAAAAGACTAAGTATGATAGAGGGAAGAAACTTGGATTATTCCAGCCATTGCCCATCCCTAATTCACTATGGGAGAGTATATCCATGGATTTTATCTTTGGATTACCCAAGTCTATCAATAGGAATACGGGAATATGGAAAATAGTCGTTAGGTTTAGCAAGCAAGCACACTTTATTCTTGTCAAAAAGACTATTAAGACACACCAAATGGCAACCATCTTCATATCTCAGATTTTCAAACACCATGGATTACCAACATCCATCGTGTCAGATAGAGATCCTAGAATGACCAGTAATTTCTGGAAAGGTCTCTTTGAAAATCTAGGTACAAGATTGAATTTCTCTTCGGCCTACCACTCACAAACGGATGGTCAAAGTCACCAATCTTATGATACTTGATCTACTAAAGACTTATGTTATAGAAGTAGATCAACGATCACAATGGGAGAAGTACTTACCCCTTGTAGAGTATGCGTACAATAATACTGTTCATACTACTACAGGAAAATCACTTTTTGAGATCATAGAGGGAAGACCTAAACGTCCCTTGCTACTTAAAGTACATGGGAAGATCTTCCTGTTGATGAGTATAGCCGTGACCTACAAGAATCTTTTCAAAAGGTTAAGGAGGCTATATCCATCTCTCAACAAAGGCAAAAAGCTGCTGTTGACAAGCACAAAAGGGCTTTAACGTTCAAAGAAAATGATTGGGTTTTACTTGAGTTTCCCAAGGCTCAATTGAGGCAAACGACGGGCAAAAATCCTACGGGCCATAAAAAGTATTATGCTAAATTAGCAAAAAGATATTATGGTCCTTTTCAAATCTTGAAACCAATCAATAACATGGCTTATCAATTCAAGTTGCCCAACCATTGGATGATACACAATGCTTTTCATGTGAGCCTACTTAAGCCCTACAAAGGAGAGCCACCAATAGAACTAATTATTGAAGACCAAGAAGAGGTGCTACAACCCGAAGCTATCCTTCGGCATGAAGATAAGGTACTGCGGCATGGTAAGATTATCCAACGGTATCTTATTAAGTTCAAAAGTTATCCATTTAAAGATGCTAGATGGATGCAAGGAATACAACTTAAGGATAGTATGAACCTTCTCAATGCTTACAATGTTGCACTAGAGTAAGCAAACGTAAATTCTTTCTAAATGAACAATGTTTTTGTCTTATAAGACTAATCCTCTTTTGTGCACAAATTTAAATAGTCTGCATGCTTAGAATCATGTTTGTGATGACGATGTCACTCAAACACCAAGTAGAATTTGTCACTCTACTTTGGGAGTATGATATGGACTAAAGAGTAGACATGTTTGCGGCAGCTACGTCTCCCAAGCACCAAATGGACTAGTCATCCATTCTGGAGTGATGTCGCAGGGTGAAAAGGGATCCTCTACCCGCTAATAAATGTGTACTAATGACTAAAACTTTATCTCTTCTACCTCATCGTCGAGGACGACTATGATTTCAAGAGAGAGGTAATGTCATAAAATCTAATATCTAACCAACCCAAATGATTTTCTCATATTAAACTGATCATCTAATGTGGGAAAATAAACGAGAACAAGGGTTTGAATATAGACATGTGAATATGGATCTGTCTCAACACAGGGTCAACATTAAAGCGGTCCAAATGAGAGACGGTCTGTTAAAGAGCAATGCTACCTAATAGAGCTTAAAGACCTTAGGGTTATCTTCATTAAAGACCTCCAAAAGTTAGTGTTAAAAAGTCCTTTGATCTTAGAAAGCTAGGACTGACCTTGAGGTGCAAATCCTACCCAAGCATGAGGTGTTTGTTGGCTTGCTAAGTGTTAGTGGGAACCTTGTTGCCCAAAAGCTTGAGGTGCTCCTCACATGCTTAAATGACTAAGGTTCTTGAAGTGTTCAATTCAAAGATAAACTCTCAAGAGGCATCAACGTTTTTATACTTGATTGACTAAGTGCTTGAAGTATTCAATTCAATCCAAATGACTTAATAAACATAAAAGACACATGTTCAAATGATCCTCCACATGTAGCCCTCATGATGTGCTTGAATGCTATTGGATAGGTTTTAAAGGGGTCCAATGAGATACATAGAAATAAATAATTAAGTTCTTTCTCTCAAAGAGGAAAAAGAGGACACATGTCCAAATGAAATAATTAAATAATGAATGAAAGAGAGAGAGAGAGGGGTGGACCAAGCATGAGAGGGGGGTATACTCTCCCACACACACACAGACATTCTCTCATAGTGTGGATTGCAAAGTGCAAGAGCTCCATCTCCTTCTCCAAGCTTGTGGAGACGTGCAGAGCCTACACCAACACTCTTGGCTATGGAATGCAAATCCAACCAAGAGCCATGCTTCAATGCTTAAGCTTTCCATCTTCTTCATCTTCATTACTATGCTATTATGCTATGCTAAGCAAGAAGAGTGATGATAAGTGAGGAACTATTTCTTTCTCCTATGGATGATTCTTCTTCCTCTTCCCTACCCTCATTCCCCACTAGCTCTCTCCACCTTCGAAGGTGTTTGAGGCCTTGGGACTGAGGCTTGGGATAGTTAATGCTTTTTGCAAAGTTTATGCTATGCTCGTGATACATGAAGCTTTCCATCTTCATAGCATCACCAAGGTCATAAGGAACACAAAGATTGTATTGTAACAAGTCTCTCTTGATGGGAGAATCTATAATACAAACCCCTTTTGGAGGGGGGAACGGCTCCAGGTAAATCCGGTCCTCAACTATTGTCATGTTCTCTAATACTCTCTCTCTTGCAAAAATATTGTTCATGCCAAGTCAATTAAGTACTATGTTCATGTTGCTACCATCAATTAAGTTCACCCTCTACGTTCTCAAAGTAATTTCACAAAAATTCTCACTATAATTCTCTTAATTCGACTATTCTCAAAGTCCATAGGCCATTTTCATTACAGTTTTGGCTATGCAACTATAGAGAGGAGCTACGTTCAAAGTGCTCTTTTCTTGAAAGCCATCACTGTAGCCTTTTCTATTGGAAGAAACCCCTATTTCCTCCAATCCTAAATCATACCACCTGCACACTCAATGCATGAATGAATTTATTTCCAATAGCCTCCACTAACAAACTAATTATAAGTTTTCCTTTGATTTTGTTGAAAAGAGAGCAGATCGCTGAGCAAAACCTATAGTTGGTGCAACAAAATAAAATTATGGACAACTGACTCATCACAAACTCACCCTTTTTAATGCACACATTCAACACGTAAGAAATCACAGCATGTCCAAGCACCATGTTATATTATGCACCCCTTGCCTCACAATGTGATAGGTAATTTTTTACCCATGTGAGTGTCTTGCCTTCAAAAGTAAGCCTTGGTGTTTGTATTTGAAGTGAAACATGCACTGAAGTCTTGGTGGTATCCATGTTGTACATAGATTGTAGTAAGTGTGTTAGTTGAAGATACAATAAACTTGAAATAAAAGCAAATGACATCACATTAACAAAGAACCCATATTTTAAAGTTGCTCAAACAGCCACAATTTTTGAAGCAATTCGAGATTCAATATTTTATAGTGTAAGTCCTTGCTTGATGAAGAAAACAACCTAGAATTTCCAAGTTGGATGTGCCCAACACTAAGAGCAGCACAAGAGAGGTGTTGTAGGAGAAAAAGCTCTTCAAGAACATATTGCGCTTGCAAAATTACTCACACCTGGCATACATGTCAACAAAAAATTTCCAAAAGAAAACATCGTCTTTCACCAATCTTGACACACAAAGAGAGATGGATGAACAAGAAGAACATTAAAACCACCTCCTCTTTATTGATACAAGACATCACTCTTTATTGATACAAGACAACATGTCAGAGATAATCTATTGATCAACCCCAGCCAATGGTAGCATTCAACTCCACATTAATTGTGGCATGAGAGGTTGAATGGTGATCCAAATCTCTGGAAGGCCCTACAACTAGGCCTCTATCAAAAGAGATGAAAGAGCCAACCTGATAGGATCCATTAACCTCTAAAATGTTATAATTGTACATTACATGTAAAATCTCCTCACAAGCTATGAGCATGGCCCACATTGGTCTAGTTCAAGCAAACATCACCTTCTTTGCAGCCAGTGTCAATCTCAACAAACATACTACTAATAGGGCAAGGGTGGCTCTCCTCTCTACTGATCATTAGCTAGTGCAAAAGAGGGACTTACAAAATTTCTCATCAGGTAAGAATGTAGGTAAACAAAAGAGTTTCAAATCACAACAACAAAAAAAGAAGACAGGTTTGAAGCATATGATAAAACCTTGTGCTTTCGCATGGCATGTTGTTGCACCAATAGAATTCATTCTTGCCTTCCCATGCTTACCACTCCGGTCTGCAACTGTTTTGCACATGAAGGAAATCTGAAAGCTTCTATTCATCATAAGAACAATCCCAAACTAGAGCCAAACATATTGATCTTTGTAATGTCATCACAACTTGTCATTGCTTCTTATCGACTCTGAACCAAGAATATCTGCATCAAGGGCATCAAATAAAATCCCTTCCTCCAAAACACCCCTTGCACATCCTGCAAACAGATAAAACAAGACATGACATTGAGCTAGACTCCAAGGAGCCACAATATTGCAATATGATCCTTCACCTACCCTCTGTGGTGCAAAATCTTCCACCATATACACAACAAAACAAGCTGTTCATGCGACAAGCTTTGCAATAGTATCAACAAATATTAAATCAAGCATTCGAAATATTTTGCAAACCCAACCAAATAGAACAAATGCAGAAAGTGTTCTTCCGATTGGGAGTGCTTGACGTGTGTAGCCATTGAACCAAGCATTGAGACATATGAAAATGAGGCCTCCTCTCTTGCAAAAACATTGTAGGACATGGTCACCTCCTTGCTTAGCACGTCAAGCACAACTGCTACAGGCTGCACACTCATTGCACCACACGTAGATAAAAACACAGACAAAAAACATGCCGTGTTAATGTGACCCGAGACTAGTAGATAGTGAGAAGAGAGCAAGATCACACGAGCAAAGGGTATCTCTACATGAAAAATCCAAGATGAGTCACTACAAGAGGTACTTCATATTAGCGACGCTTGCAGTGAGATGCTCAAAAGTGAAAATCCACGACGTCTCTATTTTATTTGTTGCATAGCGACGCCTATAGTGTTGCTCATAGCGACGTCGACAGGGGTAAAAAATAAACCG
The DNA here is from genome assembly GCF_014529385.1 of Adiantum capillus-veneris. NCBI lineage: Eukaryota > Viridiplantae > Streptophyta > Polypodiopsida > Polypodiales > Pteridaceae > Adiantum > Adiantum capillus-veneris. The sequence continues at coordinate 127,745,376 of NC_140949.1, forward strand.
AGAGTGCCAGAAACTCAAATCTCAGTCTCAGATCTGAGTTTTTGGTGCTCAAGCGAAAGAGGTAACCGACGCTCTCCTTCTATCTCTCTCTTTCTCCCCCCCCCCCCCCCCCCCCCCCCCACACACACACACACAAGGAAAGGAAGGAGAGCCACGTATGCTCCTTCCCTCTCCTCTCTCTCGTGTTCCCTTCCCCTCTTTCTCTCTCTCTCCCTGTCTCTCTCTCTCTCTCACACACACACACATTGTCTTTGAGAGAGAGAGAGAGAGAGAGAGAGAGAGAGAGAGAGAGAGAGGAGAAAACAAAGAGAAAGAGGGAGAGAATAAAAAATCAAAGAGAGAGAGAGAGAGAAGACGAAAGAGAGAGGTAAGGGGAGAAAACAAAGAGAGAGAGATCAGGTTAAGATTTAAATTGGGTTTAAAATTTGGCTAGATTACATTTAGATTTATGTTTATGTTGAGTTTAATACTAGGTTAGATTTAGATTTACGTTAGATTAAGATTATGTTAGATTTAAAATTAGGGCAAGATTTAAGATTAGCTAGCTATGTTAGATTTAAGTTAGATTACATTTAGGTTTATGATTTAAGATTGGATTAGATTTAGGTTTATGTTGAGTTTGAGATTAGATTAGATTTAGATTTAAAATTAAGACAAGATTTAAGATTAACTAGATTAAATTTAGATTTAAGGTACATTACATTTAGGTTTAGGTTAGATTTAAGATTAAATTAGATTTATGTTAGATTTTAGTGCATGTTAATGAAGGCGCGCTTTGCCCAAAGTGCAAACACTAGTTACACAACAATATGTATATTCCCATCAGAATCTGACACCTATTAACTCACACACTAACCATATTCAATTCAGTTGCGAATCACCACATGTTCAATTAGGTTAGATTTAAGATTAGATTTTGGATTGAGTTTTTATATTAGAGTTTACCTTCGGGATTACGGTAAAAAAATTAGAGTTGGGCGAACAGTGATCCCTCTCTTCCTCTCTACAGTGGATGCGACCTCAAGTGGGAAAGCTTTCAACGGCATGACACTCAGATTGGAGGCCAACATATAATGTGCTAAGTAATCCATCGAACAAAGATCTTCTGTGAAGAGATATTAAGATGTTGTGAATTGCTACAACTAGAGAAGAGGCAAAGGGGTTTTGTCCACTACATGCACTATCATGTAGATGTGGGTGTGTAGATTTCTCGTACCCACAAATATAGGCATTGACCAATAAAGACGAGATTATAACCCGGCGATTCTGATCTCCGTACACCTCTAGACCGAGGTGTGCGGAGATTGGACATGACTAGAGAATTTACATTGTGAACAGAGAGAGAGAGAGAGAGAGAGAGAGAGAGAGAGAGAGAGAGAGAGAGAGAGAGAGAGAGAGAGAGAGAGAGAGAGAGAGAAGACGGAGGATGCCAATACAAGATTAAATTTATGTCCAGGTTATAAGGTTTTTACCTTCATTATGAGTAGTGAGCAGGATGTGGGGCCGTCCAACCGAAACACCTATCTCTCAACAAGGATCTTATGTCCTTGTAATCAGTGCAAGCATGTTGTGCGATGGACAAGATGCATTTCTTTGCAGCACGTTCACGAATTTGGCGAGTTTGATCCATCTATTATAGATCGAGTTGTTGCCAATTATAACTCGTCGGACTTGACGCTGGCCAATAGGCAGCAATCTTGCAACCCAATAGACGTGTTCGCAGGCGCTTTGGTCAAGCAGCATACGTGATGTCATAAAATATAATATCTAACTTTACCAAATGATTTTCTCATATTAAACCGATCATTTACTGTGGGAGAATAAACGGGAATAAGAGTTAGAATAGAGACATGTTCTTCTAGACCTATCTCAACACGGGACCAAAAGGAGAGATCGTTGCACTTTAATAGGGGTCCAAAAGGAGATAGTCTATCAAAGAGCAATGTACAATAAGTGCTTCTAGACTTACCTCAGCAGGGGACCAAGAGGAGAGATGGTTACATCTCAATAGGGGTCCAAAAGGAGGTAGTCTATCAAAGAGCAATGTGCATCTAATGGAGCTTAAAAGACCTTAGGGTTAGCTTCATTAAAGACCTCCAATGGTTAGTGTTAAAAGTCCTTTGACCTTAGGCAAAGCTAGGGCTGAGAGCTTGAGATGGGAACCCAACCTAAACTTACCTTTGACCTTAGGCAAGCTAGGGCTGAGCTTGAGGTGGGAACCCGACCTAAACTTGCCTTTGACCTTAGGCAAGCTAGGGCTGAGCTTGAGGTGGGAACTCCACCTAAGGTTCTTGTCATGCTTGATGACTAAGGTACTTGAGGTACTTGTCACACTTAATGAGGAAGTTACTTGAGAAGCTTCCTATGCATGGGGGGTAAGATGCTTGAGTCAAAAAGAGACCCTACACACTTAATGAGGAAGTTACTTCAGAAGCTTCCTATGCATGGGGGGTAAGATGCTTGAGTCAAAAAGAGACCCTACACATTTAATGACGAAGCTGCTTGAGAAGCTTCCTATGCATAAAAGTCCCAAAGTTAGGGGAATCTTTGACCAAACCTTCCACTCACCCAAGGGGCATCCCTTTTCTAAAAGGGCACATGGAACACATGTCAGCCTCTCACTATGCTTAACCACAGGGTGTGCTTGAATGCTATTGGTTGGGCTAAAGTGGGGTCCAATGAGCTTCTACTTCCATCCAACAAATATCTAGATATTTTGAAGCTCTCTCTCTCTAAGAGGTAAGGAGGACACTTGTCCAAAGACTACCCATGTACTTGACTGCATGTTGCATGTGATTGGCTAGGGGGAGAGGGGTCCAATGAGCTTGTAGCATATAGAAATTTCACCCAAATCAAGGAAGGGGGGTGCTAGGGGGAAATACACCACACACACACACTCATTTTGTGGATTCATTCTCACTTGGTGAAAGTTGAGGAACTCCACCTCCTTCTCCAAGCTTGTGAGAAGTAAGAGCCTACACCAACACTCTTGGCTATGGAATGCAAATCCAACCAAGAGCCATGCTTCAATGCGCAAGCTTGCCATTTTCTCCATCTTCATTACTATGCTATTATGTATGCTAGCAAGAAGAGTGGTGATAAGTGAGGAACTATTTCTTTCTCCTATGGAATGTTTCTTATTCCTCTTCTATACCCTCATTCCCCGCTAGCTCTCTCCACCTTCGAAGGTGTTTGAGGCCTTGGGATAGTTAATGCTTTCTAAAAGTTTATGTTATGATTGTGATGCATGAAGCTTTCCATCTTCATTGCATCACATAGGTCACAAGGAACACAACGATTGTATTGTACCAAGTCTCTCTTGATGTGAGAAACTATAATACAAATGCCTATTGGAGGGGAGACGGGCTCCATATGAATCCAATCCTCAACTATTGTCATGTTCTCTAAACTCTCTCTCTTGCAAAAGTATTGTTCATGCCAAGTTAACTAAGTACCATGTTTATGTTGCTACCATCAATTAAGTTCACCTGCTATGCTCACAAAGTAATCTCTCAAAAGTGCTTCACCTAATTTCCTAATTCCGCTACTCTCAAAGTTCATAGGCCATCTACATTACATTGGTATCAGAGCATTTGATTTCTATTTCTTGCTTAAGAAGAGAGGTCCTTAAGTAGCCTACTAATGGTTGATTTTGTTAATTATATTAGGGTAAGTGGGACTGGGATCTATTATCGGTTTTGTTGAGCCCACTATGTGGGATATGGTGCACACCTCGAGAGCTTTGGTCTTAATAATGGAGTCTTTTTAGACTTGCCTACGGCTTTACCATTATTGAGACTAAGAAGTCCGAAAGGAGCTATCCCTTGGCAACTCTGCTATTTTAGACCCACTCCACTACTCTCTATACTTAACCAAATCGAGCCGTGGGTGTAGATACTTAAGTGCCCAATTTTGAATTGCCAAAGCATACACTACGTAAACGCCTAAGTTTAATTAACATGGCTAACAATAACCAAGAGAGTAGAATGAACATTGATAACTTTGATTTTGCACATGAAGGTGCTAATGATGATGCCCCCATGTTTGCTAATTATGTTGTCACTAGGTTGCAACAAGCTATGGGCAACCCCGCTTTGCAAGCCGAAGTTACTAAACAACTTCGTGCTTATGGGATTTCTTTCCTCTCCAAGAGAAGAAAGAGCTTAGGAGGCCTCTTGATGAGACCCCCAAAAGAAGACTCTCTCCCATAGGAGAGGAGGAATCCAAAGATCAAGAAAGTAATGAATCCCTAAATTGCCCACTCCTCCCAAGAGAAAATGGTTAACCTATGGTCCTTCTCCTCATCACTCCAAAAGGGAAGAGAGGAAACAAAGGAAGAAAAAGGCAAAAAAGAGGTCACGCTCTTCTCCTTCTTCTTCACCTTCCTCTTCTACCGATGAAAGCTATGGCTATTCTCCTAGAGAATACAAGAGGGGAGGACATCGCAAATCTTACCCTGCATGGCGAAGGTCACAAAAGCTAAAGAAGTTCAAAGAGGGAGGAAAGAGTATCTCTTTTCTCACCTATGATGGCACCTTTGGTATTGCCGACAAAGTATTGGCCTTCATCCAGCAATTTGATGCGGACTTTGGAGATGAAGGCTTCATAGAGTCCTCCAAGCTACGCCATGTAGCTTTGCACTTCCAAAAATTGGCTCATCAATGGTGGGCTGGCCTTCATGGCAACGGCGAAGCCCCAAAGACATGGAAAACTCTACGAGTTTCCATCATGAAGCAATTCCTTGCAAGTGATGCAAAGGACAAAGTGCTTACCAAATGGTAAAGTTTAAAGCTTCTCTCTCATGAGTCTATCCACAAATATGTGGACAAGTTTTGGGATTTACATCTCAAGACTACTATCTTTCAAAAGATAGACTTTGCCGTGCAAAAGACACAATTATGTGCGGGATTATCCAAAGAGATGACTAAGTATGTCAACTCTCAATGGCCTGGTTCTATCACCAAGGTAATCCACCACACCATGGTTGCTTTGTGCATCAATTTCCAACAAGGGGCTAGATGGAATGTCAAGCCCATGGAAAATAAAGACAAAAGTGATGCCAAGGGGAAATCCAATGCCCAAAATTCTTCCCAAGGCCATTCCAACAACAATCGGTCCAAGGAGAAGGGAGTTTACAAAGGTAAATATAAACTCTCTCCTAAAGAACTAAAAGCTTTTTGTAAGGACCACAAATGTTTTAAGTGTGGGGAGCAAGGCCATGGTTATCGTCTTTGTCCCAAGAGAATTGCCCACAATGAGACTCCTAGAGCCTCTATGTTTGAAGCTGCAAAAGAGGATGCTCATTGCCAAGGATTTCTCCTTTCCTATGCTTGGGGAAAGATGCAAGAGTATGATGCCTTTATTTTGTTTGACCCTGGGTCAACTCACAACTTCATATCCACGGAGTTGACCACTAAGCTAGGCATACAAGCACACGAGATGGGAGATACGTTGAAAGCCAATGGAGCTATCAAGGGACAAGACGTCTCAGTTACTTTCTTAATTGGAAAATTAAGGCTTCATGTCCAAAGATATGTGGACAAAAAGGATTTCTTCATCTTCCCTCTCAAACATGAGAATGTTATCATTGGGGCACCATAGTTTAACCGCATGGCTTCCAACATGAATTTCCTTGAAAGGAGAGTCTACTTCACCTACAGGGAAAAGAGCATGTACATACATGTTCATGAGTCGAGGAACACCATATCCCTGCAATAAAGGGAATAAAGAGGAATTAGAGTTGTCTAATTTCCTAAATGGATTCCAAGATGTTTTCTTTGATGACATCCCTATTGAGCGACCTCTAAAATGAGGGATGATGACCATGCAATTGAGCTCCTACCAAGAATCTCACCGCCTAACAAGCCTCCTTATCGAGTTTCACAAGCTCAACAAGAGGATATCATGAGGCAAGTACATGTATTGGTAAAAAAAAGGGATGGTGAGATCTAGCTCCTCTGTATTTTGTTCACCATTGCTTTTAGTGCAAAAGAAAGACGACACATATCACACGTGTGTCGACTATAAAGCACTAAATAAGATCACTATCAAAAATAGATTTCCCGTGCCGTGGGTAGAAGATATATTTGATCATTTACGAGATATATTCGATCATTTACAAGTTTTGGCCTGACAAATGCTCGAGACGCATTCAAACTCATGATGGACAAAAATCTGCATGCCATCCAAATTCTCTTGAAGAGTACAAGCGACACCTCCAGGTAACCTTTCAAGTTGTGAGAGAGAATAAACTTTTCATTAATCAAAAGAAAAGTGAATTTTTCCTACAAGAGATTCAATATTTAGGTCACATTATCTCTAATGATGGCACCCGTATGGATCTAGCAAAGTTAGAGATAATAAAAGGATGGCCTAATCCAAGGAATCTACATGAGGTAAAAAGCTTCATAGGTATGTGTGCATACTATAGATGCTTCTCGCTAATAGCAGGCCCGTTACATGACTTAACAAAAAAGAAACGTTAAGTATTCATGGACTGCAAAAGTGCAATAAGCTTTTGAGAAGCTTAAAGATAATCTTATCTCTCAACATGTGCTCACACTATTAGATCTCTCAAAGTCATTTGAGGTCCATTGTGATGCTTGTGGTAATTGCCTTGGAGCTATTTTGCTTCAAGAAGGGCATGCCATAGCATATGAGAATCAAAGACTCAACTTCAAAAAGTGAGTATGGGGCAAATATGAAAAAGAGCTACTAGCTATTCTATATGCCATAAACACATGGAAACACTGTCTCTTGGGGACTCCATTCATCCTACGAATGGATCACAAAGCCTCAAGAACTTCATGATGCAAGCCAAGCTCTTCGACAAACAAATGAGGTGGGAAACTTTTCTTTTCAATTTAAATTTCATATTGGCCACATTGTTGGCAAGCACAATCAAGTGGTCGATGCACTTTCACAACGACCACGGGTAAATGTGGTGTCTATAGAAACTCACACAATGATCTATCTTTTATGATAGATGAGTAAGCTACTGACCAAGACTTTTAAGTATGTAATTACAGCCTTTGCAATAGGGAAGAAAAGGGAACCATTCACCTTGAAGGATGGTTATCTTCCAAACGACAATAGGCTATGTGTTAATCACCCATACAATACAAGAGTCATGTATGAATCCTATACTTCTCCTTATGCGGGGCAAAGAGGGATTCCATAGTCTACTCTTCAAGGAGTAGAAATGTATTTTTGTTGGTCTACCATGAAAAGTAAACATACAAGAGTATGTGTCAAAATGCGTGGTATACCAAAAGTTGAAAATTGATTGAGGGAAGCAACTTGGATTGTTTGAGTCGACATGCTTAACAAGAAAACACACTCTATGCCTGTCAAAAAGACTATTAAGGCACATCAAATGGCAACCCTCTTCAGATCTCAAATTTTCAAGCATCATGGATTTCCAACATCCATAGTGTCGGACAAAGATCTTAGAATGACCAGTAATTTCTAGAAGGGTCTCTTTTGGAATCTAAGAAGTAGATTAAATTTTTCTTTTGGCCTATCATCCACAAACGGATGACCAAAGTGAAATAACTAATCTAATTATTCTTGAATTTACTAAAAGCCTATGTCATGGAAGTAGATCAATGTTCTCGATGATAGAAGTACCTACCTCTTATAGAGTATGCGTACAATGACATTGTACATACTTCTATGGGGAAATTACCTTTCGAGGTTAAATAGGGAAGATTCAAAAGTCCCTTACTACTTCAAGTACATGGGAAGATCTTCGCTGCTGATGAATATAGCTGAGACCTACAAGGATCTTTTCCAAAGATTAAAGGGCTTATATCCATTTCACAAGAAAGGCAAAAAGGGCTGCTGCTAATAAGCACAAAAGAGCCTTAGCCTTTAAGGAACATGATCGGGTCTTGCTAAAGTTTCTCAAAGCTCATCTGAGGCATACTATGGACAAGAGTCCTACAGACCACCAAGAGTATGATGCTAAACTAGCAAAAAGATACTATGGTCCTTAAAATTCTTATGCCAGTCAATGAGGTGGCTTATCAATTGAAATTGCCCAACCATTGGCTCATGCACAATGTTTTCCATGAGAACCTACATAAGCCTTACAAAGGAGCACCATCAAAAGAAGCAATAGTTGCAGACCCTCCAAAAATTGAAGAGCAAGAAGAAGTACTTCAACCTAAGTCCATCCTATGACATGAAAACAAGGTATTAAGAAACGGTAAGATTATCTCACAATATCTTATTAAGTTAAATAATTATCCTTTTAAAGATGCTAAATGGATGCAAGGAACCTAGCTTAAGAATAATATGAACCTTGTCAATGCTTACAATGCTGCACTAGAGGAAGCATATGAAAAATGAAAAATGCATTTTAAATGAAAAATGTTTTTGTCTTATAAGACTAGTTCTCTTTTTATTGTGCACAAATTTAAATAGTATGCATGCTTAGAATCATGTTTGTGGTGACGACGTCTCCCAAACACCGAGTAGAATTTGTCACTCTACTTTGGAAGCATGATATGGACTAAAGAGCAGACATGCTTGCGGCAGCTACGTCTCCCAAGCAGCAAATGGATTAGTCATCCATCTTGGAATGATGTCGAAGGGTAAAAGGGGATTCTCTACCCGCTAAGTAACATGGACTAATGACTAGGCTTTATCTTCTCTACCTCATAGTCGAGGACGACTATGATTTCAAGAGAGAGGTAATGTCAAAAAATATAATGTCTAACTTTACCAAATGATTTTCTCATATTAAACCGATCATTTAATGTGGGAGAATAAACAGGAACAAGATTTAGAATAGAGACATGTGCTTCTAGACCTATCTCAACACGCGACCAAAAGGAGAGATGGTTGTATCTCTATGTAAATTTTCTGTCACAAGGCAATACCACCATCACATTGCTTAAACTGTATGCCCAAGTAATGATGCAACACCCCCAAATCTTTCATCTTGAAAGTAGAATTCAAATCATCCTTAAATTCAACAATATGTCTCTCATTTGGTCCAGTGATCAACAAATCATCTACATAAAGAACCACAATGAGAAGTACATCACCCTCACGCTTTACATACAATGTGCTTTCTGCTGGACTTTTACGAAAGCTTTGTTTGACCAAATGAGTGTCAGCTTTCTCATACCAAGCACGAGGAGATTGCTTCAACCCATACAAAGCCTTGTTACATTTACACGCTTTGTCCTCTTGTCCTCTCTTGACAAAACCGCGAGAACGCGTTACATAAACTTCCTCAAATATCACCATTCAAGAAAGCAGTAACAATGTCTGATTGATGTACATCCCAACCAAAATGAGCTGCCAATGCACATAGAAAACACACAGTAGTCATACGACAAGTGGGAGCAAAAGTCTCTTCATAATCTATGCCTTTTTGTTGTGCATAACCCTTCGCAACAAGTTGAGCCTTATGGCGATCGATCTCACCATCCACTTGTATTTCAACTTGTGAACCCACTTTGTACCAATGGCCTTTTTTCCAGGAGGCAAATCACATAAAGTCCATGTGTCATTTTCTATAAGTGCATCATATTCTGATTGCATGACAGCCATCCAATTTTTGAATTTTGTGCTTCATCAAAAGATAGAGGTTCCTCAACATCATGTAAGCTAGACACAGCCAAAGCATACCAATTTGATGCATAAGATGCATGGCGAGAGCCTGAACAAGTACGACTAGACAAAAGTGCATCCAATTTATTGTCACGCAAAGTGTGCACCAACCATTTTGGCATACCTCTAGCCTGCTCATTTTCAACCCTTTCCTCATCAAGTACATCATGTACATCTGCATCAGTAATAGGCTGATCTACAACATTTTTGGAAACCCCCATAGGCTGTACATTTGCCTCATTGGAATTTACATTCGAACTTCCACCATTGAAAAGAGGCAACAAAGTGAGCATAAATGTCGTGTGAGATTACATTACTGTCTCTAGTACATGACAGCAAGGGTTGAACAGAATCTACAAACACTACATCCTGTGAAACCAAAATACGCTTTGTTTGCAGATGATACAACTTGTAACCTTTGCTTTCAGCACTATAACCAACAAAAATACATTTGACAGACTTATCATCCAATTTTCTTCACTGCACTTGTGGCACTAAACCATAAGCCAAACGGCCAAAAGCACGCATGTGCTCAATAGATGGCTTTCTATCATGCCATGCTTCATATGGAGTCATAGACTGCAACGCTTTCGTAGGACACTTGTTGAGTACATAAGTGGCACACATGACAACCTCGAGCCAAAAGGAATGTGGTAAAGCTTGACTCTTGACCATACATCTGGCCATTTTTGTAAGAGACCTACTTTTCCTCTCAACAACACCATTTTGCTGAGACGTATACGGCACTGTACATTGGTGTTTTATCCCACGACTAGCCAGAAATGCATTAAATTCATGAGACATATATTCCCCCCCTCGATTGAAAAGGAGGGTGCCCATAGTACATTTCAATACATTTTTAGCCATAGCCAAAAATTGTTTGAAGCACATAAAAACTTCGAACTTCACTTTAAGCGGAAATACCAATGCATGCCTAGAGTAATCATCAATGGAAGTCACGAAGTACAGGTAATTGCCCAAGGACAGAGTTTGTATGGGCCCACAAACATCACTATGCACAAGCAGCAACCTGCATGGGGCCCTAACTGAACCATCCTTTGGAAACTTAGAATGCTGCATTTTACCCAAAATATAGCCTTCACAAACATCTTTGATAGGTGCTTCAAGAGACGGCAAAGAAGCAACCATATCAGATTTCTGCAAACCGCAAACGCAGCAAACTCGTAAAATTCAGATGCCCAAAAAGTGCATGCCAAAGTTTTGCATCTGAAATAGCCCTTGAATCTGCAACTGCATGGGTAAAATTTTTTCCAGACTTGTCATACAAAGTGAGCTTATATAGCCCACAACGCAAAAGGCCAGATGCAACAATTTCATCACCAAAACTGAAATCATGAACTATACATCTGTCATCCACAAATTTAACTACAAGTCCAAGTCTAGCAAGTGCAGATACAGACAAAAGATTCTTCTTGATCCCAGGTACATAAAGTGCATCGACAAGTGTGAAAGAACTGCCATTTGCAGCAGTAAGCACAATCTTTCCAACACCCTGAACCGGATAAGAGGCATTGTTGGCACAAGTGAACGAATTCCCATGAGGGACAAACTCAAGAGAGATGAACAATTCACGATGTGAGGTAATGTGCTTTGTAGGACCACTGTCAAAATACCACACATGTGAATCTGCAGCAACTGACAAGCATGCATCATGGACAACAGGATTGTAAGTGCACTCTGCACTAAAAGCCCATTCTGCATCATATTCTGTGCTTGAAAACAATGGGTGTCATGGTGTTTTGCTTTACGAAACACATGATATCATGAATGGGGCAGTGGAAAACTATGTACTTGGTCATGGGAATCGCCAAACACACGTAGTGGTTCATAATGAGACCGAGGCTACAAGTGAAAGTGATAGTCACAATATAGAGTTTGAGCGCACACGGACACCTATTACATGTATTATAGGTGATGTTCGTAGAATAAGGAAAGCGTGTGGATCTATGATGCACCGAATAGACCCACCAACCCTTGGTAGTTTTCATCTTGCTACTTTTACATTGCTTCTTGGCTACTGCACTTTACACCATTTGGGTATTTTTACGTTTAGGTGCAAGTATTGTGATGCTCATCTATGGAAGTGTGAGACTAAGTCTAGTGGAGACCGATTTGTGGGTAAGTATTGTTGTGCGGCAGGAAAGGTTTACCTGCCATCTTTGCAAGATCCCCCAGAAGCTCGAAGGGCTCTTTTGAGGGCTGATAATCAACAGAGAAAACTATTTAGAAAGAATATACGAGCATATAAGAACTCTTTGTCTTTTGTATCTTTGGGAGCTCATTTGGATGAGAAATTACCTAGAGGTGGTGTCTATTCCTTTCGCATTAATGGATTGATATTTCATCGCATTGGCTCATTATTGCCTGGGGGTGCACAACAACGTCCTCCACGATATGCACAATTGTATGTGTATGACAGATCACGAGTTGAATAACAGATTGCAAGGGATGCCTTCATTAGATGCGCAAGTGATGCAAAAATTGCAGGAGATGATGCATGAATATAACCCTTATGCACGTATGCTACATGCAATGAGAGATATTTTGGAATCGAGTCCACATATTGATATAAGGATGGCCGTTGCTGAGACAAGAGACACCTCTAGACAATACTCTGTCCCAACTGCAAGTGAAGTTGCCGCTATTATGCCTGGTCAAGGAGGAGACATTGACATAGGTCATCGAGACATACAAGTGTTCACCCATTGTGGGGTTGTACAGAAGATCTCAAATTTGAATAGGACATATATGCCTTTGATGTATGTGCTGTTGTTTCCAAATGGAGAGGATGGTTGGCACATTGGAATTCCTCTCCTCGGTGGAAATTGTAGAGACAAGGTTACTCAAAGAGATTTTTATGCTTATAGACTTCAGGTACGAGAAGAAAACACCCAATGTCTTCTTCGTGGTGGAAGATTGTTGCAGCAGTATCTTGTCGATGCTTATAGTTCCATTGAGGAATCTAGATTAGTATGGGTGCGTGAGAACCAAAGTACACCGCGTGTTGAGTTATACCAAGGTCTTGCAGATATGGTTAATGTGCACGATGATAGGAGGGGAATGCTAGGTAGAGATGTTGGAAGAAGGGTTGTGCTACCCTCTTCTTTTGTAGGGGGCCCTAGATTTATGCATCAACTTTATCAAGACTCAATGGCAATTGTGAGAAAAATGGGAAAACCCAATCTCTTTATTACTTTCACTTGCAATCCTATTTGGGTTGAGATTAGTGATGCTTTATTGCTGGGGCAAGCTGCCCAAGATAGACCTGATCTAACTGCATGTGTTTTCCATACAAAGCATAAAGATTTAATGGCATTACTCATAAAGAGAGAATTTTTTGGGAGGGTAGTGGGATTTGTATCTATCATTGAGTTTCAAAAACGAGGTCTACCGCATGCCCACATTCACTTGATTTTGGAAAGTGTCTTTAAGCCGGTGGATGTTGCCCATTATGATCGGTTAGTGTTTGCAGAGTTTCCTGATAGGGAACAATTTCCATATTTTTATGATGTCATATGTCGTTCAAACATTCATGGACCACGTGGAGCATTCAATAGAAATTCTCCTTGCATGATAGATGGAAAGTGCAAGAATCGCTATCCTAAGCGGTTCTCGCCTTCGACTATGATTGACGGAGATGGTTATCCTTCCTACATGCGACGTGAAAGCAATGGTACCGTACGCGTTAAGGAAAATCTTTTAGATTGCCGATGGATTGTCCCCAAAAGCTCCTTATTTGTCATTGTGATATAAGGCCCACATCAATGTTGAAGTATGCTCAACAATTACAGGTGTCAAGTATTTGTATAAGTATTTATATAAGGGTCATGACAAGGCCGTTATGCACTTGCGAGATGCAGATGGAGTCCTTGATGAGATTAATTTGTACTTGGATGCAAGATATGTGTCTGCTTCAAAGGCATGCTGGCGTATTTTCTCTTATGGGATGCATGCTGAAAAGCCAGATGTACAAAGACTACAGGTTCATCTGCCTATGCAAAATAGTGTAGTCTTCAATGATGAGGATAATTTGCAAGATGTATTGACTCAAGATAGAAACCAAAAAACCACTCTTACAAAATGGTTCAAAGCTAATGAGTTGCATGAAGGGTTCGCTATTGTATCTTGATTTCCTGTGTGAATGGGTTTGGAACCGCTCATCCAAGAAATGGACAAAAAGAAAACGAGGGCATGTTATTGGCCGAATATATAATGTCTCTCCTAGTGTTGGAGAAAAATATTTCTTGCGTATGCATTTGACAATTTGTAAAGGATGTACGTCTTTTGAGAACCTTCGTACTGTTAATGTAATTTTATATCCTTCCTTCAAGGAGGCTTGCCTAGCTAGGGGATTGCTACAAAGTGATGATGAGTGGAGTGCGTGTTTACAAGAAGCTGCATTGCAGCAAATTGGTGCCCAGTTAAGGCACTTTTTTGCAATAGTTTTAGTGTTTTGTGATCCATTGCACCTTGGACAACTTTGGGATAAGTTTGATGCAGAGATTTCAGAAGATTATACCCTCAAATGTATCATGATTGTGATTTTGCGAAGGACTTGGCATTGCTGCAAGTAGAGGAAATCTTACAACAATACGAAAAGCATTTGTGTGAGTTTCAAGGCATACCAATACCAAACATGTTAGCACGGACTAGACTACAAAATGGGTTACTACTTGAGGAGGTGATGTTTGATACAACAGAACATGCATTGGTAAATGTTGACATGGAAAGAACCTTGAATGAGTGCCAAAGAAGAGCTTATGATACAGTTTTGAATGCAGTTGATCATGGTGCGGGTGGCATTTTCTTTTTGGATGGTCCTGGTGGCTCCAAGAAGACCTATCTTTATAATTGCTTGCTTTCTCATTTGCGTGGATGTGGTATGATTGCTTTGGCATGTACATCTTTAGGTACAGGGGAGGTGATAGCTTTGTTCGTGCATGATGTTTGTTCTCAATATCTTGGAGCTAGAGTTGGATGGTATTTGATGGGGCATGGGAACCAAAGGTGGATGATATCGTGGTGGCAACACTGTTATTATTCGTGGCAACCCTCGGCTTTTGTACCCCACTTCTTCATGTTTGGTTGATGGTGAAAGTCGTGATCTTGGTGCTCGACGGTTGTTTACTGTCAGGTTCTTTTTCTTGCTGGCTTTGGGCTCTTGGGAAGCACATGAGGGGCTAGTGCTAGCAACTTCCTTGTGGTGGCATCTCGTCGGTCCAGGCGGGTGATGGGGACTTTGGGCCCCGTCCCCTTTTCCTCGGCTATATATCCTATGGTTGTCGAGGGTGGCTCCCTAATCAACCGATGTATCTTCCTTTGTATCTGGTTTGGATAGTACACTTTGTCTGGCATCTTGGGGAGGTCTCCTGCTAGGAGGTAATGGTTGAGGATTGATGGTTGTTTATGGCTTCTGTGGCTCGTGTCGAGCACGGACTATCTTGTAATTTTTGGTTTGTCTAATCTATACACCCACATATTGTGAGTTTTGCAAAATAAATAAATAAATAAATAAAAATGGTTCCCATCTTTTTCTTCATAGATTCTATTAGCACACGATGGGCACATGGATTCTATTTGTGCTCAATGCAACCTTAGAAGATTGTTGTTTAGATGTGACACTTCTTTTGCCAGTTTAAATTTGGTTGCTTTCAAACAACTTTATCTTTAGATAAGACTCAAGAGTGTGAAGTTGTGCTTGTTGAGGCTATTTGTAATAATAAAAGTGGATTGTATCTTTTCATTTGCTCTCTCTCTCTCTCATATTCTATGTGCTATGTGGACACTGATATCATTGTAAGTTGTGTTACTCAGTGCCTTTTGCAAATGTTAACAAATCTCTCTCTCCCTCCCCCTCTCTCTCTCTCTCCTCTCTCTCTCTAAATGGACACAGATACCATTGTACGTTGTGTCTCTCAAGGTCTTTTACAAATGTTCAACATAATATCTCTCTCTCTCTCTCTCTCACTCACACACACACACACACACTCACACACACACACACACACAGGCCCCTCCCACGGGTTACACACCAGCTAACTAAATAAACAAAATGGGTTTGTCACATATCCATTTCACACTCACAGGTCGGAGTCACAGGCAGGGAAACGTTCAACCCGGAAGGTTGAAATTTGAGAGAGAGAGAGAGAGAGAGTGACAGAGAGAGAGAAATGAAGCTGAAGTGCGGGTACATTAAAAAGCACACCTTTGATATGCGCGCGCTCTCTCTCTCTCTCTCTCTCTCTCTCTCTCTCTCACACACACACACTCTCTCTCTCTCTCTTTCTCTCTCTCGCTATAGAACGTTGTAGGAACTTTCAAGAAGGCATTTGCACTCCTCTCAGGCACTACTAGCATGACAGCCCCAATCTTAAGCGAGGGCTTGCTCTCGCGGGAGGCTGTTAAGATGATGACCGCCATGAAGCATCCCAGCTCTAGCTCCTCCACTCATAATATCGCCACTCTGGAGCTGTCTCCTCTAGACATGCTGTACGACTTCTACAACGCGGTGCTGCTTGTGTATGATGTCGCTGGGCAAGCACACATCAGCTCTCTGCAGCCGCGGCCGCAGGCTGCCGCACAAGAGTCTGTGGGGCGATTGCAGCAAGCTATACAGGAAATGATTTCTCATTTTCCTTGTGCGGCGGGTTTAGTTGTGTACAATGAGTCGATTGAGCGCCTGGAGATCAAATATCCCACCTACCATCACACCCTCAGCCCCAACAATGGTTCTCAAATAATGCCTCTTCTCTCTTACAATGACACCAGCCCCAACAATGGCTCTCATCCTGAAATTTTTGCCTATGGCTTGCCCTTCCATGTTGCTCACGCCAATGTCTCCCTCGCCGATCTCGGCGATGTTTCAAACCCGCAGCCTGCGCTAGATCTCCTCTACCCTGCCGCGCCCCCCCAAGTCACTGACAGCAAAGGGCATCCTCTCCCCCGCTTCGTTATGGCCTTTCAGGTATTCATCTTGACTCTAATATATGCACTGGTTCATTTGTTTATTTCTGTAATGTTGTTTACTTGTATTTGTGCTCATAGGTGACTACATTCAAATGCGGTGGCTTTTCTATTGGACATACATGTAGCCATGTCTACGCCGATGGTTCCACAGCTGCTGCTTTCCTACAAAATTTGAGCTCCATCGCAAGAGGCACTGGTCTAGCAAACTCCCTTCACTCTGTATCCTCAAGGAAAGCAATAATCAGAGCCCGAGAGCCCCCCTCACCAACAATGCCTCACAAACAAATCCAAGCTCGAAAGCGTACTGAGCAGCCCGAAGCCAAGCGCCTCCATTTCGGAACGGCAACTCGATTTAGATTCACCATGGATGCTCTTGAGGATTTGAGGGCAAGTGTTTCAATCCCTGGGCAATTGGAGGGGTGCTCGCGCAATGTAGCTCTAGTGGCGCTTCTTTGGACGGCCTTTGCAAGAGTAAAACTCGAAGTGCAAGGGTTGCCAGGGAGCCATGAGTTGGATTTGGCAGTTCCCATGAACATGCGGACAAGGGGACTGTGTGGGGGATACATGGGGAATGGGTTGTGTCGATTGAGTGTACCGGCAACATTGCAAGAGCTATGCGGTAAACCGTTGGGCTATGTGGTGGACAAGATCAAGAGGACTTTGGAGGGCTTAGATTTGTGGGAGAGTTTGCAATCGATGGTGGACCATATAGAGCTATATCTTAGAGATGGACGGACGCCTTACATAGTTGGCTTGGCCATGACATCTCTTGTGGCCTTGCCGTTTTATGATACAGATTGTGGGTGGGGAGCTCCCATGTATGTTGGGCGTCCAAGTCAACAGCTGAGCATTAGTTGCATCATTATGGATCACCCAATGGCTCGAGCTTGGAATGTATTGGTGGTATTTGCATCTTTGGAAGAGCATGCTTGCTTTCAGGAGACCATAGCAAAGTATATCAGCTAATGACTCAAGAGTGATACATTACTTATAACTAAGCAAGCTCAGGCCATGATTGCCTTTTTGCCATCATTTAATTCATTTATTGTTCCCTTCTACTATCCCTGTGATGTAATGACAAAGGATGCTTGGCCATGGTTTTAAAGGGCAAACAAACAACCAACCGGGATATGCGAGCACTGCAAAGGATACCAAACTCACAAATCCACCTGAATATCTTCTCTCTCTCTCTCTCTCTCTGGATTTTTACCAAGGCAAAATATTTTTTACCGTTAAAATGTCAAAATATGTGGTACGCAGCATGCTACAAAAAAATCTATTATGATACCTCCATCCCAGTGTTCAGGAAAATTCATTTTTCCAAACATACAAAATTCCTTTTCTTGAATTTTCCAAGTGGAAATCTTAGAAAATTAGGTTTATTTTTGGGGTTTTTACACTAATTTTTTCTATTTGTCCAAAACTTGGGACCAGTGGTCCCTTGCCCTCAATCATACCTAGCTAGGTATGCGGTGCCTCTCTAGCAAAAGCTCATGATGTTATGCATTGTATGAAAGACATTACACTAATTTTTTCTATTTGTCCAAAACTTGGGACTAGTGGTCCCTTGCCCCCAATCATACCGAGCTAGGTATGCGGTGCTTCTCTAACAAAAGCTCATGATGTTATGCATTGTATGAAAGACATTGAGAAAGACTCCGTTTTCCTACATGAGAAAATTTCTAAATCTTCTTGTGATATTAAGCTGAGACACATTTTTTCCGAACATTGCTCCATCCCCTTGAGGCACTAACAAAACAAGGTAGAGATGTGGATGCATATTGATGAAGGGCACATGGAGGTCGTAGTCGACGTAGACCAAACCACTACGCTATTGTCCTGTTACTTTGTTGAAATGCGCAATCTTGAGAGTGATATGTTTGAATGAAGGATGAAGGACTTGGTGTAGGATGAGGCGACGCAATCGTCCTCTCCTTTTGCTCAATGCCACATGATCATGTTGCTTTGTTGAAATGTGCAATCTTGAAAGCGATATGTTTAAAGGAAGGATGAAGGACTTCATTGTGGTGAGGCCTCAGGCCATGAGGGGAATTTAACTTGTACTCCATGCATGGTCTCTATGCTAAATAGCAACTTTAGCTTTAAAGGCGTTCGCCGTTCTCTCTCTCTCTCTCTCTCTCTCTCTCTCTCTCTCTCACTCTCACTCTCTCACACACACACACACACACACAGGGTATCCAGGTCAGGGAGGTAATTGTTTTGAGTTACCCCCCCCCCCCCCCCCCTTCCACTAGCTGCACCTCAAAGACCTGCAGCACAAAACTTAGGCCACAAAAAGACCTGCAGCAGCGAACTCCGGCCACCAAAGACCTGCAGCAGCAGGTACGACAAGGAGACTCCACCCAGGTCCGACTCCCTACAAGCAGACACACTATGACCCTCCTTGCTCCTGGCATCGCAACACGACGACATTGTCTGCCTCAGGCTCTTTGCAAACCCTAATTCTCGGTAGCTCCAATATGAAGCGAGCGTTTGCTCTTGCCGTAGCCTATCAAGATGCTCATTTTCCTCATGCAGCGGCATTAGTTGTGCACAATGAGTCGATTGACCGCCTGGAGGTTAAGTACCCCACCAGGCTAGAAAAATACATTTTTCCCAACAGAAGAAAATAGGGGAAATTACCAAAATACCCCTCTAATTTGAGGAAATTCCCAAAATACCCCTCAAATTTCAAAAATTCCCATAATGCCCCTGATATTTTGTCATAAATTCTCAAAATGCCCTTCAAATTTACCGAAATTCCCAGAATACCCCTGGTTGTGAGACTATATTTCTCGAAAAATCAATTTTTTTGTAGGTCTTCACAAGAAGAGTGATTGTCTATCGTACAAGATGCTAAAACTACAATTTGAGTTGGTTACGTAGGCTTTGGAGATGAATTGCTTCATTATTTTTAGACATAATTGCCTTTTTTGCGATGGTAACTGGTGACAAATTACATGCTGAGCACTCAAAAACGGATCTCAATTGTCAAAAACGAATGAAGATTATAAAATCTTGATCATTCCAACCAAAATAGATACAAGGGTATTTTGGGAATTTTTGAAATTTGAGGGGTATTTTGGGAATTTCCTCAAATTAGAGGGGTATTTTGGTAATTTTCCCAAGAAAATAAGGAATTCTCCCGGTTTTTAGGTCAAAATTTGAAGCTTTTTGCGGTGATTACACTAAAACTTGTGAAAAATTCGTGGTTTTCTTAAAGGCAAGCTCAAAATCTAACCGGGATTTTGGGATTTTAGCCGGTTAAAATACACTAGAACCCCACTACACACCCAATGACACCCTCTCTACGAGCCCCAACAATGGTGGGCCATCTTCTCCCCCACCTCATTATGACCTTTTAATTGTACAAATCTTGAGTCTAATTTACTAGGGGTACAGAAAATAGCACACTTGAATTTCATAAAAAAATAATTATAAATAGGGGTGTTAATCTACTTTATCATTTATTTCTTTATATTGACAAAATAGACAAACAAATATAACTATATCTGTGTGTGCACGCGCGTACATGTTTATTTATTCATTTACTTGTTCCTTTGGTACGAACAAACCATGCAAATCTTCAACTTCATCAGACATCTGCTCTGGTATAGCTAAGCCACGCAAATCTTCAACTTCATGAGGCCTCTGCTTTGGTACAACTAAGCCATGTAAATCTTCTTGACTTCATCAGACATTTGCTTTGGTATAGCGAAGCCACGGAAATCATCAACTTCATCAGACATCTGATATGGTATGGCTAAGCCAAGTAGATCTTTATCTTCATCCTTCGTATAGCTAGATACATAGAATTTGAAATTTCAACCTTTACATAAACAACCTTATTGACTCCATTATCTGCAACCTGCAATAACCTATCATTTTCAAGCAGACACTCATCTACAAAAACTTCAAACTTAGGTACACTCTGAAAATCTCAAACCGTTTACTGTGTTTTGTTTGAGAGAGTCCAAAACGGGTTGGCCAAAGAAGAGAGAGGGGGACGGGAGGATATTTTTTTTAGCATTTCAAATATTAGTGCATATATTACCACAACAATTATTGCAACTATTGTTGCTTAAATTATCGTGCTCATCACTGAACCCTGCTTTAGTGCTTAAACATTCAAATTTTGATATTTTCCTTTGTTTTGCTTGTCGAAAAAACTAAAGAACATTATTTAAAGGGAAAATTACCAAAATACCCCTCTAATTTGAGGAAATTCCCAAAATACCCTTGTATCTATTTTGGTTGGAATGATCAAGATTTTCTAATCTTCATTCGTTTTTGACAATTGAGATCCGTTTTTGAGTGCTCAGCATGTAATTTGTCACCAGTTACCATCGCAAAAAAGGCAATTATGTCTAAAAATAATGAAGCAATTCATCTCCAAAGCCTACGTAACCAACTCAAATTGTAGTTTTAGCATCTTGTACGATAGACAATCACTCTTCTTGTGAAGACCTACAAAAAAATTGATTTTTCGAGAAATATAGTCTCACAACCAGGGGTATTTTGGTCGGAAAATTTGAAGGGCATTTTGAGAATTTATGACAAAATATTAGGGGCATTTTGGGAATTTTTGAAATTTGAGGGGTATTTTGGGAATTTCCCCTTATTTAAAATTAAAAAAACAAAAAAAGGATATTAAAACATGAAACAATGGCTATGTGGATAAACATGAAGCTATGAAGAGGAAGCTCCATCCTAGAGTTATACATGCGTCTCCACATAAAGCAAGCACCATCATAGATGAGAAGCAAAACATGGACGATATCTTCTATTGAGGCATGGACACTACTTTCTCGGACTTCGTATATGCCCACAAGAGCGACCTCCATGACACCCATTGTCATAAAATCTAATATCTAACCAACCCAAATGATTTTCTCATATTAAACTGATGATTTAATGTGGGAGAATAAAAGGGAACAAGGGTTAGAATATAGACATGTGCTTACGGGACAATCTCAACACGGGGCCAATGGTAAAGGGGTCCAAAAGGGAGACGATCTGTCAAAGAGCAAGGCTAACCAATGGAGCTTCAAGACCTCAGGGTTAGCTTCATTGAAGACCTTGAAAGGTTAGTGTTAAAAGTCCTTTGACCTTAGGTAAGCTAGGGATGACCTTGAGGTGGGAACCCTGCTCAAGCTTGAGGTGCTTGTTGTGCTTGCTAACTAAGATGCTTGAGGTGCTTGCTGACTAAGATGCTTGAGGTGCTTGTCGTGCTTGCCGACTAGGGAGCTTGAGATACTTGTCGGAACACTACCCAAGCTTGAGGTGCTTTGTCATGCTTGCTGACTAAGATGCTTGTGTTCGAAAAGTCAAAAACATCCCTATAAACGAGGGAGCGAGCCCTAAAGCTAGGGGGATGAGAGAGATCGCGCGCACGCACACACACACACACACACACACACACACACACACACACACACACACACACACACACACACACACACACACACACACACACACACACACACACACACACAAGGTAAGCCCAAGCCTCAAGAGGTAGCAAGGACACATGTCAAGCACCCTACCCTTGTTGTCCTCATGTTGTGCCTAAAGCCTACTGGCTAGACTCCCAAGGGATCCAATCATAAATTAATTAATTTAATTAATTGTTTTTCATTTATCAAGTCCTCTCTCTCAAAGGGAAAAGGGGGACACTTGTCCCAAGGCTACCCTTGTTGCTTGATATGCATTCTGCATGTGATTGGCTAGGCCTGGAGCGGTCCAATGAGCTTCAAGCATGAGCTATAAGGGGGGGGGGGTCGACCAAAGCAATAAGGGGGACTGCTTGGGGGGTATACTCTCCCACACACACTCACACATACTCTCATTGTGTGAAGTGCAAAGTGCAAGAGCTCCATCTCCTTCTCCAAGCTAGTAGAGAAGTTGAGAGCCTACACCACCACTCTTGGCTATGGAATGCAAATCCAACCAAGAGCCATGCTTCAATGCTTAAGCTTTCCATCTTCTCCATCTTCATTACTATGCTATTATGTATGCTAGCAAGAAGAGTGATGATAAGTAAGGAACTATTTCTTTCTCCTGTGAATGTTTCTTCTTCCTCTTCCCTACCCTCATTCCCTGCTAGCTCTCTCCACCTTCGAAAGTGTTTGAGGCCTTGGGATTGAGGCTTGGGATAGTTAATGTTTTTTACAAAGTTTATGTTATGTCCATGATGCATGAAGCTTTACATCTCCACTGCATCACCTAGGTCACAAGGAACACAAAGATTGTATTGTACCAAGTCTCTCTTGATGGGAGAATCTATAATACAAATGCCTATTGGAGGGGGGACCGACTCCACATAAATATGGTCCTCAACTGTTGTCAAGTTCTCTAAATTCTCTCTCTCGCAAAAGTATTGTTCATGCCAAGTTAATTAAGTATTATGTTTATGTTGCAAGTTCACCCTCTATGCTTTGAAAGTAGCCTCACAAAAATGTTCTCACTAATTCTCTTAATTCCGCTATTATCAAAGTCCACAGGCCATTTCCATTACATTGGTATCATAGCATTTGGTTTCTCTTTTCTTGCTTAAGAAGAGAGGTCCTTAAGTAGCCTATTAATGGTTGATTATGTTAATTATATTAGGGTAAGTGGGACTGGGATATTTTATCGATTTTGTTGAACCCACTAAGTGGGATATGGTACACACCTCGAGAGCTTTGGTCTTAATAATGGGGTCTTTTTAGACTTGCCTACGACTTTATCATTATTGAGCCATAAGAAGTCCGAAAGGAGCTATCCCTCGACAATTTTGCAATATTAGACCCACTCCACTACTCTCTATAATTAACCAATTCAAGTCATGGGTGTAGATGGGTAGAAGCATGTTAATGTGTCACTGAATATGTTGTCCCGGACAGTGCTAGTTACTTGTGCTTGTTAGCATATACTGAAAACAGATGGGCAAGTCCTTTGAATGTCAAATGTTCCATAAAATTTTTTTCCCTCCTCATGTGCTTCTGTTTTCAATTACTGAAGATGACGTGGGGAGTCTCTCTTTCTCTCTCTCTCTGACTCTCTCTCTCTCTCTCTCTCTCTCTCTCTCTCTCTCTCTCTCTCTCTCTCTCTCTCTCTCTCTCAGTCTAGCAGGCGGTTTGCTGAGTCTCGCTCTCTCTCTCTCTCTCTCTCTCTCTCTCTCTCTCTCTCTCTCTCTCTCTCTCTCTCTCTCTCTCTCTCTCTCTCTCTCTCTCTCGTTTGTTCCTTGCACCGGGAATTCTGCCTGAGAGACTAGTTGTCAAAGCTTAGCTCTTTCTCTCGTTCTGACACAGACCTACAAAAATGGATAACCAGCATCCAACATTATTGCCACTAGCTCCCATGCTGGAAATGGAGCCGTACTGTAATCTGATGGTAAGCAAATCTTATGTGTAGCCCACCCACTCCAAATGAAGTCATTGGTTTTTTTGGTCACATCTTTAGTTTTGTGAGGGCATTTGGTCATAGTATGTGTGTATTACAACATCAACTATTGACATCTATACATTTAAGTGATTTTAATTAAGTAACATAATATGCACATCTACAGTTCTCAGGAAAAAGTAGAAGAGAGCCACCACAGGCAATGAATTACAACTCCCAAGATCCAGCTCTTTCTGTAATCAGGGAATATGAGAGAGTAAGAAAGAGGAAACAACGGGAGCAGAAACAAATGAAATTTGAGCGACAACATCATGCCCTCAACAATGAGGAGAAAAAGAAAATCTCCCCTGAGATCGTGAGAGTTTTCAAGAGTAGGACTGAGGGTTTTAGTACCGAAGAAAAGTGGGAAATCTGGAATCTTGTTGCTTAGCATCCGCATGTTCAGGCGATCCATGACGAGTCTTTCTAGGAGGAGACTGCTGTACAGACCGCAATTGTCTCCAATGTCCGCAGCACACTGGCTACCGTCAAGCAGCCAGGTTCCAATGAGGAGTTGTTTTTGAACAATGCAGCATTGCAGATGATGTTGAATTCAAAGGAAAACATGCCTATTGCAAAAATTTCCAGGGTCCTAAATATCAATCGTCGCACCTTGCACAAGGCGAAATCACGACAGGCGAAGCCCGATGTTGATGGTCGATTTTTTTCATTGGTTGCATGTCACAAGCAACACCGTCATATCCCTATCACATATGAAATCAAGGAATTGGTCTACACATTTTGGAAAGTGGAGACTTGCGTTTCACCGAACAAGAAGGATGTTTGTCGAAAGAGGATGGGGAGGAATAGGTACATAGAACACCTAGTGCACCTCCTAGACGAGCCTCAGGTGATCAATCAAATACTTGTACCATAACTTATGCATTTTATGCATTGCATCTCTAGTGCTTCATAACTTGTATATGTTGATCAATAGCATACTGATCTGTAGACTTTTGCTAGTTAGAATATGGACTGTGTTGGTTAGCATATTGACTATGCTAGTTAGCATATGGAGTATGATAGGTAGCATGTCTTGGGTTCTAAATAGCATACAGAGCTGGTTGGTTAACACAATATGTATGCTAATTAACATACCTGGTATGCTAGTTAACAAACCTAGTATGCTAGTTACATACCTGGTATGCTCAATTGCATGATAAGTACGTTGTCTAATAGAAAGTGATTATGCTAGTTAGCATATGGAGTTTTCTAGGTAGCATACGGAGTATGCTAGTTAGCAGGCCTTCAGTTTTAAATAGCATACATAGTTAGTTGGTCAACAAAAAAGGTATGCAAGTTAACACCACTTATGCTAGTTAACACCTAGTAGGCTCACTAGCATGATGGGTATGCTATTTAAGACAAGGGTTATGCTGGTTAGCTATAACTAGCAGTTGGACTGGGTATGCTAGTAAGCATATGGAGTATGCTGGTTGGCATAAGGAGTATGCTAGCTAGCATGCCTTGTGTTCTACCTAGCATATAAAGTTAGCTAGTCAGCATAAGATGTATGCTAATTAACATCATTATGCTAGTTAGCACCTAGTATGCTCGATAGCATGATGGGTGTCCTAATGCGTATACTAGTTAGCATATTGAGTATGATAGCTAGCATATGGAGTATGCTAGTTAGCATGCCTTGGGTCCTAAATATCATACAGAGCTAGTTGGTTAACACAATATGTATGCTAATTAACATACCTGGTATGCTAGTTAACATACCTAGTATGCTAGTTATAATATGGAGTATGCTAGTTAGAACTGGCAGCTGGGCTGGGTATGCTAGTTAGAACTAGCAGTTGGGCTGGGTATGCTAGTTAGCATATGGAGTATGCTAGCTAGCATGCCTTGTGTTCTACCTAGCATACAGAGCTAGCTATTCATCACAAGATGTATGCTAATTAACATAATTTCTGCTAGTTAACACCTACTATGCTCAACAACATGATGGGTGTCCTAATGAGTATGCTAGTTAGCATATGGTATGTGCTAGTTAGCATGCCTTGTGCTCTACCTAGCATACAAAGCTACCTGGTAAACACAAGATATATGCTAGTTAACACTCTTTATGCTAGTTAACATAGGCTGTTGCATGCACATTAGGATGTTGATTGTCACTATGATTTCTTTTCATGAAATTGCTAGATGTCCTAGTTATCAATCTGAATATTGATCATCATTTGGATGTTGCAGGTTGAGTTCTTTCGTAGATTCAAGGAAAAACATCCAGATTGCAAGATTGGCATTAGAATGTTTGAGATGTTGAAGTCATTCTTTTGTAGGCGGCTGAAGGATAGATACACATGCTGTTGCGAATACCATGTGCAGATGTCTTTTTTGAAGGACACACTGAAACACATGCGCTTTCGGGATTTTGGGCTGCATAGAGCAAGTTGTGACTGTATATGCAATATCTATGCCCCAGGTGAGAACATTAGCAAGGGTTTCTTGGCTTCACATCACACTTTCAAAGGTGTCACACACATGTGGGAGTCTGTTCTGTGTCCAAAGCCCGTAGATGCAGTTTTCCATAGAAGGGAATGCCTGATGGGAGAGTGTTTGACATGTGGAGTGAATACGTTGGAATTATGCTGCTTGGAGACAACAAAGCCAGGTAATAGTATTAATGTGAAAGTATTTACATATGTACAAGCTCAAGACAAGCATGGAAATAGTAACAAAAGAAAAGATCTTTTGCATAAAGAAATGCAGTGCTGGGAGTTTCTTCAACTCTTGAAGACCAAGTTGGAGCTCTTTATCACTCATAACTATGTGGCTTGATGGCAAGGACAACAATTCAAGGATTGCCTTCTTCGGTTTCCGGATGATGTCGTCATGTCAATTGTTGATTTTGCAGAGAATTATGCCTTCAAGTAACAAAATGAGATTCAGTCAATGCATTGGCACTCTAGTCAAGTAACCATTTTTGTACACATAACATACTACCGCAAGGCAGGGGAGGTAGTCAAAACCATCCACTTCTTCATATCAGATGACAAGGTGCATGACACATTGTTCGTGCAACACTGCTTCATGCTACACCGTGACTGGTTACAACAAGAGGGTGTCACTCCTGAGCAACATCGGGTGTGGTATGATGGTGTGGCCTCACAATTCAAGGGAGCCAGGCCTTTTTACTTCGTTGCAAGATATGGGGGAATCACAGAGATGGGGATGAGCTGGTTCTTCTTTGGATCAGGGCACTGCAAGGGAGAGCATGATGGTGCAGGAGCAGTTGTGAAAATAACCTTGAACCATGAGCAACTAAAACCTAATGGAACTATTTTGCGGTGTGCAGCTGATGTGTTTTCTTATTGCCAAGCCAACCTGTCGTCGCAAGGAGCACCTTCACACTATCCTTCAAAAGAAAGGGAAAGTGCCCGTGTGTTCTGGGAGGTTAAAGAGGGGGAAGTGAACAGGGAGGTGAAGTGGAATTGTGCCACTGTGGCAAAAACTCGCTCTCTGCATGCTTTTCGTGGCCACAACCCTGGGGATCCAACTGCCCTTGCAACAAGAGCCTTGGCATGCTTCTGTGATGCATGCATGCACGAAAGATGGAATCGTTGCGTCAATAAATGTCACGTGAAGCCTTGGGATTATCATACTCTACTGCCATTACCTGATGAAGCTGTGTCAGATTCGGAAGATGAAGCAGCCGCCTACGATGACTTCACATACGAAGGTCATCATGATGTGTTGAGTAGTGCTCTATGTGCTGGCCACACATTTGCTGTAAATCCAGATGCTTCGACCAACGTCGAGGATGTGGATTTCTACCTGGTCAAGTGTGTTGCAGCAAAGGAGAAGGTGGAGAAGGGGTACCTCGATGAGTGGGGCAATGCAATTGATAGAGGCTCATATGTTGTGCAAGGTCTATATTACAATCAATTGGATGCATACACCTTCAAGCTAGACCACAAGCAGCCCATCGTCCACGTACTTTCACATTTGGTACGATGTATCAAAATACACGTGGAGCACATCCCAAGGAGACGGCAGGTGTACACAATCAACCCAGAAATCTATGAAGCAATCTATAATAGCATGCCCTTCAGCTTTTAAGTTGTAATCACTGCATCTTCAATATACTTCTTGCTCGGATATAATGCAGTTTTATCAAAAACTTGGGTATCTTGTGTCTCTTGTGTATACATGGCTTTTGTGTCTATCACAGAGGGGTCTCAATTTAAGAGAGATCATTTGTACAACCTGTCTCATTGTGTTCTATGGGTATGCTAATTAGCATACTGTTAATGCTAGTTAGCATACAAAATGTTCTATTTAGGTTGATTAGTATACTATGTTGTGAGTGGAATTCGCATTCTGTGGGTATGCTAATTAGCATAGTTTACACCATTAACAACATACTAATTAGCATAGGTTTGTTGGTTTCAAGGAGAAGAGATAACAGCTCTCTGTATATTGTGTGTGCCAATAAGAATTTCATGTATGCTAATTAGCATACTATATGCTGGTTTCAAGAAGGGATGGCATATTTCTATATACTGTGTATGCTAATTAGCATACTATGCTGTGAGTGGAAGTTGGCAAAAACAAAAATCCACAGTATGCTAATTTGAGGAATGCTAATTAGCATACCAACCATGCTAATTAGCATATTGTTTATGCCAGGGGCATATACAGTATGCTGATTAGCATACCATTGCTGGTTTCAAGGAGAAAACATGGTGTGCGCTCCTTGCCACACTGTCAAAGCAAGGGACTTGCCTAACACTGTGTGCGAGCCACATACGACTCCAAGCACACAACTAGCTTAACTAGTACGCTCAAAAGAGGGCAATGGTGTGTCACTCACCGCTCTATGCTCCTGCCATGGAGGATTCCTCGCCGCGAAGAAGAAGGAGACGCCGCTACGTCGCGCTCAACCGCTTCACCGCTGTCGTGCCGCCGCAATGCTCGATCGCACTCTCT
Source organism: Adiantum capillus-veneris (assembly GCF_014529385.1). Taxonomy (NCBI): domain Eukaryota; kingdom Viridiplantae; phylum Streptophyta; class Polypodiopsida; order Polypodiales; family Pteridaceae; genus Adiantum; species Adiantum capillus-veneris. Next base: position 127,774,344 of record NC_140949.1, read on the forward strand.
CTCTCTCTCTCTCTCTCACACACACACACACACACACACACACACACACACAAGGAGGTGAAGAAGAAGAAGATGGAGATGGAGATGGAGCAAGAGCACTCTTCTATTGCACAAATGAGAGAACGAGTGAATTTTAGGTTTAGTTGGCTTTTATATGAGCTCACCCCATTCACACTTGGGCGCCCATGCTTAGCCAACTAATCCCTTGAATGTCCCAGTTAGAGTGCGCCTCTCATCGGCGATCACTCTTACCCTTTTCCTATTGGACCGACAAGCCCGGTACTTGACTCTACTAAATAAATAATACAATGTCCACCGTAGGTTACAACGTCCGTCTCGTAGGTGATAGGGTGTCCGTGAGCTGTGAGGGTTAACATGCCCCCCTTCCTGATGTAGATTCCGTCCTCGGAAGCTATTGAGTTGAAGCTCGTTGATCGAGGTGGAAGAGCATTTGAGATGAATGTCCTTAGCCTTCATTAGTCACTGCAAAATCAAACAACATTGCACAGTAATTGCATTCTCATAAGCGATTAAAAAGCATATGCAATTTTAGGCAGACAATTGATTGGTAACAAAATTTTAAACAATTTGTCAGCAATAAGCATTAAATTGCAATGTAATCAAATGCATAAACAGATGTAAAGGTAAAAAATTAAACAAGTCTGGGGTCGCTAATTTAACGGTCGAAAGGCACTAGAGATCGACTATTAATACCATGGGTAAGCTTCTTAATTTTCTTTGGTTAATTAAGTTGTTTAATCGCGAGAGCCAAGTATTTCATGTTCGAGGGCTGACTAGAGGCTATACCTAGAGGACCTTGTAGTTAAGCTACGATAAAAGGAATTTCTCATGACATCATCGCCTGACTGATTACCTTTTCTTTGACCCCCCAAAGTCTTTTCACAGTGATTCAATTTGATGTGTGTGCTTATTTTGTATGCCTTGGGTTTTTTGCTTTTCAAGGAAAAGCGCCCACACTGGGAACCTCTAGGGCTCTAGTACCATAGGCAATACATGTGAGTGAAGTACCAAATCAAGTTGAGATTTCTCTTCCAGCTTAAGATTTTACATTGTGGCACTTTGATTTTTTGTTTGTTCATTTTCAGCATTTTAATTTTGTAACTTTGGGGGGTCATATAACACTGATACACCTCCCCAGGCTCATCACACTAGTAAACTCCCTTTATAATACTTAAGCTAAAGGTCAATAGGGTCAAGCCCACTAGAAAGCCCTAATACATTTCACACAATGCTGCCTAAATCGGATTAAGAACCTAAGTAACCATTGATTATTAGGAAGGCATTCCCCATGGTATTAAGAGAAGATCTCTAACACCTAACTTGGTCAAACTAGCTTAGTCGGACTGCTTGATTTTTAAACCTAGACAAGTGATTATGACAAAAAATTACATTGAATTAAATGTTTGATACTAAGCAAATGCGGTGAATATTAGGCTACCAATCACAATTAAAGCAGACAATCATAGATGCAAAAAAGATAAGGGGAAATGCTAATGGACAAGAAACACCTGTTTGTGGCGATGGTCGCGCTGGATTTGAAGAGTGAGTCGAGATAAATATTCCATGAAGGTCCAAATCCTATCAATAGCAACACGCTCTTGTACACACTAGGAAACAAAAGGAATACCTCCAGGAGGCACATTAGTGGGAAAAGGTACCAACACTTATTGAACACAACAAAAAACATAAGGAACCCTAACCTAATTATTAGTACTCCCCCTAGACAGTCAAGGGAATAGGATATTGTAGAGGTTAGGGGGAAGCCCTAAGGCTAAACCCCTATCCTCGTCGTCGAGATAAACAAAGTCATCATCCATGAGACCATATGTGCCATCCGTGTAGTCCTGTAAATTTTCTTCATCATCATAGGTGCCCATGTTTACTAAGAAGGTCACTAGACACCTATAGTCATCTTGGTCAAAAGGGTAGGCTTATGCAATGGGAGAAACGCTCTCTACTAAGTATGGATCAGACGTGGTCAAGAGACGTATCAGCCATTCTAACTCCTCAAAATTCCTCTCACATGCTAGCGTACCTATCAAATCCCATTCACATGCAAGCACTGGAAAGACCATGTGAAATATTTGTGAAAAGTAACGAGGGTACCTCTCACCCAAGGCAGGAGTGGATGACTCTAGCATACTAGCCATATCTGTACACGCAAATAGATGATGGTTAGAGTGAAAATATTACAAGGGTCGTGTTCTTGTGCATAATTTGTTTTTATGATTTTGTGTTATGGCTCTTGCTCTTTTACTTTTTTATCTTGTTTTTGTGAGTATAAGGCTTTATATATACATTCCCTAAGATTGGAGATTAAGAGGTCAGGGAGAAAAGTTGAGAGGGAAGCAAGTGAATAATGGATGTCCACAAACACTCCCCCCTTCCTTGGGTAGATCATACCGTTTGAAATGATGTCGTCACCCTTTGAAACCAGTTGTTCCAAGTTGTTATAGGTGAAGATTTTTGCCAGTAGTTTTCTATTACCTTAGGTGCCTCGTCGAGTTGCAAGGGTGGTAAGGTACTCTCCCAGGATCGAACTTGAAGTGGTTCATCAGGTGATTCTTGAACACTGGAAGGTGTGGATTCCTTTGTAGCTTCATGGAGGTCCACTATTGTAGGTGGAGGCTGTGTAGAAGCTTTTACCTCTATGGATGTATTACATGAGGAGCTAGAAGCTTCATGGAACTCCCCCCTTCCTGAGCTAGGTGGAATAAATTGGTTTTGCCTTGGAGCCCAAACTATCTCTGGACTAGGTGTGTAGCATTCTGTGATCTTTCCCTTCCCACGGTCTGCCATTGGCTTTAGCGTTACACTGTTTGACTCATATGGGTTTGTTGTCGATAGGGAAGGACACATTTTACGTTTAGGTACCCAGATTTTCTCATTTCCATCATAGTAGCCTTGGGCTTCTAATAGTCGTTTTGGAATCCATCGTGATTTGGTCTTGACCCTCCTAGAGCGCGCTCTTGGTTTTCCAGGGAAATTTTTTCTTGGAATGGATGGGAGGGTTGAGGTAGTTGGAAGTAAGGCCTTGGGGACCCATTGATATGTACTCTTAGGTCGTGCAGGTTGAGTACTTGCAATATTACTGCTTGCAGCAACTACAAGTGTTGAAGTGCTAGGTTCATGGGTAGCCGGCAAGGACGAGTTAACCACCTTGGCTTGTGAATGTTGGCTATCCTTCAACTTTGCTAGAGTTTGCAATGTAGGTGACTTTGCTTGAATGATAGGGGTAAGAGTTGGTGGTCGCGTCGTGACACTACTAGTATCCCAATCAATAGTGCATTTGGTTGCCAACATCCACGTGCGTCCCAGGTTTACGTTGCCTTCCATAGCTCCCGCGGGCATGACTAGAAGCCTCTGCACTATGCTTCCATTGTCATAGATAACAGGGGTCTGAAGGACTCCAAGAATAGCAGTTTTCTTTTTATTAATGCCCTTGACTTGCATCGTACTCGGGGATAGGTTCGGTTTTCCTAATTGACACCAAACTCCATAGGATAACAAATTGTGTTTAGCTCCCGTATCTAATAAGGCATTGTATAGTACTTTCCCATAGGGGCTATTTAGCTCAATTGGGTATCGTAGGGGTGGCTCAGATTCTAATGAGTCGTCATCTGTGTCCTCGAAAAATGCTTGCGTGATTCCCAGATTAGCCTCTCGTTGGCGTCTAAGACGTTGTTGTTGTTCTCGAGCCTCAACTCTTGCTTGGATTTTTCTAAGCTCTGCTTGTTCCTTGGCAGCCTTCTTTTGATGGATGGCTTGCAACTCTTCCTCGCTTAGAGGATCATAATATCTTTTGAATTTACTCCCATTAAGGAATCCAATGGTTTCAACTCCATCTAGAGTCTCCACACGAATGGTACCTTGCGGGGTAATTTCACACACTCGATATGGTCCCTTACCAGCGTATTTCAATTTCTTCTTTTCATTACGTACCCCGTACATAAGAACTTTATCACCAACCTTGATGTCTTTATCCTTTAAATGGCTATCAAACCACCTCTTTCTCCTATCCTTCTCCACTAGAGCATTTTGCACAGCTAATTGCCTTTCTTCATCTAGCCTTTCCAGGATATATAATCGCTCCACTAAGGGGTTACCATCCCAACCTTCTTGAGAAGCTACTCGAAGACTAGGAATGACAAACTCCCATGGCATAACTGCTTCTTGGCCATACACCATCTTAAACGGTGTGCAATTAATAGCAACTTTATACGCAGTACGATAAGCCCATAAAGCTGATGTAAGATTTAGGTCCCAATCAGTGCGATGAGCCTCAACTGTCTTTGTCAAAATGGAGATGAGAGTTTTGTTGGTACTCTCAGCTTGGCCATTTGCTTGGGGATAATAGGGTGTAGACTTGTGGTGAGATATCATGAAGTTTGATGTGAGTTCTTTTATTACTTCATTTATAAAATGAGTTCCATTGTCACTCACAAGTTCAAAGGGGCATCCAAAACGTGTGATAATGTTCTCAAAGAGGAACTTAGCTGTTGTTTTTGCATCCGCCTTTCGTGTTGCTTTTGCTTCAGCCCATTTGGTTACATAGTTGGTAGCCACAATGACATATCGTGATTGCGTGTTACGTGCAGCTGGACTAATCGGTCCTACAAAGTCTAAGCCCCACTTTTCAAATGGTTGGGTTACTATGATGGGATGTAGAGGCATCCTATCCCCTCTTTGTGGCTTCTTGAAGCGTTGGCATTCATCACATCCCTTTGCAAAAAGTGATGCATCCTTAAACAGAGTGGGTCACCAATAGCCTGACTGTAAGATCTTTCGGGCAGTAAAATTTCCTGAAAAGTGACCACCAGCTACGCCCATGTGTGCCTCTTGTAGAATATATAAATACTCATCCTCGCGGGCACAACGTCTAAGAACATCATCTTTTCATCTCTTATAGAGAGTTCCAGCCAGTAAGCAATAGGGTTCGCATTCCTTGATTAATTTTTGAGCTATATCTTTTCGCAGCTCTTTGGGTGGAAAACCATTAACTAAGAAGTTAACAATCTTTTCACTCCATTCAGGCATTGTCTCAACAATGAACAAAGGAGTATCAAGCAATTCATCATCAACCCCCGTAGGAGCTTCGCCATTAGGGATACGAGATAAATGATCCACCATGACATGTTTCCTCCCAGGCCTCATAACAATGGTGAAGTCAAACTCAAGAAGAATTAACAACCATCGTGTAATTCGACCTGTGGAACACGGCTTGTTTATCAAATATAGCAATGTTTGATGATCAACATAAAACATAAACTTGGTAGCAAGAAGGTAATAGCGAAATTTCTTTACTGCGTAAATCATAGCTAGACCTTTGCGCTCTATAGTAGTGTAGTTCATCTCGGCATCATTTAATTGGCGACTTGCAAAGCTAATAGGGTAGTCCAATTTATGTTCTCCTGGTTGAGTTAGAACACACCCAATAGCAAAATTTGATGCATCAATATGCACATGAAAAGGTACATTCCAATGAGGTGTTCGCAGGATTGGAGCACTTGTTAGGGCCTTCTTTAATAACTCATAAGATTGATGACATTCTTCCGTCCAGTGAAACTCGATAAGAAGCTTGTACAATGGACGCGCTATCTTGGCAAAGTTTAAAATAAACCTTCGATAATAACCAACATGGCCCATAAATCTTTGAACTCCTTTATAGTTAGTAGGTGGTGGCAAATCGGCAATGGCTTTAATCTTACTCTCATCTGTGGATATCCCGTTCTTGGACACTATAGGCCCTAGAATGACTCCATGCTTAACCCAAAATTGGCATTTGAAAGGGTTCAATGAGATGCGATAAAATCTGCACCTTTCAAATATTTTTCGTAGATATAACAAATGCTTCTCCCAAGAAGAATAAACACAAAGGTTGTCTAGGAAAGCTTCACAAAACTCCCTTAGAAATTCTTTAAACGCAGTGTTTATTAATCGTTGGAATGTAGCAGGGGCATTTGTTAAGCCAAAATCCATAACACGAAATGCAAACACTCCAAACTCTGTGATAAAAGCAGTTTTAGCTTGGTCCTCTAATGCAATTGTGATTTGATTGTAACCAGAGTACCCATCTAAAAAGCTATAAGCTTCCTTGCCCGCAACTCTTTCAAGCACATGTTCTGAATATGGCAAGGGATAATGATCTCTCCTAGTGGCTGCATTAACTTTCTTGAGGTCCACGCAAACTCTTAGTTTCCCGTTCTTTTTTGGCACAATGACTATTGGAGAAACCCATTCTGAGTGCTCAATAGGGTATATGAATCCACATTGGATAAGTTTTTCAATCTCCTCTTGTACAATTTTGGCGTACTTAGGATTCATTGGATAGGGTCGTTGCTGGACAGGTTTAGCAATGTTGATCATGGGAATTGTATGTTGCACCACAGAAGGTGGAACACCCTTCATGTCATGATATGTACAAGCAAAGATATCCTTGTATTCCTTGAGGAGCTCCTTAAGTACAGCCTCTCCAGTTTCGGTAAGGTCTTGAGCAATAAAGACTGGTTTAGACTCCTCACCTGGTTCTGCTAATTCTATCTCTTTAACTACCGTTGGACCATCATAGACTCCACTGCTTCCATTGGTAGGTATTCGTTAGGCTTTGGCATACACAACCTTTCGCTCCCCCGTGGTATAAGATTTAAAATGTTCAGGAGGCGTATGTAAGTCAGCAGGCTCTTGTCCTGACGGAAACCTTTCTTTTAGTTCTGCCTCCTTTTGTTGTTGTGCTAACTCTCGGTTTTGATGTCTTCTTATAGTTCGACTCAATTTCGGCTCTGTAACCTCCAATTGAGCGAGGTCAATGGGTCACGGGCTACACCACATGACACTCTGGAGATGTTCACCCCAATTGTCTACTAGCTTTCGATGAGCATCACATGCCCCTAGATAGCTAAGCCATTCTGAAGTAGATCTTTCCTTGTTTATCCTAGCTCTCACATTTTCTCGATATCGTCGTCTCTTATATGACCTTTGTTTCTTGTTAAGGTTTTGATTTTGGTAAATGTTTGAACTCGAATCGCCTAATAGATCTTCGCTTGTATCTTCTTCACTCTCATATAAATTACCATAGATGGTTGTACTAGGCCTTGAGTGTTCAGTTTCTATACTTGGTTCACTCGATGTTTCCTCAGGTTCTGAATCCATTTCTCCTTGAGATTCCGTTTCTGATGTGTATTGGCTTGAAGCCTTTGAGGAATCATCGGTTTCACTCTCAGGTAGGTGTGCCTCTTTCTTATCATCGGATGTTACATGCTCTACACCTAACATGTTTACTGGTGCAATGTGTGGTATCTCTTCCCCATCTGGTGTTACCTAGGTTGTTCCTCTAGCTCCCCATGTATCTATAGTTGCCGCTAGGTGTACCGAATCGACATTGTCTGATTCCATATAAGGAGAGTTCTCCCCAATATCCGTGTCTTCGTTACACGTGTAACAATACTGTAATGGAGCTGAGTGAATTGTTGTGTCTGATCGATTATCAATGATGAATTTATTTCCTAGAGGATGCGTTCGACCACTTAAAAGATCAACTCGAATGACAAAGTCTTGGAACTGTAAGTAGACGTGGTTTTTGGACCAGTCATGCACCATTTTTGCTTCCCTCATGAATGGACGCCCTAAGATCATCTCAAATGACGTAGGATGCTTGGAAAAATCCATAACAATGAAAGTCTGCCTTACCTTGTGTCCCAAGACCTTGATTCTGAGATCCTTTAGCAAACCAATAGGCGTAACAATAGATCCATTAGCCATTTTTACCACTACGCTTGTGGCTTCAAGGTGAGGTCTCCCGATAGACTCCCAACAACTCTTTGTCACCATGCTGACTCCCGCACCACCGTCAAGGACCCCCTTTACAGTTAATCCTTTAGTAGTGATTGGTAGAGTAGCATTAGATTCATCACCTTCAAAGTATTGCCCCAACTTGTTAACGGGTATTTCAATTACAGATTCATGTCCCGCTAGGTCAGATGGTGGTGCTAAATGTTCCTCACCATTCATTACCGAGTCAGGTTTGTTCATATGTGCAAAATGTGTTAATCTAGCCTGTAATTCTCCATTGAGGAAGGCTCGAAGAGCTGAGACTAGCTCGGGGTCTTTATATAGTTTGGACATGATGGTGGTTCTAACTTCTGAAGACATGAAATCCATCAATTTGGCAATGTTTAACTGAACCTTTTGGCCTTGAGTCCCTTGACGTGGGGAAGATGGGATCTCCATTTCTTCGATAGGATCAGGTAGTCCCTCTGTAAACATTCTTTCCATCAAGAAGTGAGTACGCCCACTTTCCCATGACTTTAAGTCACTTTCTTCTTGGATGACACTAGGTATGTCCAAGGGTCTATGGACTTGGTGAGAGTGTTGTTGTGTAGGGAACACGGTGTCTGTAAGCTGGATCTTCCTAGGTGCTGGTTCTAGATCCTTTTGGGTATCTTCTACCAAACTCCTTAAATGCTTGACTCGCTCAATCTCCTCTGTAGGGTTTGGGTAAGTTTCTATCTTATTTTTGGATCCTGGCCATTGTGGCTAATGAAGATCTTCCTTGTTGGTTTCTATGTTAGTGGTCGTTTTGGTCTCCATGGTTTCACCTGAATCAGAATCTTCTTCAACATCGTTCATATATACGGGGTCATCCCTAGTCCCTATGTTGGTCTTTGAGCTGGGGTCTGACTTCGCTGCTTTTTGCGATCTCTTTCTTCGTGTTTTCTTCTTTTTCTGAGATTGGGCAATTGATGCCGTGTCTCTTTCCTCAAGAATATAATTTTGTTTTTGGGCACTCAGCTACTCGATGTGGTCCACCACATTCGTAGCACTGAAGAGGTGGTCTCCTGGCAAAACTATTAATGTTTTGGCCTCTTGCTGCTAGCGCAGTAGCTTGATATACCGGTTTGATTTGTCCCCAATGGTCTTCCATATAGTACATGGGACACTCCTCAAGCATGTCGACTCCATAGGTGATACTAGAGTCTATGTCCTCTTAACAATCTACATAAGTACTAGATGACTCGCAACCTATTTGGTTCATAGGTGTAACTCTTGGATGAGGGGGTTGCGGTCCTAGCACTGGAGGTGGCAATGATGTGGTTTGGACCACATTTTGGGTTCTAGGGACCATGTGCTGTAATGGTAACTGTTGCTCCATGGGTGGGGTAGGCATCAATGCAGGAACACGAGGTGAGTCTGCCCAAGCTATAGGCGGTCTATTTTCCATGATGCGTTTAAGCATTAGGCAATCCTTCGCTTGATGGACATACCTACCACACGCGTTACAAGTCCCGTTAAACTTTACTCTGAAAGTAGGGCATTCACTCGTAGTATGTGGGCCCAAGCAGATTGAGCACCATTGCTGCTCCCTTCTTGGATACATATGAGTGTTTTGTGGAGCACGATTACCCCTAAGGCTTTCTTGGATGGCCTTGGTGAGATCTGCCAAAGTCATCTCAGATATCGTTTGCTCTTTCACGATTGGCTTAATCTTCATTGGCTCATGCCCTGACGTTTGCGAGCTACTAGACTTCGGCTCGGCAGACACTCTTTCTCCTGCAATCATTAAATTATCCTCCAATTGGATTGCATTCATGGTGACTGCTTCCCAAGTAGTAATACCTCTAATGACTAGGCCATTATAGATACTTTCATGTCGTAGTCCCCTAATGAATCTATCGAGCAATTGGTTGTTGTTGAATCGCTCGTTTGGATTGCATCGAGAATTCAAATTCTTTAGGCGACTAATGAAGTCTCTCACGGATTCACCTTCTTCTCGTTGGGCTTTCTGGAGCTGAGAGGCTACACCCCAAAGTACTCCCTCTCGTATGTATTCTTTTAAGAACAGTCTCCTAAGAGTAGAGTAGATCGTTTTCTCTTCTACTCTTAAGGTTCTATACCAATCTCCAGCCTTTCCTCTTAGGGTCAAACTCAAAGCCTTACACTTATGTAGCTCATTGTGCTCTTCTAAGGAATCGCACACATGTTCAAAGACTTCCATATGATTTCTAGCATCTCCGTCTCCACTGAATTTCTGTGTGAGCTTAGCTACTTGAACTGCCTTGCTCCTAGGCTCTCTATCAGGTGCACTACACATGTTTTCCGCAATACAGTGACCGATAGTTTGAGCAAATGCTGCCAAATCTCCTATTTGAGCAGGTATAATGGGTGTATGTGCTCCTGGAACCACATGTGAGATGGGAGTTGGCCTTGGCCTTGGCATACGCGCGGCTCTTGGGTCCCATATTTCGTATGGTGGTGTACCAGACGGTGGTCCAAAGTTTACAGGCGTGGCCCTAGGCATAGGGGGTGCCTGATATGGCATGTTATTATTCAATGGCATGGCTCCACTTGTATAAGAGCTTGGATAATGCCATTGTGGATTGTAAGCTCTTGGAATAATCGGAGGTGTAGGAGCTACATGAGGCTGAGGTGCGACAGGTGCACATGATTGATACATACATGTAGGTATAGTTGGGGGCACTGTGCTACTAGGCATCGGCGCAGTATTAACAAATGAACTCCATGGTGTACTTCTTGTCATGCTCACCACTGGGATATGCATGGTAGCCGTAGTGTCATTAAGAGAAAGATGAGCTAGATCTGGGAAGGTAAAGCTGCCACTTGTGGGCTCAGATCGTACTGAGGCTCCTGGCGAAACAACATATGGAGGATCAATGGGGCTCACTGGGGGAGTCTCCATTTGTGATAGGGTTGGTTGGTTGGCCTTTCCCGTATCCAAGAATCTCATTAGGCCTGTTGAAGGCATGTTGATCCCTGTGTTCTGTCTTTGTAACTCGACAATCCTATGGAGGACATCACAGACTTTCTGTTGTTTCTCATCTATGCTAGTAGCACCCGATGTGGATTGTAGAACATCTAACCAACCCACATGATAGGTGTGTCCTGTGTACCGATCAGTTAAAGTTTCTGCTTGTAGGTCATACTCCCAATTTTTGTTTAGGAATATCCCATCTAGGCCTGGCGGGCTAGAGGTTTCCCTCGAAGTGGAAGCATTATTGCTCCCCATCGCTTGCCCCTCCGTGACTGCTACCTTGGGAGCACTCGGTTGCTCGGCTGGCATGATTGTTGTCATAGGAGCCTTTGCTTTCAGGGCTCGACTTTGTTCTAGCCTTCGTAGGTTCTCAATTTCCCTCTCCCTTGTTGCTTGCATATAGCGTTCGATCTCTTGTACTTTGGCAAGACTCCTACAATCGGGTAGTAAAACCTCAGAGGGAGATAGTCCTAAAGGATCAGGAGGTGCAGTGGATGGGACATTCACATGCACACTCTCAAGAATCATAGGGTCTATTTTAGGCATGAATGACGAATTTACTTCCCCACTCCCTTCATTTATTTCATTAACCGCATGTTCGGAGCGAGTAGCTCTACTAAGGGGCTCTTTTAAGCGGCTAAACACGCTGGACCCGGGCCATGGGCCCATGGCATGCATGTCTTGACTTGAACTATCAGGGTTTGGTGTAGGATACCTCTCCATGACTTCGTAGTCAGAGGAAGAATCACTAGACGCGATATGAGGATCTTGGGTCGCGCTACCTTGAGTCCTGGCCGAAGGTCCAGAACCTAGGGTGGAGGAATAATGGGTGCCCGCGTAAATGGAGGCACTACCAATATGCTCTTGCTCTAACACTCGTCCAGAGTGTAGGTTCATATGACTTGGATCCCCTAGAAGTGTCAGTGAGTGCCCGTGAAGGCTGCTCACCTAGTAATTTTGGGTGTTTTGCAACCCAAGTCTTTTCTTATTTATGTATTTTTTGATTTTTTGGTCCTTTTTTTCTGACCGAGCTAGAGAATAGAACATATGATAGCTCAAAATGAGCGTCTCGGTCAGAGGGACGTGCCGTGCTTTACAGCCCTCCATTTGGTCACTTTATGCCCTCGAAATCCCTAAAATCGTCAATTTCTAGTAGGGAACTAGACCCAAATTAGAAAGTCTAAGGGTGCAAGTGGGAAGAGAAGGGAGGAGAGTGGAGGACTTGCCCCACATGCTCTCATTCCCTCTTGAGGGGGTAGGGTATATATATAAGAGTGAGTCTAGTATATATCATAAGACTGAGGCCTGGGGCCTGGGCCTGGGCTTGGGCTTGGGCTTGGGCTTGGGGAAATGATCCCGATCCAGATCAAAATTTTAGTGTAGCCCCCCAATCACTCACGCTTAAATATTTTTGGTTTTTTTTAATTTATTTTTTTTAAATTTATTTTTTTTTAATTTTAATTTTTTGAGGCGACGACCGCGGCAGTTTAGGTGACCCTTTCTTGGCCACACACACTGTCAACACCTACCTAACCTCTCTGTCAACAGCTCACAGACAGCTCACTACCTTATCTACTTACTAATAGTGATGCTAACCACTAACTAATCTGTTAACCATTCTGCTAGCTGCTTACTGACAGTGGGCTAACTGTCCACCTACTTCCTCTCTCACTACCTTACTGTGCAAAGATTGTGTGCAGGCAAACCTTGACAGAAAACTGTGTACAGACTGTGTGCAAACAGAAATTGCTAACTGTCTACCTACTTATTCATTCACTGCGAACAAGCTAACGACTACTAATTGTGCAAAGAGTGTGTGAAAACAGAAAACACAACATTATGCAGAAATCATAGAACTTGCAGACAATACAGAAATTAACAACTTGCAGAAAAATAACTCATTCCTCTTCCTCTTCCTCTTCCTCTTCTTTCCTACTACAAACAACTCAAAGGAGAAGCACAAAGTGCCTCTTGGGCTTAGTGCAGGGCGATTCCCCGACAGCGGCGCCAAAAATGTGCGCTCCTTGCTGCACTGTCGAAGCAAGGGACTTGCCTAACACTGTGTGCGATCCACAGACGGCTCCAAGCACACAACTAGCTTAACTAGTACGCTTAAAAGAGGGCAATGGTGTGTCACTCACCGCTCTATGCTCCTGCCGTGGAGGATTCCTCGCCGCGAAGAAGAAGGAGACGCCGCTACATCATGCTCAACTGCTTCACCGCCGTTGTGCCGCCGCAATGCTCGATCGCACTCTCTCTCTCTCTCACACACACACACACACACATACACACACACAAGGAGGTGAAGAAGAAGAAGATGGAGATGGAGATGGAGATGGAGCAAGAGCACTCTTCTATTGCACAAATGAGAGAATGAGTGAATTTTAGGTTTAGTTGGCTTTTATATGAGCTCACCCCATTCACACTTGGGCGCCCATGCTTAGCCAACTAATCCCTTGAATGTCCCAGTTAGAGTGCGCCTCTCATCGGCGATCACTCTTAACCTTTTCCTATTGGATCGACAAGCCCGGTACGTGACTCTACCAAATAAATAATACAATGTCCACCGTAGGTTACAACGTCCGTCTCGTAGGTGATAGGGTGCCCGTGAGCCGTGAGGGTTAACACATGGCAGTTTTTATATACCGTGTATGCTAATTAGCATACTATGGTATGCTCTGAGTGGAAGTTAGCACAAACAAAAATGCTCAGTATGCTAATTAGAATGTATTCTAACTAATTAGCTACTTTGAGTATGCTAATTAGCATGCATGGTATGCTAATTAGCATACTATTTTGACTATGTTAGCATAAACAGTCTGCTAACTAGCATAAATGTTATGCTAATTAGCATACTTTTGCTGATTTCCAACGAGAATGTATACAAATTCAATGTTTTCAAGACGCCAATAATACACATAGTATTGTCTTCAAAACAAGAATAGTACAGGATCTGATCATTACTATCTGAAGTGATAGTCAGAATAGTTACAAACATTGGAAAGGCAATTTACAAATTTCCCTCATAATGTTACAAAATAGTAGAGAGCCTCCTACTCTGGATAAGATTGTGATTTGGCGCGCTTGTACACTTGCTTTTGCCCAGTGTTCGTTTGCTTCTTTGTTTGTTGAGATTTTGGGTCTCGCTGGAATTCTTCTTCTTGCTGAGATTTTGGTTCTTGCAACTCTCTTTCTTCTTCTTCTTGCTGCCGCTTCTCTAAATTTTCCCTATGTAGCCTCTCTCTCTTATGTCTTTCAGCTTCTTCATCAGCCTCCCTTTGTCTCCTACGCATGGCTTCATTACGCTGGGCTATTGTATGCCGGTGCATTTCTGATTCCAACTTCCTGATCACTTGATGTGAAAAAAAATATGGGGCAGTATCAAACGCATTTTCAGCTGTATACACTGCACTATCCTCTGATTGCAGCCATAGGAACAACCAGCTGCTCAAAGTATCTATCAGGAAGTTTTGCCGTTGTTCTTTGGTCTGGTCCTCTATCTTAGGAGTAACAAGCCAACTTCCTTCAGGGTTCTGGCACACTTTGTACATACTATTGTCAATAATTAGACTGTTTTGTGGCCCAAGTTGCAGTTCTTCCAAAACAATCTCAAATCCTTCAAGAAAACAGGCTTATTATATATCTGCCAAGGCTAGCCAATACAATGACCCTGTGTAAAAACACCTCTTATCTTATCCCATTGCTCTTTGAATATTGTTTCTAATATTGCATTCTCTTTAGGTGCCATGCTAGTGCTCCATATATACACATGAAAAAAACGGAGGCACCAATCCAAAAATTTGTGGCTATCTTTGCGACAAAATACCAACCTCCTATCTTGCACATTGTACTTTATAATTTTCCCTGCATGTTTAGGGGGAATGTCACCGTGCATTGGCTCTACAACTTGAACAAGCAGGCCATTTAAATCAAGAACCAAAGCGCGCCCCTCGTCTGACAATGGCTTTGGCACGCATATTGGGTCTGGCAGTGCATACCACTCAGCATAAATAACTTCCCACGAGGGATGAACATAACTGAAGTACTCATTTATTTTCGTTAAGCATTTAAGATAGCTAGTCAGGCACTTCTCATTCTCGGATTTTTCTTTTTGTAGCTGTCTAGCCTTGGCAATACGCCGCTTTCGTATGGTTTTGCATGCAATGGCATAAATCAAATCATGCAGGGCAACTAACTGCAATTTCTCTTGCCCTGTGAAAAAGAAATGGTATCGAATAAAGACATCATAAAGGACAAGAAAAAACTAATGAACTGTTGCACAGTAAAATAATATTGAAAAGAGTTTTTCCATTACAAATATCTAGAGAGATACATGCCATAGGGTGTGGATCTTGCTAACACTACATAACTTGGAGACGATAGGGAACAGATTCAGCATAATTTCTTGCAAGCACGTGAGTGAATGGCTTTCTTTTCACCTCTGCTGTCGTCGTTTATGTCATCCAGGGTGCTCGGAGGGGCAACACATTTCTTGTCCCCAGGTTCTTCCAGAATCTATTCCAAGCCACCTTTTCTCTTTAATTTCACTTTGTTTACAAAACCTTGTAGGGGGCTGTCATCACCGGCGTCTTGCACAGTCAGCCCACTGTCAATACTGAAACCTTCCTCTTGAGCACTCCTACCTTCCTCATGCACACTCCTAACTGTATCCTCTGAGATGCTTGTTTGATCATTTGTAGGGGGCTTGGGTTTGGGATGAGTAATCATGATAAAATCATCATCATCATCATCATCATCATCTGTTCCTTTAGCATCTGCAACAGCCTCGTGCGTTGTCGCATTATCGTTCTGCCCTTTCTTGCTGTCTATCCAGCTCATCGGATTCATCATTACAGATCTTCTCTTCTTTCCTTTGATTGATAGGTGTCTTGTCAGGTTCATATCCTGCATCATTGATACCTGTGTATTCCATTTTTGTTGGTTAGCATATTGTGCATGCTAACTAAAATACACATTACGATAACTAGCAAAGAGGTATCCTAACTATAATACAAATTATGCTAGCTAGCTCAAAATGTACGCTAACTAGCATAGAGGTATGCTAACAAGCATACACATTTTGCTAGCTAGCAAAGAAGGTATGCTAACTAAACTTTGAATGCTTGTTAGCATGCACCAAATGCTAGCTAGCATACATAGTATGCTAGCTAGCTCAAAATGTACGCTAACTAGCATAGAGGTATGCTAACAAGCATACACATTTTGCTAGCTAGCAAAGAAGGTATGCTAACTAAACTTTGAATGCTTGTTAGCATGCACCAAATGCTAGCTAGCATACATAGTATGCTAATTATCATACCTTTTTTCATAGTTATCATACTTGCATGCTAGCCATCATAATAAATGTTCTAATTAGAATAAGAGGTACACTAATTAGCATATATAATATGCTAATTAGCATATCTTGTTAGCTAGTTAGCACACATGGCTAACAAGGTATGCTAATTAGAACATTGTGTATGATGACTAGCATGCAAGCATGATAGCTATAAGAAAAGGTATGCTTATGCATGTTGATTAGCATACCTTTTTCCTAATTAGCATACTTGCATGCTAGCCATCATACAATATTCTAATTAGCATAAAAAGTATGCTAATTAGCATACCTTGTATGTTAGTTAGCGCACAGGGTATGCTAATTAGCATACTTTGTGTCTAACTAGGAAACTCTCTATGCTAGTTAGCATGCGTAGTTTGTTAACTAGCATAGGAGGTATGCTTATTAGCATACATAGTATGCTAACTAGCATACAAAAAATGCCAAATAGTATTCACAATGCTAACTAGCATGCAGGGTATGCTAATTAGCATACTTTGTGTCTAACTGGGAAACTCTCTATGCTAGTTAGCATGCATATTTTGTTAACTAGCATAGAAGGTATTGCTTATTAGCATACACAATATACTAACTAGCATACAAAAAATGCCAACTAGTATTCACAATATGTTAGCTAGGATAACTGTCTGTGCTAACTAGCATACACAATATGCTTACCACCATGACAATGTATGCTAGCTATATCTCATAGTATGCTTACTAGCATAACTAGGTTTGACAACTACCATACACAACATTCTAGACACCATACCCACTAAACTAACTAGCATACCTTATATGCTAACTAGCATACCATCTGTGCTAACTAGCATACCTTCTATGCTAACTAGCATAACTAGGTTTGACAACTACCATACACAATATGCTAGACACCATACCCACTAAGCTAACTAGCATACCTTCTATGCTAACTAGCATACACAGGGCTAGTGTAGGAATCAAGGCTGGATAATTGTTCCTTAACATTATCTTACCAAAACTCTTTGTGATTAGAGGTCCTTGCCCTATGACCTTGCCAGCTAGCTCAACTGGTATCCTATGCTGGCAGGTGGAAGCTCTACATTTGGTCCCCAGGGAGCATGCAACAACAAAGAAGATTAGGTGATAGGGATGCTCACATGGCATTTTGACCATTGCACTGATTTTGTGTACTTCTAGTGGTAGACCACAGCCAGTACACACGTTGCTTGTTGTCCCATCGCGTTCCCCTCCTATACACTTTGTAAAAGTGTCCATAGCTATCTTGCATAGGGTAGTGGGGATGAAGGAGCCTCGTATCATCCTGCTTATCTGCATGAGCAACTGCAATTGACTATCGCAGGCATGCACTTTCGCTTCCTGCACCTCCAGATTAATCTACAAACCAATCAAAACAGAGGTATGGTAAGTACATAGGATAGTTCTGCACATATTCAAAACTTAAGGTTCACTCACAAAAACCATCGGCACTTACATGAAGACATGCTATGTCAATATCAACAGAAGTGGGGGTGTCCTCACTGTGAGGAAACCCCAAACCATCCAATGTCTCCTTCAGTGTCTTGATCTTTACCTTGAGCTCTATTTCTCTCCTTGCATCCACACTTTCATTGAGGCCTAAACACCGCAATTCATTCCTAGCATCATGAAGCTTATGTCTCATAGCAAGTACTACAGGGCTGACCATATCATGGCTTGCTTTCAAAACTCTCGCAGCTTCAAGCTCCTTACATGCATTCTTGAGCTGCTGTTTAGCATCCTACAGTCGATTTCTGAGATGGTCAGTTGCACTCAGGATGTGCTGCAAATCAGAGAGCCCAAAATATGACATGCTTGCTGTCACTTTGTGAGAGCTGTTAATAGAGAGGGGTGTTGACTTGGTAGCAGAAACAACATTCGGAGCTACTTGGACATCGCAATCGTCCTTTGTTTCCGTGGAGCCCTCTTCTGTTTTTGACCTGAGGGTGGGTATTATGCACCCTCCACTTTTCAACATGAGCATTGTAGTATCCTTTTTCTCGAAGGTCCTGCAAATGCTGGACAACAAACTTAGCCCAATTGAACTGCATGATTGAGCCACTTGGAATTGCCACTGGACTGAATTGTTTTACAAAACCCTTCGCAAAAGCCGAATTAATTTCCATGTTGGTGGAGGGCTTCTGGTAAACCTTGTAGTGTAGCTGAAGTACTTGGTCATACATGTCGCCACGAATGCTACTGCATTTGAAGCGATATTTTTTATGATCCTTCGCCTCTCTTAATACACTGAACCACTCCAAATATGTAATCTGCTCCCACTTCACCAATCTGGGGTCGTCACTATCCATGGACAGGCCATGGACAACATTAAACTCTTTTGCTGTTACACAAAACTTTTCCTGCAGTGGGATGTTCAACTTGGGAGCTTTCCATCGGCTTGCACATCACAAAGGATTATAAGATTAAGACCTTACAAAACCCCACTAGAATAGGGCTGTCAAGTAATTTATACACTGGAAATTGCACGGGCTCTCCTTAGATGCAATCATTTAAGCATGCACCTTGAATGCCTAAGGCAATACACAAGCACCTGATCAGTGTGAGAGAATCCACAAAAACAAACATATAAGGTGAATGCATAGTCCACTTTGTTGATTGCAACATATGCTTACCAACACAATTTTCTCATGGGTGAGAGGATTCACTAACAGATTAGTAGTTGGGGCATGCTGGAGAAATGTGTCATGCTTTGCTTGATTTACAACTATCAAATGTGGCCCCCTCATTGAAGAGAGAGAGAGAGCATTAGGAGAAATATGAACCTTGCATGGGCCTTGTAAGGAATCCTAATTTTTAGGGATTAAGGCTAATGTTGTGTGGGCTTTAGGGGGCAAGGGCATTGAAGAAGGTAGTTTTGAGTAGGCTTTTCTAGCCTTTTTTTAAGACAAATGTAGGATGTGGACCTAAGGGGTTACTTTCTCTCTCTAGCTTTTTTTAAAGTGAAGGAAGCATAGGGGTGTGTCCACATCAGCAAAAACGTGGGTCACTAAGAGTCAAAATTTGACTTTAAATTTTATTTTTTCAATTTTACTTGTCTTTTACTTAAAACTCCCTCCCAACATATATACATATCCAAAAATCATTTTTTGACCCATTTTTTAACCCACAAGCTTAGAAAGTCCATTTTTTCAAAAATCTTTTCCCCCAAAAAGTAAAAAACATTTTGTTCTCTCCTCCCTCCTCCCTCCTCTCTCCCTCTCCTCTCCCTCCCTGCCCCTACCTTCCTCCTCCCCCCCCCCCTCCCTCCTTCTCTCCTCCCATCTTATTCAACCTCCCTACCCTTCCCCCTCTATCTTTTCATCATTTGCTTCCTCATGCAACAGCTTCTATGGTGCTCATGGACATCACAAATGGTTTGCTTCCACCACCATGTACTCCGCACACCAAAAGCATACACATTCGCTTACCCATGGCATTTGCAGCGAAGACTGCTAGTGAGGGTGATCAAAGGTCACCACAGGAACGTGGCACCACTTGTGAGACCAATGTTGATATTTGGGTGGATGGCCATTTGTACCCTTATGATCCTATAAGCCGCTTCCATCCACCGTTTAATAGCCTTTCCACATTTCTTTAATTTCTTGGGAGGGGAGAAGCAGGCTTGTTGGGCTATTGCAAGCGGTTGTGTATGGGCGCAGGTGCTTCTTTGCATATGTGGATGCACGAATGTCAAGCTCTTCACCTCAAGACGACGGCATTACAAGAGAGTGTTGCCTCTTTGGAGAGGGTGGTTAAAACTCTTGAACAACAAATACAAGAAAAGGAGTCCCACATCCAGAAGATTACCAACACCATCACATACTTGAAATAAACACCCCTTGGTGCAAGGGAACGCGAACGCACATATTCATCCATTGAAACTCTTGCACATTCGGGAGGAGCACGCAAACGACGAGTTACAACCACAAGGTGATTTGTTCTTTACTTGCATGATGCATTCTTACTTCATACTACTTGCTAACATTTATGTTTATTTGTTGCTAGAAACTTCATCCAGGAGGCATGCGGTGGAACAAGACAAGATGATCGAGTCAACCTTCTCAGTAGTTGTCTCAATACACAGGATGTGATTTCTATCTTACAATCACCTAGAGGTAAGCACATTAAGGATGCAGCCACTAAGGACCTTATGCGTAGATTAAGAAATGTGGTTAGTGATGATGACGTGCAACAAGCTTGTGATGAGGCTGGAATCAACACCAAATCCTATCAGGCTATTTTCCAACTCCTAAAGGATGCCCTCAAAGAACATGGCATTGTGGAAAACCTATTTCCCGTTCCTCACAAGGTCAAGCTCGCAAAGAAGGCCACAAACGAAGATGTGTTTTCCCGCATTGGGACATACCTACACATTGAGGACACAATGCCAACTTCCCTTTATGCTTCATGTGCAACAAAGACAAGGGGAAAAGGTAAGAAACAATCCATAAGACCTTCGGAGAAGGGATTTCCTTACACAATGTGGAACAATATTTTCGTGGATCTTAGAAGGATTCAAGAAGCCATGCTTAGATTTTACGAGTTACCTGAAGAAGGTGACACACTTTACTTTTTTCTTTGGTATTGTTCTTATCATAGACTCTGAAGTTTAAGGTCTTGGAACTATTTATTTTGTAGTGCTTGGCACAAAAGTCGCTTTTGTGCTGAAACTCGATGAGTGTCAAATAGTGAAAGGCCGAAGGTTAGAGAGGCTAAGTGTCACTCTAATGAACGAGGCCCTTCTGCAAACCAAGCGAAGGGATTCAGTCAAGCCATCTCCCACCCCATCTTTTAGTGTGCAATCAGAGAAAGACATTTGGTGGTTGGGTGCTATTGAGGTGCCCAAAGAGACCAATGGAGTACTTTCATGGATTTTTGAGAGAACTCCATGGATCACAGAAGTAATACACTCCCAAATTGCAGGTCAGAAGTTGGAGATTGAGGGTTTTGGTAGTTATGATGTGGAGTGGCACTTAGGTGGGGATTTGAAGACCATAAAGTGTTTGCTTGGCTGCAAACAAGGGGCTTCTTCTCTCATGCCTTGTCCATTTTGCACTCGAGGGTACAAACCTAATGGACAAAAATCACATAAGAGCACTACAAAGGTCCGTTCCATGCTTCCATGGCAAGGGCATGGAGAACAAGGATTAGATTGTCGTGATGTCAGAGATGAAGGTAGAGAATGGGAAGCGTCTATTCTGAGATGTCCCATGCTCAATGCCCCAGACCGTGATCAAAAGGACCACGCTTGGAATCCAATCTTTCCATTTCCTCTATCGAATGTACATTTTTGTACATTACACGCATTCATGCGCATTTTTGATAGGCTATTGAAGCTCCACATTGACTATGCTTTCACAATGAAACCGTTGGAAAAGTCCGAGGAAGCGATCGAAAGAGTGGAGGTACTCTTGAATTCCATTGGCTGTCACGGTGGAAATGTGTCTATCATTGCTGCAAAGAACACAGGGGAGGCCCATGAAATTGCTCAACAAGTGTCAATGAGTGGACAAAAAGCTAGACACTTTTTGAAGAAAATTTCCCAAGGAAAGCCAAGTCGATATGATGCTCAAAATGTCGATATGATGCTCAAAATAGCTCCAACTAGTAGGCAGTTAACCTTTGGGAGCTTTGGAAGGAGTTATGCAAAGTTACTACTGACAATGATTCAAATGGAGAGCTCTCAAACAAGCGCAAGCAAGTTTGGGCACATTTTGATAAAATGGTCAAGCTTATGGGCCTTAATAGTATAACAGAAGAACAACGCCAATCATTTCAAGAAGCCTTGGCGGATTTTACCAAGGTCTTCACCCTTTCTTGGGGTGAAAATAACATCACACATTACATGGTAAGTCATTTTACGTGGTGTATTTTTTACAAGGGATTGTTTTTATTAAATAATGTGGATCGTGTACTCATGTGAACAACATATCTTGTTTGCGCATGGTGCATTTTTTATGCACAAGTATGGATCGCTTGAAATTTTTTGCACTCAAGGCATGGAGAAGTCCCATTATCGAGCAAGGGGAGTGTACTTCAAAAATACTCGACATGGTGATGGAATGGTGCAATCCAATTATTTGGAGGAGATGTTCAACTGGTTTTTTCGCACAACATTTGCTCGTAAGCTCACAATGGAGCGTGCCCGACAATCCAAGATTGCTATTGAAGTGCGGAAATGGAGTCGTCAAGAGCATAGCAACAAGTGGCAAATGTCGCAAGGTCCCACCAAGCATGCTGCATGGCGGCAATGCAGAGTGCGAGAAGGATCAAAGTGGATATTGCGCGAGTCATTAAACGTGAACGTAGGGTCCAACTCTTAGCGACATGTTTATTTTAAAAATAATAGTTTTTTTTTTCAAAATTAGTGTGAACAGGGCCCTTTTTAAATGGGCCCTTATAAATATTGCATGCTCTCATAAACCACTCATTTCTTAAGAACAGGTGAGCTCTTACCAACGAAATGGCGCGCACCAAACAAACCGCGAAAAAGCATCCACCTGCCAACAAAAACACCCTCCAAGGATGTGAGAAGCTGACATAGCTTAAAGGCACAAGAAAATGGCCACGAATACCTGGCCGTTCCAGGCACTCTTCTAGCAGTGGGCATGGTGGTAGGGCACGAGAGTCATCGAGGACTGTTGAATCTCCACCTCCTCAAGATATAACACCTAGAAGAAGAATGAAGCAACGTGCCCAGTGCTGGAGAGAAAAACATGGCCAGCAAACAACAGAGTCCGATAGGGAGTAGTTGTCTCATCACCAATCACAAGAAGGACCATCTAGGACTCGGGTGGTCCATACAGACACTGAATCAGAGAGGGAGCCACCATGGCTGCGAGATAAAATACCGCGCACACACCGGGTGGCCGTTGGGGGGAAGACACTGCCTCGAGGCCAGGGAGCTCTCCCAACACAACAAGATCGACAGCCAAGGGAAGAGGATGAATCAGAAGAGGCTGCAGAACCAGCCCCTAAGCATGTAAACAGGTGCAAGTCTAAGTTTTTCAAGAAGCCTAAACGCCGCCCGCCAGCAAATGTGCAAGTGCCCCCAAGACAACCGCAGTGGCGCCGAAAAATAGCAAGGGCATTTGCAGAAATCCGCCACTACCAGAAGACTGCAGAGCTTTTGATTAGACGCGCCCCCTTTGCTCGCATAGTGAAGGAGGTGCTTCAAAGCTATGGAAATCACTATAGATTGCAAGCAATAGCGCTAGAGGCTATTCAAGAAGCTGTAGAGGCCCACATCATTTTGGTGTTGGAAGATACCAACCTATGCGCCATTCATGCAAAGTGAGTGACAATACAGCCAAAAGATATGCATCTTGCATGTCGATTGCGACGAGACTTCGAGCATTAGCCGAAGCTACCCCTCTTTTTGTATTGCACACCCTTATCTTTGTAATGTTTTGACTTTCCAATGACAATATGATCAACAGTTGTGTCTACTGTGTCTATTATCTTTGTAACGAGATGACTTTGTAATTTCAATTAATTTCAATAAATATAGGTATTTTAAGTACCCTGGGGGGTAGATAAGCCTACCAGGGGCAAAAAAAAGCTTGGCCACAAGGACGCGCAAATGGACCATCCAAAACTGATGGATGGGCCATTTGCGCGCCCTTGTGGCCATGATTTTTTTTGCCCCTGGTAGGGTTATCTACCCCCCAGGGTACTTAAAATACCTATATTTACTAAAAGCAATTGGTTTTGCAACATTATTTTAGATGGAGCCTTGTGGCCATCCTTTTTTGGTCATTTCAAGCTTTGAATTCCCCATAGGATTGTGAAACCAAGTGTCTATGCAACATTAATTTGGAAATTTCAAATGTCCAATGTAATTGGGCTTTTTGGTGCAGGGGTGTACTAGGTAGAGCTAAAGCAGGTAATAGTGTGCTAGAAACTTCCATTCAGAATTGATTTCACCTTTTCTAGTGTCCTTGAGTGTGAACATATGCTGAAATTGCCATAAAAAGGGTGCATCTAAGTTAATGATGATAAACCAATTGATTTCAATAAATTTGTGCTTTGTAAGTACCCTTGGGGGTAGATAAGCCTACCAGCTGGTAGGCTTATCTACCCCCCAGGGTACTTAAAATACCTAAATTTACTAAAAGCAATTGGTTTTGCAACATTATTTTAGATGGAGCCTTGTAGTCACCCTTTATGGGTCATTTCAAGCTTTGAATCCCCATAGGAATGTGAAACCAAGTGTCTATGCAATATTAATTTGGATTTTTCAAATGTCCAATGTCATTGGGCTTTTTGGTGTAGGGGTGTACTAGGTAGAGCTAAAGCAGGTAATAGTGTGCTGGAAACTTCAATTTAGAATGGATTTTGTTACCATATACATGTGGTAGTGATGTATGTGAACACACTAGGACCGTCGGGGCATTTTTTCCCTCTTTAGGAGGTTTTTTCCCCTTTGCATTGTATATACGCCCATCACTCTAGGGCTATCAATCTTTCCATTGCACACTAAGTAATACACTCTCTACTGTGTGCCTTGAGCTTCCTCTTCTCCAAGCTGTGTGCATTTCTCTGGAACTCTAATTCCAACAATTGGTATCAAAGCAGGTTGCGTCCTCCCGGGCTTAGTCGCCAGCTGCTCCAGCACACGCCTGCTCACTTTCTCCGATTTCAGTGAACTTTGGCTAGCGTTCACAAGTCAACAAAAATTTCGGGATGACTCGCAGAGCTTAGTCTGCTCATATTTTTGATTCGGGCTCATTTTGGCCTCCGTTTCCACTACAGGCAGGTCTGCACAGGCAATTTCGTCATTTTGTGCAGAATTTTTGTTAGTTCCGTTTTCTGCATAACAGGTGCCTTACAGTCTTCTACGGTTTGTGCTATATAGCACGTGTTGTTCCCACTCCGTTTCTCCTATTTTCGAGCAGTTTTCACATCAGGGCAGCCTTTACCATGGCTGACAACAACAACACACATGTGTTTAAGATGTTTGCTGTTGAGGACAGGTTGGATGGGGATAACTACCCTATGTGGGGTTACATGATGCAACATGTTCTTGTGTCAAAGGGCATCTGGAATATTGTGCAGGGCATTGATGTACATCCTGGTTCTGAGGATGTAGGCGATGTTGCAGGTCTTGCTGCAAGGATTGCAGCTGTTAGAGTTGTTTTTCCTACGCCAGAACAAGCTCGTTGGGATGTTAAGGATGCGCAGGCTCATGCATTGGTTGCATTGTCTGTGAAGCGCACCATTGTTCCTCACATCCGTTCATCAAAATTTGCAAAACATGGGATATTCTAGCAGGTCTTTATGCAAGCCACAATGAGGCTAAAATTGCTTTGCTGTGTAAAGAGCTGGAGTCGAAGATTATGCATGAGGAAGATGATAAAGACACTTTCCTTGCTAGTGTCAAGGATATCAATGAGCAACTTATTTCTACAGGTGAAGTCATTTCAGACAGTTCTCTTGTGCAGACTGTTTTTGATGCCTTACCAGATTTTTACCAAACTTTTGCTAGTACTTGGAGACTTACGACCCAAGGAAATCCAGAAGTTGTCAAGTTTGATGCATTATGCACATTGCTGTTGCAAGAGTCATTTTCCAGGGAAAACAGGACTAGACAGCGTGCAGTTGAACAGGATTTTATTGCTTCTCAAACAAAGGGTGGTAACAGCAATGCAGCCACTTCTTATGGTTCTGCTGCGAGTGGAAAAAATTCTGTTCCTAATTCTTTTACTGGCAGCAATTCGTTTGGAAATTCTGGTGATAAGGGAAAAAAGAAGATGCGTTGCCATTATTGTAAAGCCAATGATCACTTGATCAAGTCGTGTCCTAAGTTGAAGGCCAAAGAGGCTAAGAAGAAAGAGGGTGGTTCCACTGCAAATGCTGGTTCCACTACAAATGCAACCATTGTTGAGTCTTCTGTGAAAGGAGAGTGTGTTGCTGATGTTGATGCAGATTGGGCTTTTAGCGCAGAGTGCACTTACAATCCTGCTGTCCATGATGCATGCTTGTCAATTGCTGCAAATTCACATGTGTGGTATTTCGACAGTGGTGCTACAAATCACATTACCTCACATCGTGAATTTTTTACCTCTCTCGAGTCTGTCCCACATGGGAATTCAGTCACTTGTGCCAACAACGCCTCTCATCCAGTTCAGGGAGTTGGAAAGATTGTGCTCACTGCTGCTAATGGCAGCTCCTTCACACTTGTTGATGTACTTTATGTACCTGGGATCAAGAAGAATCTCTTGTCTGTATCTGCACTTGCTAGACTTGGACTTGTAGTCAAATTTGTGGATGACAGATGTACAATTCATGATCTCAGTTTTGGTGATGAAATTGTTGCATCTGGGCTTTTGTGCCATGGGCTATATAAGCTCACTTTGTATGACAAGTGTGGACAAAATTTTGCAAATGTTGTTGTAGATTCAAGGGCTATTTCAGATGCAAAACTTTGGCATGCACGTTTTGGTCATCTGAATTTTGCCAGTTTGCTGCGTTTGCAGAAATCTGATATGGTTGCTTCTTTGCCGCCTCTTGAAGCACTTGTCAAACATGTTTGTGAAGGTTGTATTTTGGGTAAGATGCAGCGTTCTAAGTTTCCAAAGGATGGTTCAGTTCGGGCCACATGCAGGTTGCAGCTTGTGCATAGTGATGTTTGTGGGCCCATGCAAACTCCGTCCTTGGGCAATTACCTGTACTTCGTGACTTTCATTGATGATTACTCTAGGCATGCATGGGTATTTCCACTTAAAGCGAAGTCGGAAGTTTTTATGTGCTTCAAACAATTTCTGCCTATGGCTGAAAATGTCTCAAACTGTACTATGGGAACCCTCCGTTCCGATCGAGGGGGGAAGTATATGTCTCATGAATTTAATGCATTTCTGGCTAGTCGTGGGATAAAACACCAATGTACAGTGATACACCTCAGCAAAATGGTGTTGCTGAGAGAAAAAACAGGTCACTGACGGAAATGGCACGATGTATGGTCAAAAGTCAAGCTTTGCCGCATTATTTCTGGCTTGAGGCCATCATGTGTGCCACTTATGTACTTAACAGGTGTCCTACGAAGGCTTTGCAGTCTATTACTCCATATGAAGCATGGCATGATAGAAAGCCTTCTATTGATCACATGCGTGTTTTTGGCTGTTTGGCATATGCTTTGGTGCCACAAGTGCAATGCAGAAAATTGGATGATAAGGCTGTCAAATGTATTTTTGTTGGTTATAGTGCTGAAAGCAAAGGTTACAAGTTGTATCATCCGCAAACAAAACGTATTCTGGTTTCTTGGGATGTAGTGTTTGTGGAAGATTCTATTCAGCCCTTGCTGCCATGTACTAGAGACAGTAATGTAAGATCACATGACATTTATGACACTTTGTTGCCTCTTTTCAGTGGTGGAAATACGAATGTAAGTTCCAATGAGGCAAATGTACAACCTATGGGGGTTTCTGAAAATGTTTTAGATCAGCCTATTACTGATGCAGATGTACATGATGTACTTGATGAGGAAAGGGCTGAAAATGAGCAAGCTAGAGGTATGCCAAAATGGCTGGTGCACACTTTTTGTGCATTGGTAGCTCATTTTGGTTGGGATGTACATCAATCAGACATTGTTACTGCTTTCTTGAATGGTGACATATTTGAGGAAGTTTATGTAACGCAGCCTCGCGGTTTTGTCATAAAAGGACAAGAGGACAAAGTGTGCAGATGTAAGAAGGCTTTGTATGGGTTGAAGCAATCTCCTCGTGCTTGGTATGAGAAAGCTGACACTCATTTGGTGAAACGAGGGTTTTGTAACAGTCCAACAGAAAGCACATTGTATGTAAAGCGTGAGGATGACGTACTTCTCATTGCGGTTCTTTATGTCGATGATTTGCTGATCAATGGACCAAATGAGAGACATATTGCTGAATTTAAGGCTGATTTGAATGCTACTTTCAAGATGAAAGATTTGGGGCTGTTGCATCATTACTTGGGTATACAGTTTAAGCAATGTGATGGTGAAAGTGCCTTGTGTCAGAAAAGTTACATAGAGACATTGCTATGTAAGTTTGGACTTGAGGATTGCAAACCTATTGCCACTCCCATGGAAACAGGTTTGAAGTTGAGTCTAAATGATGCTGGCGATCCTGCTGATGTTACTCTTTACCAAACTACTGTTGGCTGCCTCATTTATGTATACAACACGAGGCGAGATATTCAGTTTGCAGTCTCACAGGTCAGCAGATTTATGCATAGCCCAGGGTCTAAGCATTGGTAGGCTGTCAAGAGGATTTTCCGCTACCTTAGTGGCACTTTACATCTTGGCTTGTTTTATCCCAAGGGGGGATCATTGCCGCCAGACTTACATGCTTTTTCGGACTCAAATTAGGCTGGTTGTTTTGACACGCGAGTGTCCACGAGTGGTTTTTGTTTCATGCTTGGCAGTTCATGTATATCATGGTTGAGCAAGAAGCAACCTACTGTGGCCACTTCGAGTTGGGAGGCTGAGTACAGGGCAGTCTTCACAGCTACGGTTGAGTGTGTATAGCTCAGACACCTTATGGCTGATTTGGGTGTTGGACACAACAGTGCCAACACTATCTACACTGACAGTCAGAGCGCATTGGCAGTTGCGAGGAACCCAGCTTTTCATGCTCGCACAAAGCACATTGAGGTGCATTACCACTATGTCACGGAGAGGCTCTCAGCATGAGAGATCAGCTTGGCTTATGTGCCAACACAAGAAAACCTTGCAGATCTTTTCACAAAGGCATTGTCTCGTGAGAAGCTTGAAGATTTCCACAAAGCTTTGGGCTTACTCCCCTTTGTGGACTGATCATGTCCTTAGGGCATGGCACTTCCCTTTACTCATGTGCCAGCTCTTGTTCACCGCATCATTCCAGGGGGGATTTGTTACCATATACATGTGGTAGTGATGTGTGTGAACTTACTAGGACTACCTCTTTAGGATGTTTTTTCCCTCGTGCATTGTATATACGCCCATCACTCTAGGGCTATCAATCTTTCCATTGCACACTAAGTAATGCACTCTCTACTGTGTGCCTTGAGCTTCCTTTGTCTTCTCCAAGCTGTGTGCGTTTCTTTGCAACCCTAATTCCAATAGATTTCACCTTTTCTAGTGTCCTTGAGTGTGAACATATGCTGAAATTGCCATAAAAAAGGTGCATCTAAATTAATGATGCAAAACCAATTGATTTCAATAAATTTGTGCTTTGTAAGTACCCTGGGGGGTAGATAAGCCTACCAGCAGCCAAAAAAAGCCTGGCCACAAGGGCGCGTAAATGGCCCATCCAAAACTGATGGATGGGCCATTTGCGCGCCCTTGTGGCCAGGATTTTTTTGGCTACTGGTAGGCTTATCTACCCCCCAAGGTACTTAAAATACCTAAATTTATTGAACTTAATTGAAAATTACATACAGAACTTGAAATTACAACAATTTTGAAGATTGACAAATCACATTCAAAAGAATTTACAAGATAGACAATTCCAAATATTTTTTATTACTTCCAAAACGGTGATTTTACATCATGTATCTGAGGAGTTCATAATTTTCTTGACCATTTCCTGGCGCCTATTTTGTGCGTAAGGCAACTCCCCAGTCAAGAGGGACTACGGTATGGCCTTTGGGTCAGTTGAGCCAATGGAAGCATGTATCCCTATCTGGGCAAGCACTTTACCACGAAAGCCAGTGCCAAACGCTGTGCATACAAGGGATCTACGCACTAGGAACACTTGATGCGTAGTTTGAGCAATGGTGCTCAAACACAAAAACCTGCTCAAGGATTTCAACGACCAAGTCATAAAATGGGCTTGGGGCGTAAATTCATTATGGATAATGGCCACATCGCCAGGGGGGAGTTGTCCTAGGTAATGCCCAAGGGAAGCTTGAGGTCCAAAGCCCATCCGCTTGCCACTCGTCCTTGCAGCAAAATCATCAAGCTCCACGACATCCTGTCATACACCGATGAAGGTTGAGAAAAAAGACAATGAAGGATAAAATAGTAACCTAAAAATTAGGATACAGTTTACCTCCTGCTCCTTGTCTTCCTCCTCCTTGTTGCCCTTTGCATTCAAGTCAATGCTCCCATGCATCACAGATACGAGCTTTGGATCATCAGATGGGAGGTTGCATAATGGCATAGGCATCCTAGAAGCCTCAACCTTGGCTTGCGTGGCTTGGAATTCTTCCTCAGCCCCGTGCAACTGCTCTGCTGCCAGGACCTCCGCACATAAAACTGCAATAATGTTAGCAACAGAGTCCCCAACTGGCAAGAGCTTGCTTTCTAGGGCATATGGCGTATTGTCTAAGGGACATTTGGTGCTGTTGCATAGCACGCTCAAGCATTCATCCATGCGCAAGCCAAATGCTTTCTCCAAATCATGCAGAAACACATACTCCTCCCCATCCACTACCATAGAGGAGAAGCGACTGATTTCTACCTCTGGGATAGCCACATCCGTCAGTGGTAGTGGCACTGGAGTGTCACTAGGGCCAGCCAAAACTATGGATTTGTCAACAACTTCCTCGAGTGGGGTGCTCGAGCCGGAGCGTCTTTCCTTCTGCTACAAGGTTCATGGGGATAACCTGGTGCTCCTTGGTGTCCTTGATAAAGGACCCAACCTGAAGGTGTGGTAAGCGGAGCTCCTCCAAATCAGGTTCCTCGCTCACCAAGAAGATAAATACTGCAAGCCAAGAAAGGTACTCCATCCCCAACTTGCACTTCTTGAGCGCTGACACCCTTGGGACTTGCTCGTCCAAGTAATGGCCTACATCGGTGGCAATTTCTTGGAATCGTTGCAACCGCTTGGAGAATGGGCGATCACCTTTGTGTATATAGCGCAAAAGATTGCAAGGCATCCAGATCCCTGCATGTGGGGGGATAGATACATAATATTTTATGATGTGCTCTCCATGAACGCAAAAATCTCGGAAAATGCACCCATGTGAAGGGAAATTGTGGCGTCAAGGTCAGGGAGACGAGTAAAAAAGGTGTGGAGGTCCAACTTCCCTTTGTATTTGGTGTCCTCGAGGAGGAGGATGAAGCGTGACAAAGGGGTGGATGTAATAGCAGATGCAGAGGCTGTGGAAGCATCCATGTATAGCCTAGGGTGTAGATAGAGAGTGGAGGAGCTCAAGAGTTGCAAAAGTGAAAATAGTGAATGAGTTAGGTGGCCCCCCTTTTATAATGGACCCTTTTTTAAAGACATTTTAAAAAAAGGCACTTTCACCAAAAAATGATTTCTCATCTCAATGCGAAAAATTATATTCAAAGGCATGATTTGCCGAAGCAAATCATGTTGATTACATCGGGGATCGTTTTGAAAATTGCAAGAGTTACAAAGTTACAAGATCGATAGCATAGTTCCATCCATCCGCCAGTCCTCCTCGACCTTCAATTTGTCTTCCATTCTCTTCCCAATCTACGGACATTCATTACAATAAGCATCCAATGATTGACAAACCATGATGTATTGAAAATGTGGTGGAAGGATTTTCACCTTGTGACCTTGTAAAAAAAATTGTGCTTGTTGAAGGGCCGCAAAACCCATAATAACCAAATGTTCTCGCACACTACTGAGAGTCCAATGCTTGTTCACTTGGACTGACTCCAAAGCATCGTTGGGCATCTTCACTGCAATGTCAAAGCTCGCAATAGCGCCATCTACACTCTGTAAGGGAGTCCACACTCCAATCTTGCACATCCAATGATCATAGTGAAATTGTATGTACAAGGAGGTGCGGGATTTCAAATAGCGCATTCGAATACCTGAAGCTCCAACCTTACAATGGTACCGGTCCCCGTAGTGCATGCCCTCCACAAAACCCCAGTCCTCTTCTAAAAGCCTTCCTAATTCCTTGTAATGCACATCTTTACATACAAGAATTGTGGTAGTCTCTAGAAATCCAAACTCTTTAAAAATGTGCACAAAACAATGAATAGGCAAACACCAACTCAAGCCCACAGACCTAGAAGCTTTAGAGTATTTCAAAGAGTTTTGGACATCTATTATCATCTTTTGCTTGAAAGATGCTACTGACCACAAATCTGGCACCGGCCACTCCATACTTAATAAGGAAGTTACTTTGATAGGTTCAAGCGTTCCAAACGCTTGTGTAGAAGTAGGGACAATATAGGAGTGAGAATAGAAGAAAATCCTTCTTTGAACCAGTTTGGTTGGGCAAAGATGTGGGAACATTGTTGCTCCAATATCCGCATGTATAGCATTGAATGTGCCAGAGAGAATATTTAGTGGCTGCTCCTCCACCAACGTGGATGGAAATATGACTATAAATGCATGACAAATCTTAAGTATGAATCCATAATAACATTACACTGTGATTTCACACCTAGCTTTGTATTCTCAAAACATGTACTTACAATGTGTTGGAAATCGAGGTGGTTGTTGCAAATGCATGGTTGACATTGAGAAAACATGTTGCACAATGGCTATGGTCCCCTTGTCTTTGCGGTTCTTGAAGCCAAGGAGCTTTCCTTTCCAATGAAGATCCAAGTTTGCACGCTTCCGCACACGATGAGGGCCAATAGCAGATGGTTGCATGTATACCCAAGCACCTTTGGTGAACTCTTGTGGCACCCACTCATCATCTACACCTCTAGTGTTGTGGCATGCAAGTGCTGTGACCTCATCCTTTGGCCGCCTTTGCGAAGTAGAGTTGGCCATGGTTGAGCAAAGAAAATTAGGTGGAGGAGCAAGACCTTGCTTGTTGCTAAAGTGATATGAGAAGGTGGTTAATCCTTGTGGCAATGGGAGGAGAAGGTGGATAACCCTTGCTTGGTGTGGCAATGGACGGGGGTAGGGAAGGAGAGAGGAGCTTCCTTGCTGCAGCAATGGAGATGGTGTAGAGAGAGAGAGTGTTGGAGTAGAGGATGAGTGTGATGGTTGGAACCAAGGAGGGGTTGGAAAAGGGGTTCTAGAGAGAGAAAATAACTTTTTGCCTAAGGACTACTTTTGGGGGAGCTCTGGATAGTAAAAAAAGATTTTTCAAAAGTTTCTAAAAAAATTTGAATTTTAGGGTTTTTGGGTGCACGTTTTGACTTTTTGAGGTCAAAAAATGCTTTTTTGACCATAAAATAGATTTAGGGGGGTTTTAAGAATATAAAATTTGAGTTTTGAAAATTTTCAAATTTTTGGGATGTTTTCAAAACCGGATAAAAAAGGAGGGAAGTTGGAGGTTCCATATGCCCCCCCCCTCCACCACACACACACCCCCCACCCCACCTTCTTACTAGGTAAGAACCCATTTAAGAAGTGTAAGACTACTTTGTCCCCCTACATTTTTGAGGGCATAGAGTGTGTCCACCACCCTCTTCTCATTGGCTGGCCTCTAATTAACCTTAATCCCAAAGGGCCCCTAGAGGGTTCATATTTTTCCTAATGGAGAGAGAGAGAGAGAGAGAGAGAGAGAGAGAGAGAGAGAGAGAGAGAGAGAGAGAGAGAGAGAGAGAGAGAGAGTACTCGACTCCTGCTTCCCCTTCCCTGCATGCATGTACTTTGACATTGGGCATCTGTGGGAATTAGAAGTATTCAATCTTTTGTAGGGCGGAGGAGAAGCAACAAAACCTTTGCCCCTCGACTTCCTTCTCGGTGGAGTACTGTCAAGATTGCTATCGGAGGTGGCTGGCTCCAGTGGTGAGCTATCCTCCACTTGGGCTGACTGCTGGCCTCTGACTACAGACCTGCTTGCAGCTCGCAATCGCTTTCCTCCCTCTCTTTGACCTGTGGCCCCTGCGTTGTGCTTCCCTCCATGCTTCATGACTACACCACTACCTCAACGTAACGACTGAGCTTAACTGTTAGAGATTTTAAAAATATTACGATTCATTTTTTTGAAGTCCAAGTATTACACTTTGTATAGCTCCTGATGGTGGCCCAAACAATTGAAAAAACATGATTGTGCTATCCATGTGTTATGCTTATAATATGTGCTTGTTGGCATATGTTAACTAGCACAAAAAGCACGACACATTAACATGCTTTCACCTAGATGATTAAGTGCTGATTTTCAAAGGCTAAGAGGAGTAGCAACTAAGGTTTTAAATTGTCAAAGAATACACTAATTACAATTAACATGGCTGACAATAACCAAGAGAGTAGAATGAACATTGATAGCTTTGATTTTGCACATGAAGATGCTAATGATGATGCCCCCATGTTCGTCAATTATCTTGTTACTACGTTGCAGCAAGCTATGGGAAACCAATATTTGCAAGCAGAGGTTACTCAACAACTTCGTCCTTACGGGATTTTCCTTCCTCTCCAAGAGGAGAGAGAGCTTAGGAGGCCTCTTGATGAGCCCCCAAAAAAAGACTCTCTCCCATACGAGAGAAGGAATCCAAAGAGCGAGGAAGTGAGGAATCTTTAAGTTCCTCTAAAGATGTGGCTCCAAGAAGATGGTGGTCTAGACGGTTGTCAACTCCTCCCAAGAGGGAACATTCAACCCACAGACCTTCTCCTCGTCACTCGAAAAGGGAAGAGAGGAAACAAAGGAAGAAAAGGGGAAGAAAGAGGTCACCCTCTTCTCCTTCTTCTTCACCTTCCTCCTCCTCTGACGAAAGCTATGGCTATTCTCCTAGAGAATACAAGAGGGGAGGACATTGCAAATCTTACCCTGCATGGTGAACGCCACAAAGGCTCAAGAAGTTCAAAGAGGGAGGAAAGAGTATTTCTTTTCTCACCTATGATGCGGTCTTTGGAGATGAAGGCTTCACGGAGTCCTCCAAGCTATGCCATGTAGCTATGCACTTCCAAAAATTGGCTCGTCAATGGTGGGCTAGCCTTCGTGGCAACGGCGAAGCCCCGAAGACATGGAAAACTCTACGAGTTTCCATCATGAAGCAATTCCTTGCAAGCGTTGTAAAGGACAAAGTGCTTACTGAATGGCGGAGTTTGAAGCGTCTCTCTCATAAGTCTATCAAAAAATATGAAGATAAGTTTTGGGATTTACATCTCAAGACTAATGTCTTTCAAAAGATAGACTTTGTTGAGCAAAAGTAACAATTCTGTGCGGGATTATCGGGACTACCTAAAGAGATGACTGAGTATGTCAATTCTGTGCGGGATTATCGGGATTACTTGAAGAGATGGACGAGTACGTCAACTCTCAATGGCTTGGTTCTATCACTGAAGTAATCCACCACACCGTGGTTACTTTGCGCATCAATTTCCAACAAGGGGCTAGACAGAATGTCAAGCCCCTGGAAAACAAAGACAAGAGTGATGCGAAGGGAATCAATGCCCAAAATTCTTCCAAAGGCAATTCCAACAACAACAACAACAACAATCGGTTCAAGGAGAAGGGAGTTTACAAAGGTAAAAACAAACTCTCTCTTGAAGAGCTTGAGGCTTTTTGCAAGGACCATAAATGTTTTAAGTGTGGGGGGCAAGGACATGGCTATCGTTCTTTCCCCAAGAGAAATGCCCGCAATGAGACTCCTAGAGATTCCACCATTGAAGCTCCAAAAAAGGATGCTCATTGCAAAAAATCACCTCTCTCCTATGATTGGGGAAAGGTAAGGGAACATGATGCATTCATCTTGTTTGACCATGTCTCTACTCACAAATTCATATGAATGGAGTTGGCCACCAAGTTGGGCATTCAAGCTTTCGCGATGGGAGATGTTGAAACTACCGATATCGCTTTCAAGGGACATCAAGCCTCCGTTACTCCCTTGACAAGAGGAGATGATGAGGCAAGTACAAGAATTGATAGACAAAGGGATGGTGATCCCTATCTCCTCTCCCTTTTGTTCTCCA
This sequence comes from Adiantum capillus-veneris, assembly GCF_014529385.1. Classification (NCBI taxonomy): domain Eukaryota; kingdom Viridiplantae; phylum Streptophyta; class Polypodiopsida; order Polypodiales; family Pteridaceae; genus Adiantum; species Adiantum capillus-veneris. Next base: position 127,810,243 of record NC_140949.1, read on the forward strand.
GTCCTCTTAGTGCAAAAGAAAGATGGTACATACCTCATGTGTGGACTATCGAGCACTAAACCATATCACTATCAAAAACAAATTTCCCGTGCCTCGGGTAGAAAATCGGTTTGATAAGCTACAAGGATCTACCTAATTCAGTAGGATTGACCTTAAATGTGGCTATCATCAAATAAGGATAGTGAATGAAGATATCCTAAAGACGCATTTCGTACAACGTTTGATTTTATGAATATCTAGTCATGAATTTTGGCTTGACCATGCACCAACCATGTTCAATTCTCTAATGGAGAAAATATTTATACCCTACCACAAATTCAATGGGGTGTTCTTTGATGATATCATCATCTACTCGAAGTCCTTGGAGTAACACAAGCAACATCTCCAAGCATTGAGAGAGAACAAGCTTTTTCTCCACCAAAAGAAAATCGAATTTTTCCTTCAAGAGATTCAATACTTAGGTCATATTATCTCTCAAGATAATATCCGTATGTATCCATCAAAGTTAGAGGTAATAAAATCATGGCCTAATCCAAGGAATCTACATGAGCTAAGAAGCTTTATTGGTATGAGTGCATACTATAGACGCTTCATAGTAGCAAAATTTTCTCAAATAGCACGACCATTACATGACTTAACAAAGACGAACGTTAAGTATTCATGGACTGCTAAGGAGAAAAATGCAATTGACAAGCTCAAAGAGAAGCTTACCTCCTAGTCCTCATGCTTCCGAATCTCTCAAAGCCATTTGAGGTCCAATGTGATGCTTGTGGTGATTGCCTTGGAGCTGTATTGCTTCAAGAAGGGCATGCCATAGCATATGAGAGCCGTAGGCTCAATACGGATCAACGGGTCTTGAGCATTTATGAGAAAGAGCTTTTAGCTATTCTACATGCCCTAAACACATGGACACACTTTTTATTGGGGAATCCATTCATTTTATACGAAAAGACCACCAAAGTCTCAAGTACTTCATGACGCAAACCAAGCTTTCCGACAAAAAAATGAGGTGGGCAAATTTTCTTTTGTAGTTTTTTTTTCATATTGCTCACATTGCTGGGAAGCACAATCAAGTGGTCAATGCACTTTCACATGATGACCAAAAGTTAATACGGTGTCTATAGAAACTCACAATGATCTAAGTTCTATGATAGATAAGTATGCTACTGACCATGCTAGTAAATTGTGTGTAGTGGAAAATAACATGAACATAGTGAGAATTTCATTAGAATAGATTCCTAATGAGCATAACAAGAGTGCTTGGGTGGAGAGAGAAACAAAAAGAATAACACCTAATTAGATAGGCATGAACAATACTTCAAAAGAGAGAGAAATTAAGCTATTGACAACAGTTAAGGACCGGATTTACATGGAGCCGGTCCCCCCTCCCAAAAGGCTTTGTATTATATGTTTCCCCCATCAAGAGATACATTTTACAATAAACTATTTTTGTTCCTTCGATAACTAGCTAGTGCAATAAAGATGGAAGCTTCAAGCACTAAGCAAACACTTATAAAACACAACATCAATTCCCTCATAGTCTCAGACCCAAGACCTCACACACCTTCGAAGATGGTGAGAGCTAGTAGGGTATGAGAGTAGATTGAGAGGAGGAAGGAGTAGTCTTACGAGAAAGATGTACATCTCCTCACATAATCACTCATATTAGCATAGCATAGCTTAGGAATTAGCATGGTAGAGGATATGAGCAGGCATTGAAGCTTGGGTCTTGGTTGGAGTTGCATCACAAAGCCAAGAGTTGTTGGTGTAGGCCTCCCTTCTCACAAGCCTTGGAGTAGGTGATAAGCTTTCTATTTAATCTTGAGAAGGAGAGAGGGAGAGAGTCTTCTTGATTCACACATGAGCTAGTGTGAGTGTGTGTGGAATAATGCCTTTGAAAAATCAGCCCCCTCTCTCTCTTGGTCGACCCTTCATGCTATTTCCTCTTGATGGCTTCCCATTGGACCCCTACATGTTTAGCCAATAGGATTTAAGAAGCATAAGTGATAGTATTGTGACATGTGTCTCCCTTTCCTCTTTTGTGAGACCTTTAGGTAATTAATTAATGCAACTAAACTCTCATTGGACCCCTTTGTCTTCTGGCCAATAGGAACCAGGCAAGCCATTGGGCTGTTGAATGCTCATTGGACCCTTTGGGAGACTGCCTAATAGTCTTCTAAAAAGCTTAATTCTTATTTGTTATTTTATTAAGTGTTTTTAAATGAATTAAACTAAATTTACTCTAGCCTAATTCTCATTGGTCCACCTCCATGGCCATCCAATAGGATTTTAGTGCACCTTGTGGACATCTGGGCTAGGGATCTGACATGTGTCCCCCATTCCCTTTGTGTAAAGGAAGCTTGTGAGAGTGTGTGTGTGTGTGTGTGTGTGTATGTGTGTGTTTCTCTCTCATCCCCTACTTGCAAGGCTTGCCCCCTCCTATGTAGGAAGCATGAAGACTATTTGGTACACACACAAAGCATCCAATTTCCCTAGTATTTGACCTTTGGACACCTTTGAATTTTGGAACCTTAGCATTTTGGAGGTCTTAATGGGCTGAACCTTAGGGTCTTTAAAGCCCATTGTTGCACATTGCTCTTTTTCAGATGGCCCCCCCTTTGGATCCCTATTTTCCATCCTTTGGATCCCTACTATGGCCGGTCTGCCAGCTTAACCAATATTCTAGCTTTTTCTCCCCCATCACTTCCCCATATTAAATGATCAATCTAACATAAGAAAATCATTTAGTGGAATTAGACATTAGTTATTAGGACATTACCTCTCTCTTGAAATTATAGTCGTCTTTGACTATGGAGTAAAAGCCTATTCATTAGTCCTTTTTCTAGCGGGTAGAGGATCCCTATCTTACCCTACAACATCGTTCCAGAATGGATGACTAGTCCATTTGGTGCTTGAGAGCCTAAGTTGCTGCAAGCATACCTGCACATTAATCCTTTCAATCTTCCATAGTAGAGTGACAAGTTCTACTTGGTGTTTGGGAGAGGTTGTCTCCGCTAACTGGATTCTAAGCATGCATACTACTTCACATTTGTGCACAATAAATAAAAAGAGAGTCTTATAAGACAAAAACTTTGCTCATTTTAAACATTTGTCATTTGCTTACTCTAGGGAAGCATTGTAAGCATTGACAAGGTTTAGGTTATCCTTTAATTGTATGCCTTCCATCCATCTAGCATCTTCAAAAGGATAATTCTTAAACTTAATAAGATATTGTTGGATAGTCTTACCGCCTCTTAATACCTTGTCTTCATGTTCAAGAATGGACTCAGGTTGCAACACCTCTTCTTGGTCCTCGATCTCCGGTGGGTTTTCAATAGTTGGTTCTTGAGGTGGATCTCCTTTGTAAGGCTTTAAGTAGGATCACATAAAAAGCATTGTGTATGAGCCAATGGCTGGGCAACTTGAGTTGATAGGCCATCTCATTGATTGGTCTAAGAATCTGGAAGGGACCATAGTAACTTTTTGCTAACTTAGCATAGTACTTTTGGTGTCCCGTAGGATTCTTGCCTGTCATGTGCCTTAATCGAGCCTTGGTAAATTTTAGTAAGACTCAATCATTTTGTTTAAAGGCTTGGGCTCTTGTGTGCTTATCAGCAGTAGCCTTTTGCATTTTCTGTGAGATAGAAATAACATCCTTTATCTTGAAATATTCTTGTAGATCTCGGCTATACTCATGTGCATAGCGAAGATCTTCCCGTGTACCTTAAGTAGCAGGGGACTTTTTGATCTTCCCTCAATTACCTCAAAAGGTGTTTTTCCTGTTGAAGTATGTACAATGTTATTGTAGGCATACTCCACTAAGGTTAAGTACTTCTCCCATTGGGACCTTTGACCTACTTCATTTACATAGGCTTTTAGTAGATCAAGAATTGTTAGGTTAGCTATTTCAATTTGGCCATTCGTTTGCGGGTGATAGGCTGAAGAGAAATTTAGTCTTGTCCCTAAATTCTCAAAGAGACCCTTCCAAAAATTGCTGGTCATTCTAAGATCTCTATCCGACACTATGGACATTGGCAATCCATGGTACTTGAAGATTTGTGAAATGAAGTGGGTTGCCATTTTGATGGGCTTTGATAGTCTTTTTGACAGGTATAAAATGAGCTTGTTTACTAAACCTGTCCACTATCATCCATATTCCCACATTCCCATGGATAGACTTAGGCAATCCAAAGATAAAATCCATGGATATGCTCTCCCATGGTGAATTAGGGATTGGCAAAGGTTGAAGCAATCCAAGTTGCTTCCCTCTATCAAACTTTGTCTTTTGGCATACCACACATGTAGAAATATACTCTTGTATGTTTGTTTTCATGGTAGGCCAATAGAAATATGCTTCAATCCCTTTTAGGGCAGACTGAATCCCTCTACACCCTGCATAAGGAGGAGCATGAGATTCATACATTACTTTCTCACGTAGTGAGTTAGTAACACATAGTCTGTTGCCATAGAGAAGATAACCATCTTGTAAAGTAAATGGTTCCTCTTTCTTCCCTAGTGCAAGGGATGAAATCACATCTCTAAAATCGGGATCAATAGCATACTCATCTATCATAGAAGATAGATCATTGTGAGTTGTTGCTATGGAAACCGCATTCACTCTCGACCGTCTTGAGAGTGCATCGGCTACTTGATTATGCTTGCCAGCAATGTGAGAAATATGAAAATGAAATTGCAAAAGGAAATTTGCCCACCTCATTTGTTTGTCGAAGAGCTTGGTTTGCGGCCCCCAATAAATAGGGCTTCCATGAGTCTAAGGCATGTAGAACTGCGAGGAGTTCTTTTTCATATATGCATAGAGCTTGCTCAACAGGGTCGAGCCTTTGACTTTCACAGGCTATGGCGTGCCCTTTGTGGAGCAAAATAGCTCCAAGGAAATCACCACAAGCGTCACATTGGACCTCAAATGGCTTTGAGAGATTCGACAGTGTAAGCACAAGTTGAGAGATAAAATTTTCTTTAAGCTTTTCAAAATCATTGTTCTCCTTGGCAGACCATGTATACGTAACGTTTTTCTTTGTTAGGTCATGTAATGGTCCCGCGATTTGTGAGAACTTTTCTATGAAGCATCTATAGTATGCACACATACCTATAAAGCTTCTTAGTTCATGAAGATTCCTTGGTTTAGGCCATCCTTTTATTACCTCTAACTTTAATGGATCCATTTGGATGCCATCTTGAGAGATAATGTGACCTAAATACTGAATCTCTTGTAAGAAAAACTCACTTTTCTCTCGATTAACATAAAGTTTATTCTCTCTTAAGATCTGAAATATTACATGGAGGTGTTGCTTGTGTTCGTCTAATGAATTAGAGTAGATGATGATATCATGAAAGAATAAAGGTTTGGTGAGGCTTGAATAGCTTCTCCATCAAGCATTTGAATTTGGCTAGTGCATCGGTCAAGCCAAAAGGCATGACAATGTATTCATAAAGACGAAACATAGAGCGAAATGTGGTCTTTACAATATCTTGATCAACTATCCTTACTTGATGGTAGCCTTTTTTTAGGTCAATCCTACTGAAGTAGGTGGACCCTTGTAGCTTGTCAAATAGGTCTTCTACCCATGGAATGGGAAACCTATTCTTGATAGTGATCCTATTTAGTGCTCTATAGTCGACACACATACGATATGTGTCATCTTTCTTTTGCACTAGTAATACAGATGAGAAAAATGGAGATGAGCTAGGTCTAACCATGCCCTTCTCAACTAACTCATGCACTTGCCGCATAATCTCCTCTTGTTGAGCTTGAGAAACTCTATAAGGAGGTTTATTAGGTGGTGAACTTCTTGGAAGAAGTTCAATTGCATGGTCATCATTGCCTCATTTAGGAGGTAATTCACAAGGGATGTTGTCAATAAAAACATCTTGAAACCCCTTGAGAAAATTGGATAACTCCAATTCCTTGTGATCATTTATATTTTCTTTTGCTAAAGCATTAGGTTCATTTTGAGAATCTTTAACAAAAATCATGTACACGGAAATAGAGCTCTTTATTGAATTATTGAAAGCTTTCATATGTAGAATGGGTATGGTGTTACCAATTTCCTTAGCATCTATGTACATATCTTTTTCCCTATACTGAAAGTAGATTTTCCTTTCAGAGAATTTAACATTGGCAGCCATGCAATCAAACCATGGTGCCTCTAGGATTACATCCTCATGCTTGAGAGGAGAGATAAATAAGTCCTCTTTGTCCACATAGCTTTGGACATGGAGCCTCAATTTCTCGATTAAGGGAGTGACTGAAGCTTCTTGCCTCTTGAAAGCACCATCTATAGGTAGGGCATCTCCCATCTCATAGGCTTGGATGCCTAGCTTGGTGGCCAACTCTGTGGATATGAAATTGTGAGTGGAACCAAGGTCAAAGAGAATAAAAGGATCATGTTCGCTTACTTTTCCCCAAGCATGGCATAGAGGAGATCCTTTGTGGTGAGCTTCCTCTTCTTGAATTTTGACCAAGCTAGCTCTAGGAGGCTCTTGGCGGGTGTTATTTTGGGGACAAGTGCGGTAGGCATGCCCTTGCTCGCCGCACTTGAAACAGTTGTTATCCTTGCGATAACACTCAAGCTCTTCAGGAGAGAGTTTGTTTTTGCCTTTGTAAACCTCTGGGGGTTCACTATGTGTAAAAATACCATATCACGTGTGTTCAAGGCATGTTTGTAAAGCTCCTTATCTGTGAATTTTTTAAGGAATATAATATACCCTTTTCTTTTAAAATCTGTAAGTTTTTTTCAAAGTTGAAAAAATAATGCCCTTCTGTATGTATATTTCTATAAGTTTCAAGAACTTTAAATACCCTTCTGTTGAACTCAATTGATAGGTTACATTTTTACAAGGCGACATCCTCGAGTTGTAAACTCCCTTCTCCTTAGCTTTGTTGTTATTGGAATTGCCCTTAGGAGACTTTTGGACATTGTCCTTCCCCTTGGGCTCATTGGAACCCTTGTTTTTTGTGGGCTTATAATTTCTCTTAGCCCTTGTTTGGAAATTGATTTGAGAAGCCACCATATTATGGTGTATAACTGCAGCTGACCTTTGGGAGTTGACATACTCCGCCATTTCTTCAGTTAAGCCCGCACGAAAAAAAAATTTTGCTCTCAAAAATCCGTCTTTTTGAAGATAGTGGCTTTGAGATGTAATCCCAAAACTTGTCTACATATTTGTGAATGGATTCGTAGGGAGAGAGCTTCAAGCTTCGCCATTTGGTGAGTACTTTGTCTTTGGCATGAGTGGCCAAAAGCTGCTTCATAATGGAAGCTCTTAAAGTTTTCCATGTTTGTGGAGCTTCACCGTTTTCCCGTTGGCTAGATCACCATTGCCTGGCGGAATTTTAAAAGTGCATGGCTACATGGCATAGCTTAGAGGACTCCGTAAAGCCCTCCAAACGCCGCATCGAACTGTTGGATAAAGGCCAAGACTTTGTCCGTATCACCAAAGGTGCCATCATAGGTAAGGAAAGAGATGCTCTTTCCTCCCTCTTTGAACTTCCTGAGCTTGGACGACCTCTTCCACGTGGCATAGGATTTCCTATGGCCTCTTCTTTTTTATGGTTCAAAAGTTGCACCATCGCTTTCTTCAAAAGATGAATAAAAAGACGAAGAATTTGAGGAAGATGGAGAAGAGTGTGACTTGTTTCTCGCCTTTTTCTTACCTTGGTTCTCTTTGTCCACACCATCACTTTCTTCATAAGAGGAAGAGGATGAATAAGATGGAGAAGAGGGTGACCTCTTTCTCGCCTTTTTCTTCTCTTTCTTTTTGTCATCCCTCTTTGAATTATAGTGTGGAGAAGTGTGCGATGGTCTTGTCTGTTTAGGAGGTGATGGAGAGCATTTAGTCCTCCGTCTTTGTGGAGCCATCTCCGCCGAGGTGGCGCGAGACTCACTTCTCTCTTGTTCCTTTGGTGGGGGCTCTTGAGTTCCCCTTTGAGAAGGAGATGCGTCCTCAAGAAGAAAATTTTTGAGCCCTTCGTTTGGATCCTCTTCTTCTTTCCGAATCAAAGAGAGGCCTCTTTTGGGAGTGTCGCAAGGAGGCTTCCTAGGTACTCGTCATGGTGGGGAGTTTGGAGAATCGCATGAGCACGAAGTTGCCGTTGCACTTCACTTTGGAGGGATGGATTTCCCATGGCTTGTTGAAGCCTGGAAACAAGGTAGTTAATAAGCATAGGGGCATCATTAGTAGCGTGATCATTAGAAAAATCAAAGCTATCAACATTAATTTCACCCTCTTCACTATTGTCATCCATTATTACAACTTTTAGGTGTACTTTGGCACTTCAAGCCCTAGTTTCTACTTCTCTTTACCCTTTAGAAAAGCACTCAAGCTACTGTACCCATGGCTCGAATACCATTAATTGCAAGGAATAGAAGAGAGGGTCTTTAAACACCAAAACAATACCGGCTCTTGTCAAACTTCTAATAGCTCAATAGTGGTTAAGCCGTAGGCAAGCCCCATAGGACTCCACTATTAAGACCATAGCTCTCAACGGTGATGCTCCGTTATCTGCACGAAGGCAGGCACACTGCAAGGCTAAAGGATCCCTATTCTACTTACTCAATTGAAATTAATAATGGCAACCATTTATAGCTAGCTTGAGGACCTCCCTTCTTAGCAAGAGAAGAGAAACCTTGTGCTCTGATAGCAATGTAGCATTTAGTGGCCTAATAACTTGTGTGTAGCGGAAAATAACATGAACATAGTGAGAATTTCATTAGAATAGATTCCTAATGAGCATAACAAGAGTGCTTGGGTGGAGAGAGCAACAAAAATCATGACACATAATTAGATAGGCATGAACAATACTTCAAAAGAGATACAAATTAAGCTATTGACAACAGTTAAGGACCGGATTTACATGGAGCCGGTCCCCCCTCCAAAAAGGCTTTGTATTATAGGTTTCCCCCATCAAGAGAGACATTTTACAATACAATTCTTTGTGTTCATTCAATAACTAGCTAGTGCAATGAAGATAGAAGCTTCAAGCACTAAGAAAACACTTATAAAAAACAACATCAATTCCCTCACGGTCTCAGACCCAAGACCTCACACACCTTCGAAGATGGTGAGAGCTAGCGGGGTATGAGAGTAGATTGAGAGGAAGAAGGAGTAGTCTTATGAGAAAGATGTACATCTCCTCACATAATCACTCATATTAGCATATCATAGCTTAGTAATTAGCATGGTAGAGGAGATGATCATGCATTGAAGCTTGGGTCTTGGTTGTATTTGCATCACAAAGCCAAGAGTTGTTGGTGTAGACCTCCCTTCTCACAAGCTTGGAGTATGTGATAAGATTTCCATTAAATCTTGAGAAGGAGAGAGAGAGTCTTCTTGCTTTACACCTGAGCTAGTGTGAGTGTGTGTGGAATAATTCCTTTGAAGAATCAGTCCCCCTCTCTCTCTTGGTCAACCCTCATGCTATTTCCTCTTGCTGGCTTCCCATTGGACCCCTCCAAGCTTAGCCAATAGTATTTAAGAAGCATAAGTGATAGTCTTGTGACATGTGCCCCCCTTTCCCCTTTTGTAAAATATTTAGGTAATTAATTAATTCAACTAAACTCTCATTGGACCCCTTTGTCTTCAAGCCAATAGGAATCAGGCAAGCCATTGGGCTGTTGAATGCTAATTGGACCCCTTGGGAGACTATCCAATAGTCTTCTAGAAAGCTTAATTCTTATTGGTTCTTTAATTAAGTGTTTTTAAATGAATTAAACTAGATTTACTCTAGCCTAATTATCATTGGTCCACCTACATGGCCATCCAATAGGATTTTAGTGCACCTTTTGGGCATCTGGGCTAGGGAGTTGGCATGTGTCCCTCATTCCCTTTGTGTAAAGGAATCTTGTGAGTGTGTGTGTGTGTGTTTCTCTCTCATCCCCTACTTGCAAGGCTTGCCCCCTCCTATGTAGGAAGCATGAAGACTTTTTGGTACACATACAACGCATCCAATTTCCCTAGTGTTTGACCTTTGGACACCACCTTAGCATTTTGGAAGTCTTAATGGGCTAAACCTTAGGGTCTTTAAAGCCCATTGTTGCACATTGTTCTTTTGCAGATGGCCCCACATTTGGTTCCCTATTTTCCCTCCTTTGGATCCCTACTGTGGTCGACGGTTTGCCAGCTTAACCAATATTCTAGCCTTTTCTCCCATGGCACTTCCCCATACTAAATCTTCAGTTTAACATGAGAAAATCATTTAGGAGAGTTAGATATTAGTTATTATGACAAGTCTATATCCATCTCTCAACAAAGGAAAAACGTTGTTGCTCACAAGCACAAGAGGTCCTTAACGTTCAAAGAAAATGATTGGGTCTTGCTTAAGTTTCCCAGGGCTTGATTGAGGGAAACGGCGAGCAAAAATCCTACAGGCCATCAAAAGTATTATGCTAAACTAGTAAAAAGATACCATGGTCCTTTTCAAATCTTGAAGCTAAGATGGCTTATCCACTCAAGTTGCCCAACCACTGGCTCATACACGATGCTTTTCATGTGAGCATACTTAAGCCCTACAAAGGAGAGCCACCAAGTGAACCAATTATTGAAGATCCTCCCAAAATCAAAGACCAAGAAGAGGTGCTACAATCCGAAGCTATCCTTTGGCATAAAGACAAGGTACTAAGACATGGTAAGATTATCCAACGGTATCTTATTAATTTCAAAAATCATCCTTTTAAAGATGCTATATGGATGCATGGAATACAGCTTAAGGATAGTATGAACCATGTCAATGCTTACAATGCTACATTAGGGTAAGCAAATGAATAAATTTCTTTTAAATGACCAATGTTTTTGTATTATTAAAAGGCATAGGGAACTGGAACATGCTCATCATGACCCTTGGCCTACTAAATATAGGGACCCCCTTGACTGCATGTCAGTTCTGGCCCTTGGTTGTGCATGGTCCTACCCTTGGCATGGCATTACGCCCTCCTTGGAGAAGCGTTTTCTTCCTCGAAAACAAGAGTGATGATACACTAATGTTTTCTATAGTGGCATCCTTCATGGATCCAGCTATTTGGTTGACCGGAACATAGTTCAGCAGGAGGTTCAATGAAACCAAGAGTAACATCTTGATTTTTCACATTGTTGTCCATTTGCAACCAGCTTGTGTTACCGATTCCTATTCGATCATAGTGTATAGAATCCATTTAGAACACACATGAGTATGAAAAATGAGTTATCACACAAAAATGTACCCTAAAGAGTACCTCTTTTCACTTTCCATGAAAGTAACTTGCTAACATAACTCATCAGCCAAGTTTAAGTCCTTGACTTGTTTTCCAATTTCAGTAGTAAACAACCCCACCATAACTAGTGTTTAAGGTTGAGAACTTGATTTATACATGAAGAGACTACACCTAGTTGCAAACATGTTTTAACTTATGGTAAGAAAACTCCAAGTAGAGAAATAAATGCTTACTAATTGGATCAGTGGGTGCTAATGTACGCACTTTGCATATCCTTCAGCACAAGATTACACTTTGTAATCTATCTATTCCCTCGGATAAATGATAGTACTGAGGTGTTTTCCCCACGATTTATAGACAGTCTTCCGAGATGGCCCGTAAACCGGGATCACAATATCATACAACATTGGTGAGAAATCAAAAATGTCCTAATGAATAACCATGTTGGTTAATGTGAAAAATCCACAAGCACCCAAACTGAGCCATGACCTCAGTTGGTGATTGGTAGATCCAAAAGTAATCTCAGAGAGATACTGCACATAGAGTGCAAAATCCTTCATAAGCAACGGATGTGATGAATATGCATGCTTCTCCAAATCAGCCTTTGCTAAACACTAGGGCCCATAACACCTAGTGTGCATGCATTTAGCAAAAAACAGATTTGAACATGTATATCCATGATTAGCTTTGCCAATACTTATGGTGAATGTGATGATTGTAGCACACATTAAAGAGGAATGTAAATAGTTTGAAAAAGAAACTAAATATTGTCTGCTGCAATCATTTGCAAGCCTTGCTAAAACGTTTGAACCGTAATAGAAGGTGAAACATTATTCACTTCTAGGGACAAACAATGAAACTTTTTCATTAACAACTTAGAGCCTTGCTATATGTATAACAACCATCTGTAATTTTGTTTAGCAGTACTTGTACTTGAACAAGTCATTCTATGTATCCGACAATTTTTGGCCACCTAAATTGCTCCTGATACGTCATGCTGAAAATGGTCTAGAAAACAGATTTGACCAACACCTAGGGACTTTGTCATGACACATACTTAAAATAATGGGCGCCAGTGTTAGTCCAGAGACTCATATTCTCCACATGTGGAATATGTCTCATGTAAGGATGTTTAAAAAAGAACATCCTTCAAGTACAAGATGTACTTGTGTGTGGAGGTAACTCTAAACACTCCGCGACAAGAGTGAGAGGGACCCTCATTCATTGCTCCACATTGGCTAAACCAAACTCCTTGAGTCCCTAGACCATGTTGTATCCCATGTGACAACATGTACCAAACTAAATCAGACAAGTGGGTTCATAACAGCATAATGTATATTGGACACTATGAACCAAAATACTTGTTCCGACATTCCCTTGGCATGGCCCTGAGGATTGAACTGAAAGTTCAGTTACCCGTATTCAAATGCACAGGAGCACGTCTCCCACCTGTGAAAAAACCAAGCAACATTGCACTGGAAACCCTGGGTGTTGCCTTCGCAATCTAAACCCGTTGGATAGAATCTATGTAGTGAAACCCCTTGGTAAGACCCTTTGTAGAAACTGGTCAACTAGCAGGTAACGGTAACCAACATAGTTAGCTATGTACAAAATGATGAGAATCAACTTGAAAAGTTGAATTTTTCCGCTACCGCATGGTAGATTGCGGAATTCTTTCCTTGAAAGTATAATGAGAATAGATCAAACTGTGATCCTCAATGCTTATGGGGTGATTTAGTAAGCACCCGCAGGGTATTACCCCAAAACAATGCATCCATAGACACTCATTAGGAAAAGTTTGGACTAAAAAATGGGCCTTGTAAGAAATGCCAAGTTAGCTTAGAGAGAGATAATAAAAAGTCCCTAATTTCATTTTTGACATTCACTTTCAAAAAAACTAGGATATCAGATTTGGGGGGTACATTTCTTAAAACTCTCAAAAAGTGCTCAGACAATGATAACATACGACGGCTCCGAATTGAATGCCGATTATCTCAATCTTTTGGATTTTTCAAAACTAAGATTTGGCGCTCAATGAGGTGCATTGAATGTTATTCTTCTTCTCAGTTTCGCGTCTCTCCTACTTTCCGCCTGCGCGCAGTCTCTTCCCTTGAGCTCTCTTCCATTTGCTCCACTCTTGCGCTCTCCTCTGTTTTGAGCTTTCTCATTCACCAAGTCGTCTCAATGTCATTATCATCTTCACACATAACTCAAACAAGGAGTCAAAACGATGTGTATCATATGCATATCGAACTGTCCAGAGAATACGAGCCCCTCCAGAAGAAGAATAAGCGAGGCATCCTTTCTGAAGCTTCAAAAGAGAACTTCAGACTTCAAGGTAAAAAAAGCGTCGATCTTTGGGTGGATGGCAAGATGTATCCTGAGCATCCTATCACCAACTCAACTCCACCATTCAGAAACATAACGTCATTGTTGAACTACGTAGGATACGGTTGTTCTGGTTTATATGGCTACACCAAGCATTTGGAGGCTAGAAATGATATTCTTAAGCTTGAGAGAGACCTTGCACACAAAGAACATCACGCAGCTCACACAGCAGCTTAGAGAAAAAAATACTATCTTGGGTCCTCAGTTAAGAGAACGACGCTTACGAGACATTGAACATTTGAAGGTTGGTTCTGGGGGTTTGAAGAAGAGAGTTAAAGCAATCAAGTAAGATTATCATTCAAGCAAGTTTAATTCATCTTTACATTTGTAGTTTTATATCTTACTTTTCATATTTATGCTTAGATCATTGCTACATCCTCAGTCAAATATTGACAGTAACACACCAACTTCTTCAATTCCTTATGGTCTCATACTAAAACGCAAAGATGTCACCGGACTTTTGGATGATAAGCGCTACTGCAAGATTGTTGCTAAGCAACTAGACACTCTTTTGAAACAGAATCAACTCCAAGCACGTGATGTTCAGTCAATTTTGGATGAAACCGGAATATCCAACAAAGGTTATTCTGCAATTTTTAGGTATGTCTGGTGTTTGAATCAATTGTCTTCACCTGTCAAATCAAATGTCTGCAATTTTTAGGTATGTTGGGTATGTGTAGCATTTGAAAACTTGGAAATAGTCCATTTACTTAATTTTCTGTTTACAAAACTATGCAGCAACAAAGTAAGAAGTTCAATCTCAAGCACACGTTGCTGCTAAATCCTTTCTCCATTCGAAAGACAAGACTGGAGGTCAACCAGGAAGTGCTTCGGACATTGGGCACTCCTTTTCACATTGAAGCAATGTACAGATCGCCATCAGCAGAGGAAGTGGTCTATGACAAATACAATAATATATTTTATGATTTAGTAGCTTTGCAGACATATATTGTTCAATTGTTCGAGGTTTCTCAAGAGGAATGCAATGGAGTTTTGAAGTTTGTGCTTAAACTGGATGAGTGTGAGCTAGTGAAAGAGACAAAGGTTGAGCATGTCACAATAACACTTATGAATAGAGAATTAGATGAAAGCATTGCTTCAGACGACCCTAGAAACTTTAGCGTGCAATCCGAAAACAATATTTTCTTATTAGCTACATTCAAGGTTTGATATCAACAAGTTTTTGCTTAAAACGATGGTTAGACATGTTTTATTTGATTGGTTTGGTTTTCTCATTTCAGGTGCCTGCAGAGAATTTCGATATTCTTAACTGGGTTTTCCATCAAACAAGTATTCTTGAAGTTATAAGCGAATAGAGAAATGGAAAGACACTCGATGTATTAGGCATGGGTTCATACACAGTAGAGTGGCATATGGCTGGAGATCTCAAAACCCTAAAGTGTATGTACAACATTTCAAAAGGAGCAACAAGTAAAAGCCCTTGTTTGTATTGCATGGGAGGAGTCATTGGTCTTGACAAAAGAAATTGGAGGAGAGCACCGGATAGGCACTTGCAGGACCCTAACTTCCGCCCAATGTTGGATATTCCACTATCCAGAGTACATATTTGCACGATGCATGCACTCTGCAGAATCATTGAGAAACTTATGTTTCTGTACATTTGTTTTGCTTGGACCACTCGGCCAGCATAAGCAAAACAAAGGACTATATTATCATTGGAAACAGTTTTCTCAGATATGGGCTTGCATGGAGGACATGTGAAAATAGAGCAGGACGAGAAGAGGTCTAAGAATGGTCGAGATGTGCCAAAGAAGTTGTCTATTGATGGTGTGAAATCCCGTCTCTTCTTGTCGATGCCAACAAGTGGCAGACAACGCAAAAGCCAAAGTGCTCAGGAAAGGTTGACATTGAGATACAACCGGTAGAGAAACCTACACAATGCAGTGGTTGACCACGCAGACAATGGTGCAGCAAGGACTCGCAAAGCGAACGTGTGGAAAATTTTGGATTCCATATTCATGTTTTGTGAGCTCAATACTTGGAGAGATATTGACTACACATTGTTTCAAGACGCTTTGGAGACCTTCCACAGGTCTTTCATAGCTGCATGGACAAATCAACACATAACTCATTACATGGTATATTACTTTATTTGATAAAATTGTGATTATATATTTACATATAAACAATAGGCTGGTCTTTTTTGCAGCATATCATATGCAACCACATGCCTTGGTTTGCTAGGCAGTATGGTAGCTTGGCTATATGGTCTACACAAGGTATGGAGAAAACTCACTACCAAGCCCGTACTGGCTATTTTAGCCACACTCATCACGGAGGTGGTGCAAACAAAGCCAATAGTTTGGAGGAACTACATCAATGGACTTATCGAAAACTAATGCATAGAATACACCAAAAGGAATGTGTCAAAGATAGTCAGATTAGCCAAGCAATGAGAATAGCAAGCAAACGACGGAAGAAGGAAATATGGGAGGCATCTTCTGCGGCATCGCGACATGCAGAGTGGCGACTTCAAAAAGAACGCATTGGAAAAACTTGGACAACGCCGACCCAAGTTCTTTGAGACTTCCTAAAGATAGCACATTGTAACACAATATAATTTTTTGTGCCAAGAGAAGACAACCAGTCACAAAAGTGAGAAACATAATGTACTCATTGTTTTGATGGAAAATGTACTATTTTTCAGCATTGACAATATACATTGGAGCTTCTCTATTCTTCATCTTCGTCAGGAAAAGTTACAAAATATTCTGGCCTTTTTGCCTGCTGTGTGTTATCGTCTTTTTCTTGACTTGTTCTTTTACAACCTAGTCCTGCAAGTTCATTTGTCGATAGTACATTTGTCTCCACCTCCACAATCACAAGAGACATTTGTTCAGTAGGCAAATGCGCAATTGGTTTTTTATTGCGAAACATAGTATGCTTGTCATACTCTAGTAATTGCACAGGGTCAGTGATTCCGCATGCCAAACCATATGCTGCTTGGGTCAAAAAATACCGACTACGCAAACCATACATTCCTGGCCCTTGGCCAAACATATACAATGCTGCCTTTTTTTCTAAAAGCATTATTTTATTTGTGTTCCACCTAATGACGGCCCCTCCGAAATATCTTGAGAGTGTCTTCAACGTCATCAAGGGTAGCTCCGCGTTGTCATTGGAGAAGGACGAATGGAAGACCAAAAAACTAAGATACTTAAGATTCTTTAAGTATTGGCCGAGAGAGGAGTTCTTCCCTAAATCTCCCATGCCTCGTCCACGCGAGCGAGGAATGAAGGTATCATCATAGACCACCAACTACAACAAATTAAAGTTATGAAATGGGATAAGTAGAAACCAAAAAGGTAAGGCAAAAAAAAAAGATTACCTTCTGGTTTTCATCTTCCTCAAGTAAGTCTTCATTCCATAGGTTGATGCCGCCCTCACCTCCAGTGGGCACATTGGAGGTTGAGGCCAAAGATGATGAAGAAGTGCTTGCCTTACCCATTTCTTCAATCGCTAGCCTTTTTTGCACCTCCATGAACTCCTTTTCTGTTGGAAGCGTGCGCTCATACCTAGCAACATCATTGTAAATCATCACAAGTGCACTTGCGGGGCCAACGAACTCATCCTCATTTACATGGGCATCTATAACAGAATACTTGTCGTGCTCAGGGTCAATGACAACATCATCCTCTTCAAGATTTTGTGCCACAATGGCAAGGCAATAGTCCTCTCGAAGGTCAAAAAGCTCCATAATGTCATTAAGCATGACATACTGCAAATCACCAATAGGTATGGTAGGTAGAACACTAGTAGGCAAAGCACCCTCTGAAACCTGCAAGGCAAGGCTTCCACGAGACTTGGGCTCTTGACCCTTCCCAGTCTGATCCTCTAGCGAGGCCTCTGCATCATCAACATGCTCATCCAAAATTAAATGAAAATATAAAATAAAACCTGCATAATATTCAGCCACTCGACACTTGCGGTTATGAAGTGTACACTTGTAGTCTATTATCCGCAAGTGCACTGGAAGCTTAAGGAAACTCCTAGAAAATATGTGTTTCTTTGAGGAGTCCGAATTGATATCCTTCATGTGAACAAAACGAACTCCTTGTATCTCGACAGTGCCACCGAACGTTTGTTGCTGGTAGGTCTGCTCAAAACCTGATAGGTAATGTTGCGCGGAGACAATCCACTCATGGAATGAAAAATCTGGATTGAACATCCACCTGAACTCTACCTCGTGCTGCTGAAGCCCAATGCGGTATAGAAAATGAGATAGTTTGTCTTCGGGGGCATCCTGAGAGTAAGGAACTTCCTCCTCTGCTTCAACATTGAAGGGGTCTATATCGGAAATTCAAAAGCGAAGATAGACAAGAGAGCACAACAACCAAACAAAGGGAAAATGGGGGAGCAAGTCATATTTATAGGACTCCCGAGGACATTGATGACATCGATTGACGTGCATCATGCGGACGTCGTGCATCATGAGTCACCGTGATGATTATGCGACGTGTTAGCCGACGTGGAAGGGTCGTGCCACAACGCAAAATAGGTGCCCGCCGCTCCACAGAAGCGCAGCCATAGCGTTTTGGCGCGACAAGTTTTTGTCGCGACACAATGTGATACGATCATTCTAGAGTACTCAGGAACGCCCGTATCGCGTTGTCACGCGACAACTTCCTGTCGCGGCACAACGCGATACGGGCATTCCTGAGTACTCTAGAACGCCCGTATTGCGTTGTGCCGTGACATACCGTTGTTGCTAGGGAAACCCGTTGGGGTGCTTCTTTCCTCGTCGTGCCACACCGCGAATAGGCATTGCCACTAATTTCGGCACCACCAATATCGCGTTGAGTCACGATGTGCCATGTGGCAGATAATCATTATCCTTGCACGCTTCCCGTTAGACCTCGCAATGTCATGATTCATGCAGCCGCCTCTTCTCATGATTAAGATGGGATTACACTTATGCCGGTAATATAAACAAACCCCCCCCCCCCCCCCCTTTTTTTCCGAAGTGTCTCAAGTCACTCAGCGTTTTTACCCACATCCAGATTTCCATATTTCCTCGCACTCTCCTTGTTTAGGTCATGGCCCGCACAAAGAACACAGCAAGGAAGGTTTATCCTGGCCAGTCTAGTCCGCAGGGCCAGGCTAGCTCGTCTTTAGTGCAACCATCAACATCACAGGCGATTCTGGGCAAGAGCATGCCGCAGTTACGGGCTACAATGCGAAGGAGAAGATACGAGCAGAATAGGAGCGTTCTACTCAAACTTCGTACGCTCCAAAAGCACATTTCATTGGCAATACCTAAACTGTCATTCCAGAGAGTTGTTCGCGAGATTTGCGACCAACACAACCTGAATTTCCGGTGGTCTCGAAGTGCAATGGGGTGCTTCCACGAGGCCGCCGAGGATTTTTTTGTAGAGCTTTTTCAGGACAGCTACATTATCTCGGCCCACGCCCATAGGGCAACATTGATGCTGCAAGACATCAACACACTTCGCCTTCTCAGGTTCAGGTATGACAAAACAATATCGCCTGCCGGTATTTCAGACCGAAAGATGGACAATATTCTTAGAATACCACCTATTGACAAGGTCAAAGTTCATGAAGTGTCTACACAAATTCATCGATACAGTACCCGTCTCAACACTGAGCGGAACACAACAGAAGACGATAGTGAAAGATTGAAGATGTTACGCGCTGAGATGATGGAGGAACAAATGGCAGATGCCATGAGCGACGCCAACGCTGATGATTTGTCATTGCTGTTACCCTATTTTGATGTTGGCCTTCTTCTGTGGGAACGCATTCTGTATTTTCCCTATCATGTCTAGGAGATTGAAATTTTACAGAACCGGACGAGGGAACTCACAGACTCAATCATCAATTGCTTTCTTTGGTGCGTGCTAATTCTTTTTTTCACAATAAATTCTTTTAATATATTGAATTTTGTATGACACGAATTTCTTTACAGTTTTGTAGTTTCAAATTTGCCTTGGAATGTGCAAAATGATGTTGCCGTCCTTGACTCGCAACTCTCGGTCGTTTTGACGGCCGAGAATACATCTTTAGTGGAAGTAGTTGACTGGTTCCAGTCAGTGAACATGGAGACGGCAAAAATTTTTGTTTTGGCTTATAATGAAGGATACGCAATGTTTTCAATAGTTAAATTATTTTATCTTGAACTCTAATTTGTTGTGATGACATATGTTTTGCTTATGTTTATTTGTAACAAATCTCATTGGAGTCTTGTTCTCTTACACCTTGAACGAAACCGGTGCTACCTTGCTAATTCAGCCCATGGATTTCATGGTGAAGTACGTAGGTAAGAGGTTTTTTATTTTGTTCGACATCGCATAGAATTTTGTGAAAAGTTGCTTATGAAATTTAATTGTATTTTGCGCAGATCTGTTCGGAAGCTTGTGTCTGCTCTTGAAGCTTTAACGCAAGAGCAGATATATGATAATCTTATGATTATTAGTTGCAAAGTCCCTAAGCAGGACGATGGCTACTCTTGTGGATGGAGGGTTTTAATCAATGCAAAAATTTTGTTAGGGGTCATGCTTGTTGAAAGTTGTACAAGTGTAAGCATTTGACACCCGTTTATAGATTTGTATCTTAATAAGTTAGTAGCTATGTTAATAAACATGATGTTCTTAACGCAGGTAAGAAATTTGGCAGATTATTTAGAGGCTGATGTTTATTCGTTTAGAAACAGAATGATTGAAAACTTGATCAATTGCGCGACCATGCATCTAGACGGAGCACGTGATGCTTTTGTCTCGCCAGCACCAAGGCCCACGCCTAGGCCTCCGCCGACTAGATACCCCTTTGCCATACCAACACAAGCACATATCAATATCTCCCCAGATGCCTCCCCAACCCAAGCTCCCACCAGCTCTCGTCCTCAAGAAACAGCTCCAGATTCCCCAAACCCCCCACCCAACACCTCTCCTACTCATGAAGCAGCTCCAGAGCCCCCAAACCCCCAAGCCACCACCTCTCCTCAACCTCAACCAACATCCCCCAGATCACCGCACTCACAAGATTAGAAAGAGAGTATGAAATGTACTTTTGACAAATTGATTACAAGCAATGGATCAAAATTTGACTTTTGTTTTGATTATGATTCAAAGTTTACAAAATGTTGTGTAGAGCTTTCCAAAAAATTGGGAGAGTGAGGATCCAATGGTGTTTGGTGATGTAGAGAGCTGCCTCTTTGAGGATTGTATTTGAATCATTGTGTACAGTTAGTTCACTATTTCAAGTTTGTCGTTGGTAATCTGTGCACAAAGAGTCGTATTTTCTTGTCTGTGAGGTACCTGCAATTCCACATACGTGATAAGACATTGGGATACATGAGTACGATAGAAACATTAACGTATAAAAGTAATACATGTAGCTTGGTACCTTTCGCATGTTACACTTGAAAACAAATTTTGAAGGCAAATTGAGATTGGACTCATTTAACAGATCCTCTCGAACCTGTCTTAAAGTGACATTTGATCTGACCACAACAACTGTAAGCAAATAATTTGAAAACCATATCTCGATGGACATCAAGAGATTAAAAGAATTGTCACTTAAATCTTAATCCATAGCTACCAATTGACCATTCACTCGATGCCACCTCATGTAGTAGAAAGAAACTATAAAATTCTGTGATGCTATCATACACTTGCACACAACCGAGCGCTTGTCAACTTTGCACAAAATGCCTTCAGAATCACTGACATCCCAATTATCATCCAAAAAATCAAGGCAAGTTTGGGATTTGCAGATGAACATGGTTTCTGTTTTTCTAACCTCCTCATCGTGGAAGAAATCTATAAAGACATGTAATGGCATAAATAGACTGACTCGTACTTGCCTGTTTGCAATGTTTGGGCGCAAACACTTCAAAATTTCTTGATGAAGCTTGAGTCTAAAACACTCAGAGGTTTCTGAAGTTGGAACTGGCCACTTTGGGGAATCTTGTTGGGGAAGAGGGAAAGGTTTCAAAGTGCCAAATCCTTGGACAGAGCAAGGGGCGTTGTAAAAGTAGTGGTAAAAGAAAACTCCCCTCTCTGCGAGAGCTCTTCTCGCACTAGTTCTGTACATATGTTCTCCCACCGAAGCATGAAAAGCATCAAAAATACCAATTATGCACTCAACTGGTTGCCAGTCTTCTTTGTTAGAAGGATAAATATCTGCAAAAACAAAAGATAAGAGAATGGTCACAAGAATAGTCAACAAAAGATAAGAGAATGGTCACAAGAATAGTCAACAAAATAACTTGAAGGATATTTAAAGAGATTTTAGCAAGATAGTAGTCACACAGTTTGGTCTATAAGCAGGAAACCCCAAAGGCGACTGTTGTAGTCGTAGTTCGGAGTGCATATATGCATGCTCAATGAGCACCTCTTTCATTGTCTTTCCCGTTTGAGACAAGCGAAAATCTTTCACACGTCCTTTGTAGCTGTTGATGAATTCATTTTCGATCCATTTTCTTCTTCTTGTTTGAAGCAGAACCCAACTACCAATGGTGACTGTGGTAGACATCCAGCGACCATGGTCTAAGTCAAAGCTGTTGAATAG
Organism: Adiantum capillus-veneris; assembly: GCF_014529385.1. Taxonomy (NCBI): domain Eukaryota; kingdom Viridiplantae; phylum Streptophyta; class Polypodiopsida; order Polypodiales; family Pteridaceae; genus Adiantum; species Adiantum capillus-veneris. The sequence continues at coordinate 127,832,388 of NC_140949.1, forward strand.
TTCCACAGATTTAACAGAGGCGGATGGTCGTCGTGGTCGTCTTCCTTCCATCTCTGCTTCTATTAGCTGCGAGGTGACACTACGCAAAAATGATAGAAGAAAAGAGGCTCACTAGTTTACACAAGAAGTAGTAGCTTGAAAAGTGTTCATCAAAAGGTGTGCCTCATTAAATGTGAGTTATGGCACATTCGACGTTCGTCGGTTATGGCAGAGGAAAAAATTGCACAAATCCCATCGTATCTTCTTATTCAGATCTTTTTAACGGAAAAAAACTCTTTTTTGAAAACGCAAAAATTTGAGATAAAAATCAAATAAATTGGAGCTACCGTTACGGTGGCTCAAACTCTATTGGTCGAACAACATTCTCTCTCTAACGCCAAAAAGTCCTTTTTTGAGTCCAAACTTTTCCTAATGCGTAGTGCTATAGAGAGAGCAGGAAATCCACACAAGTATAAAGCGTAGCTCTTATGGACAGCCATGCTGTCGCAATGGTTTGTTGCATCTAAAATCCATGGTAGAGATCAACTGAGTTGAGTTTATGGTTATCAAAAACTCAACTCAAGTGTTGCACTGAAAACATGTCATGCAAAAATGACACCCTAAACATCCGTAATGACAAGACTCTTGCTTGTCCATTAACGTCCCTCCATTGGATAGATCTATTTGATCTTAAGAACAATCACCCAAGGAATGCCAACAGTTGGGTTGTACCCGAGATCTGCCAATGACTCTTAGCCAGCGTGTGTGGCTCATAGTCCTTATGGCAATTAGTGTTCAATCGACAAAACAATGCCTTGTGGACAACTTGGGCAGTACCTTGGCACAAGGAAAAAGCCTTTCTTCATGTAAAATTGTCAAAGCACATTGCTTTGCACAAAAGCAATAGTTTCCAATCAAAGAAGTAAACATGGAAAAATAAGAATATTGTAAAATTGGATAACCTGGTCATTGATGTAACCAGCTGGCCTGATATTCCGTGGAAGAAAACTCGCTTAAAAATGGCGGATAGCCATATTTGTTGCACGAGTGGGAGTTGTCGTATGTACAAATACGTCCCTTGTATCATATACGTCTGTCTGTCACGTAATGAAATAACCTACAAGCATATTGTCAAGACCGTCCCAAGTTTGTATGCTCATAGCATAGGCCGAACGTGGGGAGTCACAATGCAAGATGCATAAATAGAAGCCTTGCTTCACATAAGTTCATCAAATGAATTAGACAAGAATATAACGGAAGTGCCCATAGCTAACAGATGCTCTTGGTGACATACATATGTCCGAGGAGAAAAAATTGACCTTGTCAAAATGGCATAGGGAAACGGCCTTGCCAAATTTTGCTACTGATTGAGAATCATAACATTGCTCGATAGTGAGAAAGATATCATCTACAATTGAGCTATCAAATATCAGCGATTCTCCAATACTACTTGTTCAAAGCAACCTTTGCTTGACAAGTTGGCATTGTGAAAATTCATATGGTGGTCAACATTGCATTCAACTCCTAGCTATGGATGTCAATGTTCTTTCCACGATGCTTCATGTACCTATATTGCCTGCTCCCTAACAAGCTACAATGGCTTGGAAATGAGTATGCATCCAATGCATGGAGCCGTGCTCCCAAAAATTTTGCTTTCCTCCTCCTCGAGATAGCACAACGAGGAGAGATAAAAAATTAACAACCGCATAAGGCACAAATCGGTTTATTGGAGTGTCACTATAGGGAGCCTTGCTCCTGAAATGTTTCTGATGGTAGAAAGATACTTGAAATTATACTAACCGGTTGGCCTTGCCGAATACCGTAATCGAATATGTCAGAGGCTCTGCCTCAGTTGCCTTTGTATCAACCTTCCACCTCCGACGAACTTGAGTTGTCGAAGTATTGTGTACTCAAGTCGTGCTTGATATTGATCCCTCAACCAAACAGTGGTTCTTTTCAAACAAAGTAGTCAACAAAAGTTGAATGCATACGAAACTGTCATAAGCCATGCTTGTACCTGCATGCAAGAGCTACATAGAGTGTTTGAAAACATGCATGAAACCGAAAACAAAAGCTACTGCATACCTGGGTAATCATGCGATTCAACCTGTTAGTCAATGTGTCCATGGACCTCAAACACCTTGCCAGAATGGTCGTTTGCCGAGATTATCTATCGAGGTTCATGCCTTGGCTATTGTCCCATGATGGCATACATGCTTGGAGTAGATGTTGGTGCCGAAACTCCTCATCATCATAAACCTTGAATCACCTTGCATGCGGGTGATGAAGTCCATATTTCCTCTTGCATGTGTCCATGTGCAATAGAATTTTTAGTATTTTTGAGCAGTCCATGGCCCTTGGCTTGAACCTCAACTATCTTGCATGGTGCAACTTGGCTGTCATGTGCGCATCACCACACTAGCGTTCTTTTCCATGGGTACGACCTCTATGGGGTAGGGTGCCCCAAAATAGGGCCGTCCCATATGAAGAAAAAACCAGCAAACCATGACTATGGTGGCATGGTGCAGGCTGCGCAGGGATTATGGCCGAGAGAACGCATGTCGCAGACCAAACCGAGCCATGCTCTTGTGAAAAAATCCATTTCTTGAGCCAAGGCGAACCCGACAAGGTTCACACAACCCGTTTTCATGCAGGGAAAAACCACCCGCCTCCCTCATGCAAGCGGCCATTCACGCATCTCCTTGGCCATGAAAAACCCACCTAGCAAGCGTCCCTGCACATGCAGTGTGCCTTGACCCCGCCCTCTTGCTCGCCCGCCTTGCACACCACATGCAAGACCATGCGTGTTCCGTTGCTGAAAACGAGGGAGAAAGAGAAGACTCCGAAGTGAGAGAGAGGACATGCCTCATAACGAATTCCAGAGACAGAGACCTAAAGAGAGAGTAAGTCCTTTCTCCTCCTCCATAGCTCTCCCCTCCCCTAAGCTCTTATACCAGTGAAAGGCATAGGGAACTAGAACATGCTCATCACCACCCAGCCATGCCCTATATAGACCCATGGTCTACTAAATATAAGGACCCCCTTGATTGCATGTCCGTCCTGGCCCTTGGATGTGCCTGGTCCTACCCTTGGCATGACACTTATAAGACTAATTCTCTTTTTATTGTGCACAAATTTAAGTAGTATGCATGCTTTCAATCATGTTTGTGATGAAGACGTCTCTCAAACACCAAGTAGAATTTGTCACTCTACTTTAGGAGAATGAAATGGACTAAAGAGTAGACAAGCTTGCAGTAGCTACGTCTCCCAAGCACCAAATGGATTAGTCATCCATCTTGGAATGATGTTGTAGGGTAAAAAGGGATACTCTACCCACTAAGAAACATTGACTAATGAATAAGGCTTTATCTCTTCTACCTCATAGTCAAGGACAACTATGATTTCAAGAGAGAGGTAATGTCATAAAATCTAATATTGAGAGATACCCCTCCCCGGGGGTTTGTGCACAAAATATACAATTTACACCTTTAAACAATTTTCAAGATACATTAGAGCTGCAAAAGCGTTTGCATAGGGGAGAAGTTCTAAGCATGGAGTTTAGGCCATGAGCCAGAATACATCCAGAGGCACTTAGCGACTAGTGCTACCCCTGAATGGGTGTTATGAATGAAAGAGTACTCAAAGAATAATATAACATTGTGGAGGGTGAATATATGTGTACACAACATTGCAAGAAAGATAGAGAGAGTATAGTGGAGGATGAAATAGAGTGCTCAGAGACATAAGAAAATGACAATAGAGAATCTTTAAATGTCGCGTCTAAGTGAAACATGCAACCATGTATTAATGAAATGACAAAATATGGGTATACCATAACATCAAAAAACGTTGATGACAAAACAACTAGCACAACACCGGACCTTGTGTAGGGATCGACTGGTCCACCCATCCACATCCGCTCTACTATGGACACAGAGAATTGCACTTCTCTGAGCAAGCCAGTACACGTCCAACCTACTTGAGCTAGACCTAAACTGAGGCCTCTTCACCTCCCTCCATGAACCCAAGCTTTGAAAGGATCCCAAGTACCAGTAGGTGGTAGGGTATCAACACCAAACACACTAGCTTAGGCGCCATGCCTCTTCAAAGCCCAACATCGAGTGTTTAGGCACAGCCAATTCAAAATCCCCGATGCGTTAGCCATGTAGGTCATTAATCAACCCCCCGCGCACTAACCATGTAGATGAGCCTAACAAAAAGAAGAAGACATAGGCAACACCCCCGATCCAGCAAAGCTCTAGGTCAACGACCCTTTAGTCCTAGTCTTGTTGCGACGATGCCATGAGAAACATAACATGTGAGTCCAATCACAATAGAATTTTTCATATGCACAAACAATATTTTCTAAGCAGTTAGACTGTACAAGGTCTCTACCCTTACACGTCCACCATAAACCAGTTAGATCACCTCATGATCCAATCCCAAAACCATAAACCATAATCCAATCATATCACACGGGTGAGCACTCCACGTAACTTGGGTGAGGCACAAGCAATCCTGCATAACCACTTTAGAACATAACATGGCTGCAAACATTTTGGCAGCATAACCATATCCAGAAAAAAAACCATGAGCCACACCGGCTTGCACCATACAATCACAACAATAATTCATGAGGTAATCTTAGCCCTTAACCACAATTCATAATTACACTGGACTAACTCCCACACTTGGAGTCTGACATATCCTCTTCACCCAATCGGAGTCCACACACATATGACCCTTAAGACATGATTCTTTCATGCATAAAAATATTCCAATCAACAACTAATCATGATATAAAAATCCAATTTTGACAACATCCAGTCATGCAAAGTTGATGCATCACATCTACACTTCACCTCCCTGGCACATAGAGCTAGTTTTGACCTAGAAAGGTGGAAAGCAATCATAACCATGCATATGAGGCATCCACATCAATCCATAAATTTCCATACATCATATGATAACATTTCATCACCATAAACATGATGCAAAACAGCTCCAACCTTTAGCTCAACCATAAACCATAACTTCACATATATGCAAAAAACAACTTTTCGACATTTTCAAGAGCATGCATAACATGCAAATGAAAGTAGTTGACCTCAAACCAATGCACCAAGCTCATCTCTATAATATAGACTAGCAAGAGAGAGGTCAATCAATAAGGTAAAATGGTCACCTTGATACTCCATTGGGGTTTGAATTACTGAAAATTGTTCATTCACTCCTTGATGTTCAATTTCATCATGAATATACGCGTTTTCCTGACTTCCTTCACCTCTAGCTCCTTGAACTATGTTAACTTGAGGTCTTTCTAGAGGTCTTTGATTTCCTCCTCCTCCTGGACGAGGTTGATGGATAACATTTCCATTATTATTATTGTTGACAGGTGGTCCGATCCGGACAAAAGGTGGATTGCCTGGTCTAAAATTCCCTTAGTTTTGAGGTTGTCTCTGGTTTTGGTTAACTGGTTTTGGTTAAAGTTCTGCTGATTGAAGTTCCTCTAAGTTGCCGATGGTCTAGGTCTAAATTTTCCAAAATTTCAATTTGGATTGAAGTTTCTACATTCATAATTATCCAACAATTCTGTGAAGCTCGAATTGTTGAAAGGACAATCCTTGGATTGATTACCAGGATAAAGAGAAGTGTAGCACAAATGACCATGTCTGGCCTTCATACGTAATAAGTTCTCTCTCTTTGCTGTGGATTTCCAAAACTTTTTTCCTCCTCGGGACGAGACCTTTTGATTTCACAAATAGGATCAGGTTCTGGTTTTTTCTTTCCAGTAGTAGATAACTCTATTTCAATGGGTTTGCCTGCATCAAGGATATCTACAAAATTGGTAAGACGAAGACTCTGGGACGAGGCCTTTTGATTTCACAAATAGGAGTAGGTTCTGGTTTTCTCTTTCTGGTAGTAGATAACTCTATTTCAATGGGTTTGCCTACATCAAGGATATCTACAAAATTGGTAAGACGAAGACTCTAGAGTCTAGTCTTCATAGGGTTATGTAACCTTGACACGAATTGAGCTATTTTGATATCTTGAGTCATCCCTGCTGGAGCACACTTGACAAGAGTTAAGAAATGTTGATAGTATGATTCCAAATCTTTGGTTCCTTGAGTACAATCAAGAAACTCATTCATACGGTCTAAATGATAGACTTTGTTTTCTTGCGCTGGGTTTTAAGGCAATCCCAAGTTGCAACATTGGGATCAACATTGTTTTTTGTGCAATGGTATCTCCACCAATGCTTGGCTCAAGTGTGAACTTAGCAATGATAGCTTTGTTTATTACTGACAAATGAGCCAAATAAAAGTAGTCATCTATGCGCTCAATCCAATCTTCAAGAACTTTACCTACATCTTTCCCTTCCTTGCTAAAATTTCTAGGTTGAGACTTTCAAAGCATAGCATCGATGTCTCTATCAATGATGGTGTGCTAAGGAATAATAGGTGGATTTGCATTAGTAGCAGCCACATTTCCTCTAGGAGGCATGGTAACTTACTGCACCATATCAACCAAGGTCACACTTAGTAAAATATTCTAATCCGCTTGAAGTCCGTTGTAGGGATGTGTTGTAGCATGACCTAATCGCAACCCACAAAATTGTCAAATCGTGGATCTCCAACCCGACTAGGGCATGGAAGCACGAGCCTAAGATGTATAGACATAGAGTATTCGAGGGATCCTTCTTCTCATCATAGAGAGAAGCCATGTAAAGGGATTCCTTTAATCAACAACACATTCCTACTCACTAATCACTTGCACACAATCATGTGGTTGAAATTAACCTCTCACATTAATCACTCTTATTCACAACTACACAAGCATGCAATTAACATACCTACTTTGCATTAGTGTGTCCATTCCGGAACAACCCCTCAATACGACTACGTATGCACACACACTAACCGCACCTTGTACAGAGAGTTGAAGACAAGGAAGGCACAACCCTCACACACCATGGCCAATGGTGTGGATAGAATAGATTAACTCAAAAAAGGGATTAGAGATCTACCATCACACTAATACAATCTCACTCCACATAATCAAACAAAGAAGACTAATAAGAAATAAAGATGTAATTGATTATTAGAAATCAAGAGCTACATGGGCATGGCATTAGGAAAGAAATGGACTCATTTTCGGGCCATGACCATCCACTCTACAAAGAGGAGAACTCACCCAAGAATGACTACTCATTAAGTATAGGGCTCTTTTATAGCTTTGGGCCTCAAACCCTTCAACTATGGGATAAAGTTGAGCTCTCTAGCCTAGACTCATACAACTTTGGAGCTCCTACATGAGCCCAAGCCCTATACAATGAAAAGGAAATATTGTGCACTATGGTACATCCACAGCTTGGTGCATAATTGGTGTAGCCTGTGTTAGCCACTGCTAACATTCCCCCCTTCCTAATTTGGTGCACGTCCTCGTGTGCCGGTGAAGCAAGACACGGTGACATGGTAGAAAGCAAGTCCATGGAAGAAATGCTGAGCTGCAAAACATAAGAACAAGTAAAGAGCGTCAAAGGCCACCAAGATTGAATAAAAATGGAAGCACAAATGAACAATCATGCAAAGTGATTTTTTGCTTCTAAAAGATGGGTCAATCATAGTCAAAAACTAGACAACATAAAGCAAAAAAAAAAACCTAAACTATTGTGAAGATTAAACCACTTGAAATTTCAGTTTTATGCATGAAACACAAGCAATCAATTATGACCCTAGGCTAATGCAAGTTCATAAACCTACTAGCTAAAAACTATGTGAACAATATTAGTAAATCATTCAAGTCTACCATGTCCACGGGCTATTAAAAAAGCTCATAATCTATTAGTACATTGTCACAGCTTTTTGAAGCTCGTGGAAGTTTTGTTCTTTCAATCATAGGAAAAAGTAATTCACAACACAAGACTACCACCCCAAGGCAAGTCTAGGTGCCACTCTCGGATTCTTGAACCCTCAAGAAGGTGTTCCAAAAGCCTACTAGCCTACCAAGGCGATGGCTAAACCTTATCAACCCAGGGCATTGGTTTAGGGCCTTGACAAAACAAGCCAAGGTGATTCCCCTCACCTGCCAAGTGCCAATAAGGCGCTAGGCCTTACATAGACACAACATAACATAGAAGTTTCTTTTCATGTGTCTAGTACATTTTTGCTACTTTTCCTTGACACTTTTTCGCTTCATTGATTCATTTTTTAGCACTTTTTTATTGCTTCCTTTATGAGATGCTTATGGAAATTGGACTAAAGGACAAAATGCTAATCATAGCCCTAGGTCATGTTAAAAAAGAATGGAGTATTAAAACTATCACTAAGAGTCTAGTACTAACAAGAAATGATCCTACATTAATCTAAGGTAAAGGCCAATTACCTATGATTAGCACACATAAAACCTAATTTTTTGATGAGTTAATTTTCACAAAGCAAAGTGTTGAAACTTTAAAATGCCTAGCTTTTGAACATGAAAAAACCATAGCTTAGAAGCAAATTTCAGTTAAGCCAAGCATAGAGAATGAGAAGATGAACAAAAGAGAAAAATCATGGAAGAATTACACCTATTCATGCTCTTTTTCATCCTTGAGCAAGCATCCCCTTTGTGTAGAGAAGCCTCTTGATATTTTTATTTGCAAAAGAAGCTGATTTGAAGCTAAGTCTGAACACAAGCTCCAAAGCCTTTTATTGAAAGCCACAAAAGCACACAAAAACATCAATGAAAACTTAAAACTAGGGTCTTACATACCCAAATTTTCCAAAGGGAAAAAACCCAAGGTAAAAAAATGCCTTTGGTTATGCAAATGATTCTCTTTGATAGCAAATTTATGCATACATATCAACCATGAGAGATAAAATGAGCTTCTACATAAGCAAATAGTGCAATTTTTACCATCTCTCATGCATGTTTCAAAAGTGGTTTAATTTCTAGCTCAATGAAATATGGAATTTTACAACAAGCCAAGAGATGAAAATAATGAAACTTTTGATGAAATGAAGTGGCTCTCGATAGCCAAATTTTACAATTTAAAGCTTTTCAAAAAGTTGGCTAACAACTAGCTCACATGAAGTTTTACATTTCTAGAGCAATCTATGAGCTAGAGATGATTGCAACTTATTGAAATGAGAATAAATGGCTCTTACTAGCCAAAGTATGTACTTGAAAGCTAAAAACGTTGGCTAAACACTAGCTCAAAATGAAAAAATTAACTTTTGTGACAAGGCTATGATCTAGCATATATACAACTTTTAATCCAATCATTTGGAATGGCCCTAACTAGCCATATTTTGCAATGATGACCCCTCGTTGGATCATTTGGAAGTCACACTCTTGTTGCACCCCTTCAGAATGAAACACAATTGTTAGTGCATGAAAGCATTTGTAAATTCATCACAAGCCAAAATGGTCAACCATAACCTCAAAATAATATTTCTCACCCATGGTCATTCAAAAAATCTCAATGGTTAGTGCTATGCAAACATGTTGACATTCAAGTCAAGCACTAAAATTCACACTCAATACCAAACTCAAGTTTTACTGTACAAGACTTCTTGATCAAGCACGAAAAGCAATATGAATGGTACCTTGAACAAGGTAAGCTCTCAGGCATATCATCAAGAAGAATTTCTTTTTAGTGCATCCAAGTTTATCATCGAAAGTGGCACTAATCCAATGCATAAGGCAAAAAATGGTGCAATGAAATTTCATTCATACATAAAAGTGCTCACACAATCAAAGCACACACTTGATGCTCATGGTTTTTCTCATTATAGCACATATGGTATATATGGAAAATGGGGGAGAAAGCATATAGTGACGTAGCTTTTTAGCTCTCCAAAGTCAATCACAACCAATCAAATGGGTTTTGGATAGCACCAAAGTGCACCATTGGGAAACATCATTTGCAAGGAGTTTAAAGTGTTAGCGTAATGCAAGAAGTTTCCAGTATCATGACCTCACCAACCATGACATTTTTGGGGAAATCCTTGAAAAATTGCTTGATCATTTCAATGGGATGCACCAAATGCATATGCTCTTCATGCCCTCATGTAACTAATTTCTCCATACAAGGCAATGTACAATCAAAGCAATCATGTATAATGACTCTGTGATAGCCAACTATAAAAATGAATTATGGCTTGCCCCCTTTTGATGGCCAATAAAATATGATATTGTGTCATAGACTAACTGCCCTTTAAAACGATGCTCATCCATTAATGCATCATTGATTCACTCTCCTCGCAAGGGTTTGTTGTGAGTTTAAATTGACTCAAAGAACACGTATTTCGCACAAATGAAATATGATATTGTGTCGTAGACTAACCGCCCTTTAAAATGAAGCTCATCCATTAATGCATCATTGATTCACTCTCCTCGCAAGGGTTTGTTGTGAGTTTAAATTGACTCAAAGAACATGCATTTCGCACAAATGAGGGTGTGAACCTCCTCTTGGAATTTATTGGTTTTTTCAAAAAAAAAAAAGCGAATTCTAGGTTGCAGCTGAGCGTGGAGGTTGGTGGGCTCAGGGTCGAGAGGCGGAGGCCCGATTGTACGAGTCTGTAGGTGGGGATGTGGGCACTGGGGCGCATGATCAGGCAGGATACAGGGAAGCGTGCAGGGACCATGGGGAGCATGAGAAAATCCATATTGATTCAGGTATGTGTGTGTGTGTGTGTTGATGGTTGAGTGTAGCTGCCAAATCACATCAAGCAAGGAAAATACACCTGAGTGTGTGTGTGTGTGTGTGTGTGTATGAGTTCTAATGGGGTGTCTGTTTGCGGCAGTAGTTGTTGCAAAGGTGCCATCTCTACTGCCCAAGAAAGAGGGTGAGGTGGGGTCAGTTCAGCGGTTAATGCAGGTTTGTGGGACCGCAATGAGGCAAGAGGCAAGTGGTAAGGGTCCTTGACCATAATCAAATCAGCATAAGGGAGAATACATATTCCGACTAGACTGAGAGGTTTTCCTGTATGAACAAAAGGGGCCCTAATTTAGAGGTCTCAAGAACGATATGCACAAGCTGGCAACTTTAAGTTCTAGCCGACAACTTTGGCACCAAAAACTTGTCTTCGAGTGCACCAGCTTCTGTTGAAGCAGGTGGAGAGTCAAGTGGGCCACGTGTAGGTTACAACTAAGCACCAAGGTAAGTGGTGAGGCATCAATGCGATCCATTCAACAACATGAACGAAGGCTAAAAGGTCGCGCAAGTGGTACCCCTGCAGCTATGTGTGTGTGGGGGGTTTTATCAATGCCAAAACTGGCCAGCAAACAGGTTGCGAGTTTTGCTACGTGTGTGAGTGTCATTTTGCGAGCAAGTGGGCTTGAAAGTTGAGACTCAAGAGTCAGCTCCAAAAATCATTTTGTGTGTGTGTGTGTGTGTGTGTGTGTGTATTGACATACGTTCCTCCGAGCAACAAGAAGGGAATAAATCTCCCCTAGAGGATGTTCCTTCATCGTTTGTGTGTGCGGAGTTCGTTTTACAAGCATAGCTCCCGTTTACGAAACTCAAATGAGAACACCATCGTTTTTGCAAGTAAATTCAATCGACAAAAGTAGTGCTCTTGAATTTTGGCAAAACTTGCCCTCTTGATCCTTTTCATTGATTAGATAAGCATTTGTGAGTACGATAGAAACTAGCACCAAAACTTGAATGCTACAAATTATGACTCTTCTCCACGTGGATCAATTGAATGGCGTAAATGGCACACACAATAATTCATACACACGATGCCATACATATATTTGATTGATTTCAATGAAGACATACAAACACTTCTTTGTTTTGGTATCAATGACACATTCATAGTATAATTCCAAATCAGTTCATAGTGCACAATTGCATCAATTAGCACATACGTTAAGTCACACATTCTACTTGGAATCATAATACATGAAAGTTCAAAAAATTAAAGGTGATTACCGATCAAGCATTGCATACACAAAATGTCGAGCATAAATATGTCCCAATTGCATTTCCATAGACAATCATCAATCATTGCAAAACTAATTGCTCATATCTCATAGCGCTAATCATCCAAACCCTGTCGAATTTCTCATTTTTTGTTTCTATGGCTACACACACGTGATTATGGCACCTCCAAATGCACAAATCACCAAACTTCTTACCATATTCAATCAAATTGGCATACATGACAATGGTAATACGTAAAATCATTTTCAATTATGTATCAATCGAATCATCAATTATAAACATAGAACACCAACCATTTTAGGTCTTTTAATCATCACAATTAGCAACCAAGGCCAATTATTCATCTTCAATTTGGACTTTGAATGCCATTGAGTAGGCACATCCCCCCAAATTTAGACCAAAAATTTATGCAAAAAATACATCAATTTCTCGTTGCAATGCTCAAATTGCACACTGAATCAAGCATAAGTGAATGCATGCATGCTCAATTTCTAAAAATTTACACTATTTTTACTCAATCAAGCAATGCACACACTCAAAAATTCAAATTTGGCTCAATTTGCAATGCATTTAGGCTTACACCTAATCATTGCACACACTTTTTATGATCATTTCACAATTAAAACCCATTTAGGTGTCCCAATTGACCATCAATCATAGTAAATCAAGTGGTCTCGAATAGACACACACACACACACACACACACTCAATTTTTGCCCAATTTTTTGGCATTTAGACTTATCCATTGATTAAATTAGCCTAGCATACACATAATTTCCATGAAGGCATACTCATAAATCATAAATTCTATCACTTTTTATGTGTGCACACATTCAAGATTAGGTGCACACACACTTGAAAAATTTGACAGTTTTTTTCCCTCTTTGGTGCATGCACACACACAATTATTTTTATGCACACACATGATTTTTTCTTGGGAATTAAGCATTATCTTGACACAACCGTCATTCTTTAGTCAAAATTGACCATAAATTTCATCCCAAAACAATCAAATTAGGCATTCAAAGTATGTTAATTTAATTATACACCTAATTTTAGCAATAAATTAGCAACATATTGGAATCAAATTAACCACTCAAAAATTGAATGGAGTAGGTCAATGCACTTACATCGATTGCATCCAAGCTAATCCTTGCTCCACGTGACGATTCCATCATGCACACACATGTGTGGCTCTTCCAAATTAGCCCAAAAATTGACCATTTGTAGGTCAAAAATCATACACTTAAATCATCAAATTAGGCATGGATTAACACAATTAACTTGAAAAAAGTGTTGATTACACCTCTTGCAAGGGGATTTAACATACTTTACACTTCAAATGTTAGTGGTTAGGTTAGAAAGGTTAGTTGAAATAGTGCTTTACCTATTTGTAAGTCCAATGCTTTTCCTTAAAACTTTGAGTTCATCCCTCTGCAGCTGGGAAGGTGGAGACCTTACAGGTAACAACATGAATGCGTGCACGATGCATAACCAACCCGACTAGTATGAAGCTTTAGGCTATCCCCATAACCTTAAGCATTGGCTCTGATACTAGGTGAGAGATACCCCTCCCTGAGGGTCTAGGCACAAAATATACAATTTACACCTTTATACAATTTTCAATATACATCAGAGTTGTGAAAGCGTTTGCATAGGGGAGGAGTTATCAGCGCCCGACCAAGCATGGAGTTTAGGCCATGAGCCAGACTGCATCCAAAGGCACCTAGCGACTAGTACTACCCATGGATGGGTGTTATGAATGAAAGCGTACTCAAAGATTAATATAACATTGTGGCGTGTGAATATATGTGTACACCGCATTGCAGGCAAGAGAGAGAGAGTATAGTGGAGAATGAAATAGAGTGCACAGAGACATGAGAAAATGACAACAGAGAATCTTTAAATGTCCCGTCTAAATTAAACATGCAACCATGCATTATTGCAAAGACAAAATCTGGGTATACCATAACATCAAAAAAACATTTATGACAAAATAACTAGCAGAGCACAAGACCCTGTGTAGATATCAACTAGTCCACCCATCCACATCCGCTCTACTACGGACATAGAGAATCTCACTTTGCTGGGAGCGAGCCACAACACCTCCAACCTACCTAAGCCAGATATAAGCTGAGGCCGCTTTGCCTCCCTCCATGAACCCGAGCTCTAAAAAGATCCCAAGTACCAATAGGTGGTAGGGTATCACTACCAACCATACGACTTTAGGCATCACACCTCTTTGATGCCTAGCACCGGGTATTGAGGCAAAGCGGAGGTAAAATCCCTGACGCGTTAGCCGTGTAGGTCATTCAACTAGCTTCCACCATACAATAACAACCATAATCCATGATGGAATCTCAACCCTTAACCACAAATCATAATCACATTGAACCAACTCCCACACTTGGAGTTTGACATATCGTCTGTAGTCAATCAGAGTCCACACACATATGACCCTTAAGACATGATTCTTTCATGCATAAAAAGAGTTTGACCAACAACTAATCATGATATAGAAATCTAATTTTGACAACATCCAGTCATGCAAAGTTGATGCATCACATCTATACTTCACCTCCCTAGCACATAGAGCTAGTTTTGACCTAGAAAGGTGGAAAGCAATCATAACCATGCATATGAGGCATCCAAATCAATCCATAAATTTCCATATATCATATGATAACATTCCATCACCATAAACATGATGCATAACAGCTCTAACCTTTAGGTCAACCATAAACCATAACTTCACACATATGCAAAAAACTACTTTTTGACATTTTTCGGAGCATGAATAACATGAAAATGAAAGTATTTGACCTCAAACCAATGCAACAAGCTCAACTACATAATATAGACTAGCACTCTATCACATCACTTTACCCATATGGTACTTACACAACAAACGATAATCTAAAAAGAAAGCCACTTTAATCATATCTGCCTATGCGGCTAGGGATGTTTAACCATATACCCTCACAAAATTTTATGGGCATCTAATAACTGAATCAACTCACCAAAACAACCCATAAATTATACATAAACATCTCGGCTAACTCACGACTTCATATGGTACTTCCCCTCTGGTAGCACCTCTACACACGTAGGTAAAACTAGTTATGGAACGAGTAATACCTCGTATTCTCGAGGTGATAACGGAGACCTTAATACATTAATCATCAATTTTCATCAATATTTTTAATTTCTTAAGTGGGTTTTCTGATCTGGTGAATCTATATCGTGGCTCTCCAAGGAGCCTGGACTCAAAAAATTTGGTTGTGTAGTGGGAAGCAAGTTGTTTTTTAACCGTATCTCTTAGCTCGTGCGTGATTTTCACGTGACACCAAAGAGATAAAATGTTCTAAATGATGTGTTTTATCTATTGTACAAAGGTTTTGGGCTGATTAATAATGGTTTGTGAGTTATGAACAACAATGTTCCTACCGCCTCTGTGATGTGAAACGAAAAGCGCTTTTTAGGCACACACGTGATCATAAATGCATCATGTACATAAATCAGCATGTTAAACATGATAAATTAATCATGAGGCAAATTCATACATACTCAGTTAATCCATACATGCACTCGTATACAAAAAACAATCATCGAGAGGGTGACTACTCAGAAAAATGACACAGAGAGAGAGATGATGATGGCTATGGAGTTTAGAGCTTCTCACCGTGCTTTATAATAAATTAGGGGTTGTTGAAAGTCTTCTTGCTTTGCCGCAAGAGAGAGGTGATGAGAGCTATGTAGAGGTACTCACCACAAAAGATTCTAGAGAGCATGTACACCATGAAACGAGAGAGGAGATAGTAAGCAAGTAGAGAGAGAATATCCTTCTTCTTCTTCTTCTTTTCCTTCTTCTTCCCGTATACAAGAGAGGAGATATTATGGAGATGGTGATGAAGATTTTGCACCTCTCCATATAATAGATACGTATAGCCTTGTGATAGTAGATGCAACAGACGGCACTGAAAACTCAGCACTAATTGGCAATTTATAGGCACTGCAAAGACCATAGTGATACCCAAACCAAAAACTAGCACTTTTCCAAAAACATGCCTTTGCTTTTGGTTGTCATAATAACTAATATTTAATTCTCCTAAATGATTTTCTCATGTTAAACTGATGATTTAATATGAGAAAGTACCAAGGGAGAAAAAGCTAGAATATTGGTTAAGCTGGCAGACCGGAGAGAAAATAGGGATCCAAAGGGGGGGACATCTTCAAAAGAGATGAGAGAGAAACACACATACACTCTAGCAAGCACCCTTTAGAAAAAAGGAATAGGGGACACATGCCACCTCCCTAGCCCAGTTGCCCCCAAGGTGCATTCAAATCGTATTGGATGGCCATAGAGGTGGACCAATGAGAATTAGGCTAGAGTAAATTTAGTTTAATTCATTTTAAAACACTTGATAAAATAACCAATAGAAAATCTCTCTAGAATACTATTGGACAGTCTCCCAAGGGGTCCAATGAGCATTCAACAGCCCAATGGCTAGCCTGATTCCTATTGGCCAGAAGACTAAGGGGAGACTAAGGGGTCCAATGAGAGTTCATTGCATTATTTAATTACCTAAAGCTCTCACAAAAGGGGAAAAGGGGACACATGTCACAAGGCTATCACTTATGCTTCTTAATTATCATTGGCTAAGCTTTGCATGGTCCAATGGTGTGCCAACATGAGTAAAATGCAAGAGGGGTCTCAACCAAGAGAGAGAGAGAGGGATGATTTTGGCAAGTCATTATCACACACACTCACAAAATCTCATGTGTGAAGAAAAGAAGAATCTCTCTCCTTCTCAAGGTTTAATGGAAAGCTCATCATCTACTCCAAGCTTGTGAGAAGGAGGCCTACACCAACAACTCTTGGCTTTGTGATGCAAATCCAACCAAGAGACAAGATTCAATGCATGATCGTCTCCTCTACCATGCTAATTAATAAGCTATCCTAAGCTTTTATGAGTGATTATGTGAGGAGATATACTTCTTTCTCGTAAGAATACTCCTTCTTCCTCTCAATCTACTCTCATACCCCGCTAGCTCTCACCATCTTCGAAGGTGTGTGAGGTCTTGGGTCTGAGACCGTGAGGGAATTGATGTTGTGTTTTATAAGTGTATGCATGGTGCCTAAAGCTTCCATCTTCATTGCACCAATAGCTTATTGAAGTAACACAAAGTATTGTATTGTAAAATGTCTCCCTTGATGGGGGAAACCTATAATACAAAGCCTTTTGGAGGGGGGACCGGCTTCATGTAAATCCGGTCCTCAACTATTGTCAATAGCTTAATTTCTCTCTCTTTTGAAGTATTGTTCATGCCTATCTAGCTAGGCGTTATGCTTTTTTGTTACTCTCTCCATCCAAGCACTCTTGCTATTCTCATTAGGAGTCTATTCTAATGAAATGCTCACTATGTTTATGCTATTTTCTACTACACACAAGTTACTATGCCATTAAATGTTACATTGGTAACAAAGCACAAGGTTTCTCTTTTCTTGCTCAAGAAGGGAGGTCCTCAAGCTAACTATAAATGGTTGGTATTATTAACAGCAATTGAGTAAGTAGAATAGGGATTTTTCAGCCTTGCAATGCGCCTGCTTTGTGCAGATAACGAGGCATCACCATCGAGAGCTATGGTCTTAATAGTGGAGTCCTATGGGGCTTGCCTACGGTTTAGCCACTATTGAGCTATTAGAAGCTTGACAGGATCTGGTACTATTTTGGTGTTGAAAGAACCTCTCTTCTATTCCTTGCAATTAATGATATTCGAGCCACGGGTACAGGAGCTTGAGTGATTTTCTAAAGGGGTGAAGAGGAGTAGCAACTAGCGCTTGAAGTGCCAAAGTACACCTAAAGAAACAAGCTTATACCTAAAAGTTGTTTGAATGGCTGACAATAGTAAAGAGAGTGAAGTTAATGTTGATAGCTTTGATTTTGCTAATGAGAAGGCTATAAATGATTCCCCTATGCTTGTTAACTACCTTGTTTCTAGGCTTCAACAAGCCATGGGAGATCCATCCCTCCAAAGTGAAGTGCAACGGAAACTTCGTGTTCATGGGATTCTCCAAACTCCCCACCAAGAAGAGAGAGCACCTAGGAAGATTCCTTGTGATACTTCCAAAAGAGGCCTCTCTTGGATTTAGGAAGAATAAGAGGATCCGTACGAAGGGCTCAAAAATCTACTACTTGACAACGCATCTCCTTTCCAAAGGAGAATGAGAAAGAAGTTAGTCTCCTGCCACCTTGGCGGAGATGGCTCCACGAAGACGGTAGGCAAAACGCTCTCCAACACCTCCTAAACAAAGAATACCATCGCACACTTCTCCACACCATAATTCAAAGAGGGATGATAGAAAACAAGAGAAAAAAAAGGAGAGAAAGAGGTCACCCTGTTCTCCATTTTCTTCATCCTCTTCCTCTTATGAAGAAATTGATAGTGTAGACAAAGAAGACCAAGGGAAGAAAAAGGCGAGAAAGAGGTCACTCTCTTCTCCATCCTCCTCAAATTCTTCCTCCTCTGAAGAAAGTGATGGTGCAACTTTCAAACCACCAAAAGGAAGAGGCCACAGGAAATCCTATGTGTGGTACGGGTGTCTAACCTCACTCCATCGTATTGCAGACATAACAAGATCCACGAATAAATTGTCAATCTATGAGACGAAGCTGACTCGACTAGTGCATAGAGGATACAAGAGGTTGTAAATCTCTTGGAAAACAGGCTCTCTCTCTCTCTCTCTCTCTCTCTCTCTCTCTCTCTCTGCTTGTCCACACACCAGCCCCGACGGGCCGTACCCCCACCCCTCTCGTCCACAGTCCCTTCGGCCTTAAGCACCCCCCCCTGTCTTCTTCCTTCCCCCCCCCCCCCCCCCCCCCCCCCCACCCTGGCGGACCACTGGCCTAAGCACCCCCCCATCTACACCTAGCTCTCTCTCCCTCTCTCTCTCTTGGAAGTAGCCATGGCGGACCTTAGGAAAGCTCTATCTCTCCCTCCCTCTATCTCTCTCACCCTCTCTTCCTCTATCCTCTAAAACCCCCACCATATCCTCTCTCTCTTCACCCCCCCCCCCTCACAACCCCTATCCCCTCTCTCTCCCTCTCTTCCCTCGGTGGGAACCACCCCTAAGCCACATACTAAATCTCTCTCTCTCTCTCTCTCTCTCTCTCTCTCTCTCTCTCTCTCTCTCTCTCTCTCTCTCTCTCTCTCTCTCTCTCTCTCGTTAAATAAATACAACCCCCCCCTCCTTGTCGCGCCCGCTGTCGACTACCCCCCCCTCCCGGGCCTCGCGCTCATCCTCAACCTGCCCGCGTGCGCTTTTTGCCATACCCCCCCCCCTTCCAACCCCCCCCCCCCCCCCCCCCCCCCCCCCCCCCCCCCAACCCTATCCCCTCTCCCCTCCCTCACCATCCCCCCCACCCCCATGCTCTCTCTCTCTCTCTCTCTCTCTCTCTCTCTCTCTCTCTCTCTCTCTCTCTCTCTCTCTCTCTCTCTCTCTCTCTCTCTCTCTCTCTCTCTCTCTCTCTCTCTCTCTCTCTCTCTCTCTCTCTCTCTCTCTCGCGCGCGCGCTCTATCTCGCCCCCGCAGGCTGCTCGGCTCCACATCGCCACCGCTCGTGCTCTCTGTACACAACCGGCTGCGTGCTATACACACACACACACACATGCTACACACACACACACACACACACACACACACACACACACACACACACACACACACACACACACACACACACACCCATTCACCATCCTCACCCCCCCGTCTCTACGTCGTCCACTGCACTGCCGAAAATCAAAAATTAGAAAAAAAAAAGATATATATATAGACCCCCCCCTGTTCCCACGCACGCTCGCACACACACACTCATGCGTATGCACACACCTATATTCACACATATACACCGCACCCATACAAACACACACACGCATATACACACATACCATAAAACAAAATACAAAAAAGAAGGAAAAACGGCCATCGACATTGAAAAAAAGGAGGAACCAGAAACACGTGCCGCCGACAAAAAAAAAGAAGAAATGCGCCAAAGGCATGCCCCGGACAACCCTGAAAAGACGTACACCGATGCACCGGCAATGCACCATTTGTCGGCATCACGCAACCACAATGCCATTTTTAGTAATTTTTAGGTTATGTTCATCATTTCTTCAGTTTTCACCCAAGCCTTGTAAAATTCCCAATTTGTAAATTCCCTCTCTCTAGGTGATGGTCACAAAGACCCACCTAGAGGTTTCATCTTTTAAATAACTCTCAAGATAAAGCAAGGGTCAACCACATCGGACCCACCACTTGCTTTGTCTCCCCGATTAGCTTACCCTAATCAAATCGGGATTACCCTAATCCAAGGAGCCAACACCTATAAAAGGGCTCTGAGAGGTCACTATCGGGAGGGGCGGGGGGGGGGGGGGGGGGGGCACTTCATGAGAGGTCACCACTTGGTAGAGTGTAGTGGAAAGAGTTGAAACTATTGGCATCACGGGGAAGGGGGCTTGTGTGTTGGTTTTCCTTGAGAATTGCACCATGTGAAGGGAGCCATGTCCACTTCTCGACTCCAATGGTCGATGCACACACATATACATGCTCTTGGTAGCAAGCTTCACAATCATTGAGTCGTCTTAGAGAACGCACCAAGTAGTTGCACCATTCTTTCTCCCTACCTCTCTATCACCACGGTGTGCCACCTCGCTGGAAGGAAGGTCATTGTAAATACTACATAAATAGTTCTCCCTCACTCCCCCGAGGGTTTTCATTCATTTGACAATATCTCTGTGTGTGTGTGTGTGTGTGTAAGTTTGTGGTGTTCACATCATCCTAGTCTGCTTCCTAGCCACTCAAAGCTAGGTGGTGCCCCCTGTTCGCTTCACCGACAGGCTCGAGGTGTACCATTCGGCCGTCGGTGTTTTAGAGGCCGTCGGGGTTCGGGGTTCACTTTGCTCCCGTCAACACCTTCAAACATATTCCTTGGCATCTGCAAAAAGTGTGGGCCACCATATGCCTGCCATTAAGATTCCTCTTGCGGTGGTCTCACTACAGAAGTGACCTCCAACTAATCCATCATGTGCTTGTTCTATAATGGATATATATTACATCTTCATTTGCACAAAGATGCTCGCCGATACAATTGGTTTCCAATAAGAGCATAATATCTTGCTTCAGTTTCAATCGCTCTTTGACGGAGTTTACTCAGGAAATGTTTGGCTCGATAAGTAAGTAGCTAGATAGTTACCCCACTTAGGAACATGTGACGTTTGGAACAATGCTACATGAGGTATGGATGTTTGTTTTTGACATTGAGGACAATCTTTCACAAAAGAATGAACATCACTCCTCATAGTTGGACAAAATACTCCAAGTCCCAAGATCCGTCGCATAGTTTAATCTTTTGCAGAGTGAAGTCCTACTATAGTAACATGTGTTGGACTTAGGTATTGGGTTTTATCCTCAGGATTAATACACAACAAAAGTATTGCATCTCGATTTATTTTGTACAACCTTCCAGCTAGTAACTGATACATAGACGATTTCTCAATTATTCCAATTGTAGTAGGAACTGGTATTTGCAAATCCACTTGGGCTATGGTCATCAATGATACCATGTTTTTCGACCATCGAGGTATCATTTCAATGGAGAATAAATATGCATATGGTAGATCATCATCTACTCCTTTGGGTGGTTCCCCTAAAACAATCCTTGACAAATGATATTCTCTGTGATGAGTGGTGCCCTTTTTCACAACTACAGTGAAATCAAATTCTAGAAGAATGATGAAACATCTCACTATTCTTCTTGTGTTGCATGGCTTGTTGACCAAGTATAATAAGGCTTGGTGGTCCACAAAGAATACAAATATGTTTGCTAATAGGTAATGTCTATACTTTTTTACAACATAGATCATTCCTAATCCTTACATTTTGGTGGTGGTATAGTTCTTTTCCGCCATGTTCAACTGTTGGCTAGCATAAGAAATAAGAAAATCAATTTTCCCCTCTCCTGGTTGAGCTAGTATACATCTGATGGAAAAATTGAAAGCATCTACATGTATGTGGAATATCTTATTCCAATCTCGCACTTTCAATATTGGAGTTGAAGTGAGAGCTTGCTTAAGCTTCATGAAAGATTCTTCACACTCATCAATCCATTCAAAGTGAGTAATCAAGCTATACATGGGTTTTGAAATTATAGCATACATGTAAATGAAACGTCTGTAATATCCACAATGTCCCATGAAGGCTTGATCCCCCTAAACTACTGTCAGTCTAGGCAAATCAGCAATAACATGAATTTTATCCATATCAGTAGCTATGCCATTTTTAGACACTATATGTCCAAGAAATTTTCCTCGTCTACCAATAAATGTGCACTTTTGAGAATCTAAGCAAATCCTATCTATAAAGTCTATATTTTTTGAATACCTTTTTGAGGTGTTCAAAATGATCAGCCTGGATTGATGAATGTACGCATAGATCATCTATATATACTTCTAAGAAATTCCTAAGATATTCTTTAAAAGCATGGCTCATCAATCTTTGAAAGGTGGAAAGAGCATTAGTTAACCCAAAATGCATAACCCGATACGCAAAAATACCCCATCTGTTGCAACGGAAGTTTCATGCTGATCTTTTGGGTCAACCAAAAGTTGATTGTATCCCAAAATCCATCTAAAAATATATAAGCTTCTTTACCTGCAACTTGTTCTAAAACATGCTCAATGATTGGAAGAGGAAAGTTGTCTCTGATGGTAGTTGCATTCACTTTTTTAAGATTGACACACACCCATAGTTTTTTTTTTTTTGGATACTACCACAATTGGAAACACCCAATATGTGCATTCAATTTCAAATATGATTTCGGCCTCCTTTAGCTTTTCAATATCTTCTTTGATCTTCCTAGCAAATGTTTTATTATATGTGCATGGCCTTTGTCTACTTGGTTTTGCATGGTCTCTCATGGGTATGGTATGTTGACAGATTTTTGGATCAACACCCTTGAGATCCTTATAAGACCAAGCAAAGATATCTTGGTATTTTTTCAATAAGCTTGATGAAAGATCTTCTTCTTGTTCTGTCAGGTCATTTGCAATGTTGTAGGCAGGTCTAGGATCTTCTCCTGGTTCAACCAGATCTATCTTTTTTGTGTTTTCAGGTCCTTCATAGGACTCGCCTTGTTTTCGTAGTTCCCTTACAGGTTGTTCGACTATGATTTTTTTAATCTTGGAGAGTATATTTCTTGTAATGGGATGGAACGCTCATTACATTTGTACCATCCTCTTTTGTGGTTTCCATTTTTGTCATATATATCTCCTTTAGAGCTTTTTTCAACTCTTGATACTTCTTTTTCTGTTCAACTCGTGTCATGGTTGAACCCTTGTCCTAGTTTTTAGGCTTTATTTGAGTTTTCTTTCTCGTTTTTCCCAATGTTCTCATCATTTCATGTTCTTTGTTTAAAGGATATCTACCAGTGATTTGGTCTTTGACACAATCATGTGCATCTATCTGCATAAAAAATTGTGTTCTACTTGAGACTGATGGCATAGGTCTAGCCTTCACGTTTTTGGTGTCTCTTTTTTGTCTATACCGTTTCTGTCTTCTCGGTTTTTGGTTTGGAAAGTCAACAAACTTTTTCTCTCCTCCTTTAATGAGCATTTTAGCTCTCACATGTTCTTTTTCTGACCCCAAAACATCTGAGGTAGCTAAATGTTCTTTTAACTCATCAGCTGCATCATAGTAGAGGTCTGAAAAGACTTGTTGAGATTTCATCAAGTCTTTGGGTTCATGAGTTTTGTCTTCAACGTGAAGGGTTGAAATCATTTGTATGGTAATTATGTCATAGCCATCCTCATTGAAAAATTGAGTAGGCATAGACGTATTTATGCATACATCCATTGTTGCTAAGATTTGAGTCTACTCAAATGGCTCAAACAAATGCTTTGGAAAGGGTTTAGGTACATAGGCTTCATCTATGTAATCCCTTTCTAATATACGTTCTTCTTGTTTAAGCTCCCATTTTCTGAAGTTCCACACATCCAAATAGGAGTGTGTTTGTTCAACCAAGATGGAAGCTTAGTTTTAGCCAAAGAGACTGAATCAAATTCTTGTATAGGTGTTTTCATGACATCTCTATAAGTGTGATATTTTCGATTAACCCTTGTTATTGATCCCACATGATTCAGGTACAAATAATCGTTTCCCCAATCTTGGATGAGTTGTACTTGTCCCATGAAAGGTCTTCCCAATATGACTTCATGATTGAGTTTCTTTCCAAAGTATACTATGGAAAAAGTGTGTTGATATTCAATCCCACAGGAATTAACTATCACTTTTTCAAGTAGTCCTAAAGGTCTTTCGATGTGTCCATCAGCCAATTGCGGTTTCATTTGAGTTTGTCTAATGGCTAGTTGTCCCTAGGATTCCCATAATGCTTTCTTGGCTATGGCTATGTCTACCTTGCTATCCAATATTTCCATGGTTTATATGTCATTAAATCTCATTAGAAGGGTGGTGTTTCCTTCTTCCCCTTTGTAATATTCTCCGACTTTGTTCATTGGAACATATCTTTTCATTGGAACATATCTTATCTCTCTGATATCCAATTCGTGTTTCAATTTTCCCAATTTTTTTGCAATTAGCCATGTTATTCCTAGCTTCTCTAGATTTTTCTGTAGATCATTCCATAAACATGGTCTCATTTTTAACAGTTCTCCTAAAGTAAGAGTGCATTGGATGGGTGTAGACATGATTGAATGGATATTGTCTACCTCTAGGGTTTGTTCCATAAGTTTTTACATGAGTGGTTTTACACACTATGAATTCATCTTCGTTATCTCCCAACTAAAGGTCAATGGTTTAGACATTTCTGAAGCTTCAAAATTGCAATCTCCATACAAGGATTGTACATCCATGTCCATATCAGGAGGTAGGTTGTCTAACCAAACTTCCTCTATAGGAGATGACTTCAAAGTTTAGTTCCCATCATTAATCTCTCTAACTTTTTCCCATAAGTGTTCTAGCCAGTCTTCTTCTACAAATGGAATTTCGTCTAAGACATCTTCGTTTTTCAGCACTATAAGTTCTGGATCTTTTGTTTCAAGGCGGGGTTCTACCACCACTTCAAATTTTTCCTTATTGGTTTCTACCACGAACTCCACAGGTTTTGCCATACTTTTGAGCTTGGGTTTTTGTTTTTCCAGTAGCTCTTGCATGATTCTTACCAAATTTTAATAAGCTTCAAGCTTAACTGCTTCCATGTCTAGAGAGGGATACTTTTTCCATTTGTTTTCCATGTTTTGTGCTGCTTTAAGTCCCACTTGGTAAGCTTCCAAGGCTGCATTAATAGGCTCAAAAATTTTATAAACCAAAATTGATCCTCTAGATTTCATGGTGGTTTCTTTGATTTCACTTCCAATTTCTTTCACCTTTTTCTGGAATAGCTTTTTTCCTTTCTCTTCGATTTTAGCCCCTTGTTTCTATTTTCTCATCTCATACCTTTTGTTTCTGCTTCTCTTGGTCTTTTGAGAGGATAGTTTTGTATTCTCCAAATCATCAGAGGAGTTATGTTTCTTTTTCTTAGCTGGGATCTGGTGATTTCCTTGATTGGAACAATCGGTTCGCTCTCAGATGAGCTACTAGGTATCACTTGGACTACATTCACTACTGTTTTATCCTTGTTTAAAGGATTTTTAGGACAATCCTTTGGGAAGTGTCCTCCCTTTTTGCAACATTGTATGAAATAAGATTCAATTGGCTTGAGGTTTTTGTCAGGATCTGGGTATTCATTTTTTCAATGATCATCTGCACCACAGTTATGAAAGTTCCCAATTCTTGGCTTAATCATGGGTCTTACCATAGGAGGTCTAACACCTTGATTAGCCACATAATACATTGGTGCAAGCTCTGGTGGAGTATAAGTCATAGGTTCTTCCATTGGTGGTGGATGTGAATTATACCAATCTCCTTCTACCATTACTGTAGATGGACTAGGCTCAGTATATGGTGTAACAGGAACTAGTGCTTGGTCTTCTATGACTCCCTTTGGATGTATGTACTTTACAGGCACTGCATTATATCCTGGATATGGAGGCTGTTGGCCCAACACGGGTTGAGGTCTTTCCATACCCATTGATGGTCTTTGAGATGGGGCCATATTAGGCTAATATCTGTACACGGGTTGTCCTTGTGATATCATAGGCACGTACTAAAAATTCCCATCATACTTTGGTCAATACTATCACTCATTGGTCTCATGGTTGGTCCGTTTACCATTGATTGCACACCATTTTTGCGGCCTAATTGGTTGTCCCTATTGAGGTATCCCTGTCCTAGTCCCCTCATAGGTGGTTTTTGCATGTTATTCATCATTTCATTCATCCTTTTGAGAATGTCTTCTATGGCTAAAAGTGGTGCTGCAACAACCGTTCCCACTTGTGCTGGTTTGGTGGATGCTGTTTTCTCCCTTTGGTTATCCTCAGGGACATCTTCTTCGTTAAAAATATCACAATTGTCTCCTAAGTCAATAGCATCTGACACACACTCTTCTAGGTTGTATGCTTCTTGCTATATAGTATAGCATGAAGGTCTTTGAAAACGAGCCTCCTAGATCTACCTTGGTCAAAATCCAAGAAGAGGAAGCTCACAACAAAAGATCTCCTCTATGCCACACTTGGGGAAAGGTAAGAGAACATGATGCTTTTATTCTCTTTGACCTTGGTTCTCATATTCACAGATCTGGCCACCAAGCTAGGAATCCAAGCCTATGCGATGGGAAATGTCCAACCCACCGATGTTTCTTTCAAGGGGCAAGAAGGTTCAATGACTCCCTTAATTGGAAAATTGACGCTCCATGTCCAAAGCTATGTGGACAAAGAGGACTTCTTATCTCTCCTCTCAACGATGAGAATCCTAGGGGCGCCATGGTTTGATCGCATGGCTGCCAATGTTAAATTCCACGAAAGGAAAATCTACTATAGGTTCAGGGAAAAAGATATGTACATAGATGCTAAGGAGTTGGGTAACACCATACCCATTGTACATACGCAAGATTTCAATAAGTCAATAAAGAGCTCTATTTCTGTGTACATGATTTTTGTTAAAGATTCTCAAAATGAACCTAATGATTTAGCAAAAGATAATATAAACAATCACAAGGAATTACAGTTGTCCAATTTTCTTAAGGGATTTCAAGATGTTTTTATTGGCGACATGCCTTGCGAACTACATCCTAAACGAGGCAATGATGGACATGCCATTGAACTTCTTCGAGGAAGTTCACCACCCAATAAAACTCCTTATAGAGTTTCTCAAGGTCAACAAGAGGAGATTATGCGGAAAATGCATGAGTTAGTTGAGAAGGGCATGGTTAGGCCTAGCTCATCTCCATTTTGTTCACCCATGTTATTCATGCAAAAGAAATACGACACACATTGTATGTGTGTCGGCTATAGAGCACTAAATAGAATCACTATAAAAAATAGGTTTCCCATTCCACGGTTAGAAGACCTATTTGATAATCTACAAGGGTCAACCTACTTCAGTAAGACTGACCTAAAAAGTGGCTACCATCAAATAAGGTTAGTTGATCAAGACATTGTAATAAAGACTGTATTTCGCACTATGTTTGGTCTTTACAAATACATTGTCATCCCTTTTAGCTTGACCAATGCACCAACCACATTAAATGTCATAATAATCAATATCTAATTCTCCTAAATGATTTTCTCATGTTAAACTGATCATTTAATATGGGGAAGTTCCAGGGGAGAAAAAGCTAGAATATTGGTTAAGTGAGAAGACCGCGGCCACAGTAGGGATCCAAAGGAGGGAAAATAGGGATCCAAAAGGGGGGCTATCTGCAAAAGATCTATGTGCAACAATGGGCTTAAAAGACCCTAAGGTTTAGCCCATTAAGACTTCCAAAATGCTAAGGTTCCAAAATTCAAAGTTTGTGTCCAAAGGTCAAACATTAGGGAAATTGGATGCTTTGCGTGTGCCCCAAAAGTCTTCATCCATCCCTACATAGGAGGGGGCAAGCCTTGCAAGTAGGGGATGAGAGAGAAGATCACACACACACACAAGCTCCCTTTACACAAAGGGACTGAGGGACACATGTCAGCTCCCTAGCCCAAATTCCCACAAGGTGTACTCAAATCCTATTGGTTGATGGCCTTGGAGGTGGAACAATGAGAACTAGGCTAGAGTAAATCTAGTTTAATTAATTTAAAAAAACTTAATAAAAGACCCAATGGGAATTAAGCTCTCTAGAAGACTATTGGATAGTCTCCCTAGGGGTCCAATGAGCATTCAACAGCCTAATGGCTTGCCTGATTCCTATTGACCAGGAGGGAAAGGGGTCCAATGAGAGTTTAGTTGCATCTATTAATTACCTAAATCTCTCACAAAAGGATAAATGGGGACACGTGTCATAAGGCTATCACTTATGCTGCTTAATGGCCATTGGCTAAGCCTGGGGAGGTCCAATAGGATGCTGGCAAGAGCAAATAGCAAGGGGGGTCGACCAAGAGAGAGAGGGGGCTGATTTTTCAAAGGAATTATCACCTACACACTCACACTAGCTCATGTGTGGAGTAATAAGTCTCTCTCTCTCTCTCTTTTTGCAAGCTTTAATGGAAAGCTTATCACCTACTCCAAGCTTGTGAGAAGGGAGGCCTACACTAACAACTCTTGGATTTGTAATGCAAGTCCAACCAAGAGCCAAGATTCAATGCATGCTCATCTCCTTTACCATGCTAATTACTAAGCTAAGATATGATAATATGAGTAATTATGTGAGGAGATGTACATCTTTCTCGTAAGAATACTCCTTCTTCCTCTCAATCTACTCTCATACCCCGCTAGCTCTCACCATCTTTGAAGGTGTGTGAGATATTGGGTCTGAGACCGTGAGGGAATTGATGTTGTGTTTGATAAGTGTTTTTCTTGGTGCATGAAGTTTCCATCTTCATTGCACTATCTAGTATTGAAGGAACACAAAGAATTGTATTGTAAAATGTCTCTCTTGATGGGAGAAACCATAATACAAAGCCTTTTGGAGGGGGGACCGGATCCATCTAAATCCGGTTCTCAACTGTTGCCAATAGCTTAATTTCTCTCTCTTTTGAAGTATTGTTCATGCTATCTAACAAGGTGTTATGCTTTTGTTGCTCTCTCCACCCAAGCACTCTTGTTATTCTCATTAGGAATCTATTCTAATGAAATGCTCACTATGTTCATGATAATTTCCGCTACACACAAGTTATTAAGCCATTCACCACCCCTTTTCTGTGTGTTACCGCTCTTACAGGAACTGGTTTCTGGACCTTCACCTTAGTAGCCGTAGGAACAGGTGTTTCTAGACACTGAGCCGCAAAATGTCCATACTTACCATAAGTATATCAATTCAAACTTCGACCTTGGAAATTACCACGACCCTGGCCCTGGAGAGTACCCCCTTAGTACCCACCGTGCCCCGTACTAGTACCACTGATACTTGATTTCTCTGTTTGGGGTACACTGGTAGTCTCCACTCTTACTAGTTCAACATTGGTAAATGCCACCACAAACATATCTTTTCCCTTTTTGAAATGATGAATACAAATACCACAGTTGTTCCAGAGATGGCCATAGGCTTTGCAGTAAGTACACTATGGGCATTCATT
Organism: Adiantum capillus-veneris; assembly: GCF_014529385.1. Classification (NCBI taxonomy): domain Eukaryota; kingdom Viridiplantae; phylum Streptophyta; class Polypodiopsida; order Polypodiales; family Pteridaceae; genus Adiantum; species Adiantum capillus-veneris. Next base: position 127,861,977 of record NC_140949.1, read on the forward strand.
GGAAACATGATCTTTGGATTTACACTTTGAATATCAGGTTTTCATTCTTCTTACTGGTTTTCTAGTCTGGCTAATTTTAGCAGTCTTCCGGGCCATCTCATAAATCTTCCTACAACAAGACCTATTCTTAGTCTTGTCTTTGCTCTTGTCTTCCAAGCTACTTTCAGAACTACTAAAGGTCTTACTGGAATTGGAATTGTCAGTAGAAGTAGTGCTACTACTACTGGACCTCCTCTTCTTATGATTCCTTTCCTTCCTAGCCTACTGTTCCAACTTTAAGGCCCGCTGCACTAAATCATTTAATTTCTTTGTTGGGGTAGGCACCTCTTGTTCTTGAAGCTTTTTGCTACGGAAACCATATAGAAACCATGCTCGCAACCACTTCTCTAATGGTGGTTCCTGCAGCTGCCTAGTCAGCTCCTTGATTTTTTAAACATAACTTCTGACTAATAATTTCCTTTGCCTTATTTTATCCAAATCACAGAGGATATCCTCATCTCCTATATTATCTAAATATTCCAGCCGGAATGCTTTGATCAGTTTGTTATAGGATCTGAGTTGACAGGCTGGATAATGGTAGTACCACTTCCTAGCTACCTCCTTTAATGTTTGAGGAAAGTATTCCCCCCAGTCATCTTCATCAATATTTTTCAAGTCAGCATACTGTTCAAAGGCTTGGATATGAACATCTGGGTCATCTCTCTTTCCTCCTTTGAGCATTGGAAAAGAATTTTTTAATGAAGAGGTGTAACATTGTGATCAACATCATTTTTGCTTCTTATCTCCTTAGGAACCTGACTCCTTCTTGAAGGTTTCTTATAATGGTCTGTGTCTGCATCCCAATCAATTTCTTCCTCTGTCTCAATTTTTGTCTCCTTTCTAGCCCTTTGATAGGAACTCTGGCGACTACCTTTACTTCCTCTGGCTCCTTCATCCCTTGTGTGGTTCGAGAACTGCTGGCCTTGCGTTCTGCCTGCTCAGCCCTTCTTCGTCTGGACTAGCATGACTAGCATGTCTGCCCTTCTCCTTAGCATGACTAGCATGACTGCACTCCTCCTGAGCAGCAGTCTCAACCACCGGTTCATTCTTAGGATTAGAATCTCTTTTTGACACCTTAGGAATAGGGTCAACGTGGTAGGATGGTTTACGACCACGGTTGGATTTGGGTGCCATAACTTTAGTTGAAAATTCAAACTGGGAGAAGAGTCTTCTGGCCAATGAGCAACAGCTCTAGCCACCATGATTGCCAAAATGGAATTGGAGCTGATCTCTTTAGATAGCTGATTCCAGTGTTAGAATTTACAGCTACTGGTAAGTCGTCAGTTCATTCGCTGAAAATGGAATAGAAGATAGAAACTGAACTGGAATAGTTGACTGAACTGAAATACTCTATTGGAACAAGGAACAGATTGAATGACTGAAAAAGTGTTTCAGATTCAGATTTAGTGTTTATAATGAATGAGTACAAGGTGTACTGACTGAAACACAATCGATTACTGTAGTAATGATTACAGAGTAGAATTAAAAGTTGAATGATTGTAGCTCAAGATCAGCTTGGGTAACTAGACCAAAAGACTAAGAGTGAGGAGTCAAAAGAGAGATAGCCCAATTACAATGCAGACAAGCCCCCAATCACAATGTAATTCAGCCCAATTACAATGTAATCGGTCCTATCTATAGCCTTTCGTAGTTACTGTGGTAACTGTCGTGGTAATTACTGACCGATCTATCCTTCGGCTTCAGGAGACAGTTCCCACCTGTTGAGACTGTCTTCACCTTCTACACTCATGAAATTTTTTTGGCTGAGATTCGAGCGGTAGATAGCTGAGACATAGACAACCACTTTTCCCAAAAGAACCAAATGCAAAAAAAGTTGTGAAAAGTGGTCAAAAGAGCCAAAAAGAGAACATTGTCAAAACTGTGACAACAAACTATAGAAGTCAGTTTTGGTGGGACAAAATTGATCCAAATTCGAAAAGATTTGTGGAGAAAGCTACAAACATCATAAGCTATTAGCACACCAAAAAATTAGATCCAAAAGTGGTGGAACATGGATCGCAATCCATGTACCCCTGATAAATTCTTGGACAAAAATGTTTCTAGCTTGTAGCATAGACCATTGTGAACAGTCCCCAAAGAAATTTTGTCAAAAAAGTTCAAAAAGTGGGTAAAAAGAGTCAAAAACTGTTCAAAGAGGAAGACCCTAAAACAGACCTAGGGATTGACTTTTGCCTAGCCTAAACAAGTCGCCAAATCACACAAAAACTACATAGCTAGCATAAGGAGACCAAGGGGAAGTTGTGTGTCAAGTCTCATTGCAATCTGACACATAGGTACATGGATCACGATCCATGTTCCTTTGTCACAAACTGATACCATATTTGCACCATAGCTAGAGGACATCACAAGAAATCTAGTGGTCTTCTCAAAACTGAATTTGGATATCAAAAACCAAACCAAAAGACCAAAACTGCCAAGTACTCTGACAAAGTGCCAGAATTGACCTAACTTTCAATCCAGAGGTCAATTTAAAGAAAAAATGATACCATAGGATCTACTAATCATGCTGACTTTGATGGTACCAAGAGAAGTCAATTAATTTGGGCTCCAAACATGGATTGCAATCCATGTACCCATAATAATAGCTTAACCTGAAATTTTTCGAATTAGTAGTGCACACATAAGGAAATATATGTCTAAGTCTAGTTTTGGAAAAAATTGATCAAAACAGGTGACAGATTGAAAACCACAGTGCAGACCTACTATTGGCATTTGGCCTGTCAAAACAAGTCCAAATCCAAAAAGATTTGAGATTTATCCTGCGGACATAGTCAAGAACAAACTCCTAAGAGGACAAGTCTAGATGTGGTTGAACATGGATCGATCCATGTACCTCAACCTCAAAATTTGCTGAAAATTGGTATATAGTCTGCATATGACCTTGTCTACACACATGCAAAATTTGGAGAAAAAAATTTGACAGAGAAACATGGATCGCAATCCATGTACCTCAGCATAGTGGGGATATCTGACTTGATGATATTGTAGACATACTTCACTACATCCCAAATCTCAAGTTTGAGCTAAAAATACCTTCTGAAAACCAAGATACAACCCAAAGTTCCTGTGTTCTGGTCCTGGAACTGTTTTGAGTGCTGTTTAAAGTGCAGTTCATTAAAAGTGCTCTAACTTTTGATACACAACTCCAAATTGAGTCAGGTATAGCTAGGAAGATAGCTTGCGGGCAATAGCACACACCTAGAATTGATTTTTAGAGTTGAATTTTACCAGGTTTCCTAAATGCAAACTTTTAGGGTACCTAGAACCACTTTCCAGAAACCAAAAAAGTCACAAAGACCTAATTTTTGAGAGACAAACGAGACAAACTAAAAGCGAATAGGCGAAAGGAGAAAACAATTTTGGAAACTGAACTGAATCAAACAAAAGAATAGCTTAGACAAGAGCAAGAAACCAAGAAAAATGCAAAGGGACCTAAATAGTCAAAGACTAACTCGGGAGGTTCAGTCTTGGTCGACAAAATATTTGAACCTTTGGATGCGATCTTGAAATCTTATGATGCGAGGTTGAAGACCAACCAAAACCAAGAGGATAGATGGGTGATGTATCCTCATCTAGGATATGAAAAAGAGAGGTTGCAACTGTGCAAGGAGCTCATCCAAACGGCCCAAGCTCTTATGGAACCACATGTTCTAGATGCTCCAAAAACGGAGGTGCTAATGCGCGAAAAAATCTAGGAATTGGAAAGTCGTGGTTTTGTAAACAAAGAGGAAGATCCAAGAGTTGAGGCACCTTTAGATACAAGGGAAGTAGCCAATACCACCGATGGGGTGGATTCACAAGCAGTAATGCCAATTCCGAAGATAGAGGAACTGTGGCCACAATCCTTATGGGAATCGATCTTAAACCAAAAAGATGGTAGTGCTACTTTAAAAGTCAACACCTATCCCTGAGAAAAACATGGATCATGAGTTTTTCCCCGGAGATATACGATCCCTATACGGGGATGTCGGGTTTGTCACATCTGAAGAGAGCAAACCACATTCTCTACGGACTTTGCCATCTTTCGTAGGAGAACTTGAAACAACATCGGAGGTTAAAATGGTACCTTCTCAATGGAAAGCCACACCAAAAATGATGGATACCAAGAGCTTGTATGAATTTATGTCTTCTCCTATACAATGCACGCTTTATCTCTTAGAGCTACTAAAAATTAGACCGCATCTATGGAGCCAAATGGGAAAAAACCTGGAAAACATGGGGTTGAAAATCCCTTCACATGATCAACTTGCGAACAAAAACATGGATGACACCTTGCCTAAGAAGCCACAGACAAAGCCAGTACTAGTAAATAAGGTGGGTGATTATTGTGAAGTCAAAGAAGGAAACGCCACCTTACCACTTGAGTAAATATGTAAAGACGGTCGCTATATTAGATAGTGGGGTAGAAATTGCCATTGCAACCAAAGAGATATGGAAAAAGGGGGAAAAGCCTACTCTTACAAAAACTTGAATGAAACTACAATTAGCAGATGGATACGTGGAGAAACCAATAGGAAATTTAGAACAAATCATTGTATCCTCGTGTGGCATTGAGTATGAGTACACCTTTGCCATAATGAATTTTGACAAGAGTAGAAGCGTTGATATCATAATTGGCAGACCATTCATGCGTCAACTCAAAATGGTACAAGATTGGGGATATGACTATATGTACTTAAGCCACAAGGAAATTACTACAAAAATCAGTGTCAAAGATCATAGTGATCGAGATGTAGAACGAACTCTAGGGGAAGAATTAAACTCCACAACTGATTTTGAAAGCAAAGCGCATATTTGGATGTATGGAGCTCTTGAGAGTGGAAGTCTTAGAAAGGAAGATTTCATCCTAGAGCGTTCAGTAGAAGATGAGGCATATGTACTAGAGCCATTTCTAGAGGAGTTATTTGAGCCCTTTGGATGGGATGAAATAATGTTGACTCTTGATGTCTACGTAAATGAGGTGACATACACCAAATTTTGTGATGAAGATGGCTATGATATAACTCCCTTATTTACGATAAAGGTGTTAAAGGAAGCTAATGAAGTTTGTGAGTGTGAAAGAAAAAATGGTGAGATAGATAGATACATCATGGAGCATGATGCCAGAGTGCAAATGAAGGAAGCAGAGCAACCACAAGAATATGTCATCATTGACATACCTAAAGAATCGACAAAAGATGTTTCAAATAAGTTGACTCCAAAAAAGCGCAAATCAAAGCAGATGAAGGAGAAAAGATTCCAAGTTCATCAAATGTTCAACAAACTCAAGATCAAAACAAGAACAAGGACAAGGAAGAAGATCGATTGTCTCCTACGATGATCAACTTGAGCATATGCGGAGAAACAGGACTCAAAATCACATGTTCAGCTGTGATAAATCCAGAAGAAACATAGAATCTAATGTCTTATGATATGTGGATAATGATGGGGAAATCTCCAATCACAAAGCTAGAGGAGATAGTGTACACAAGTTCAACAACAGTGATTCCTAGCTTTGGCATGGCAAAAGATGTACTCAAATTGAGTATCGAGGAGTATAAAGATACTTTCCACATAATCTACTCCCATCACATCAAAGAGAGTCTTGTCCTGATAGAAAGATGGAGGAACATCTTCTTTTGACAACAATCAAAAGCTTCAACAACAACAACAGTAAGACTCCATGAAGCTTCTCAAATCCATGTAGAGAAGAAATCACCAACCATCACAAAAAAAGGTAAAACAAAGGTAAGCATTGAAGTATATCAACCTCGTAAGAGGACTTTACCTTCAACGAGCCTACATCAAACTATCAACGAAGCTTCTACATCAAGAGCCACACCATCAACAATGCAATGGAAACCGAAAAAAAAAGTCTATCAACCCAAAGTTTCCATCACATCAAAGCATTAGGAAGAATCCAAAGAGAATCAACCAAGAGTAATTATCCAAAGAGCACATCTAAGTCAAAGACCCAGTTTGGATACATGAAGCACAAGTTCAGCCTCAACAACAAAAGGTGACAGGGTGGGTAGCATCAAATGAGTCAATCACTTCTCAGGGATACTTCCAAGGAGACACTAATGTTTGGGCCAAAAAGCCTAAAGTAATAGCTTGGACCTACTCACCTCAACCAAAGAGTTCTAAAAGGAGCAAGATGCGCTATAAATGCAAGACAAACAACTCAACCAGGAGAAAGAACTACCATGAAAGGCAAAAGCAAAAATCAAAGCAGCAAGAAATGCGACTATTTTGGGGACCAAAGTCAGACATCGGCCAAGCTACCCAACACAAACAGGTGAAGCAATGGATGATTCCAATCAAGATACTCAAAGAACAAGGATTTTATGAAGGTAACACTCAAATATGGTACCAAAAGTTGTAGCTCAATTTGGAACAACCAAGAGAAATCAGGCAGCACAAGTTTCTGTCCAAAAGCAAGCAAAGACAACCAACATCCACCAATAAAATCCAAATGCAACCAAGGCTATTGCAATCTCTAGATGGATACCTCATCATCAACTCCAAAATCAAGGCTTCTACAAAGGAAATCATCAAATATGGATACTAAAGCCTAGTGTCAATTAAGCCAAAGCAGAAGAGAAAATTCCAAAGACGGTCACACAAGGACCAAAAACAAGATGGGTTCCGAAATTGCTAGTGGAAACTCAAACACAAAGAGCCCACACACATCAACAATCACTTCTCATGGGAGATCAAGCAAAGGTTGCATCAATCCCTACAAGATTTGAAGGACTTGTTTCACAAAGAAATGTGAAGAGGAGCCAAAATTTACCAACCTCTCGACAAAATGGTGGCATCCAAAGACCAATACAATGGAAGAGTCTTAAATTTCCAGAACGGATGGAATTGGGTTTCTGGCCTTGAACAAGTAAGTCCAAGTAGCCATTAAAAATACATGGCATAAAAGTCAGAGTCGGGCAACTAAGCCACTAAATGAGCGAGGTGTTAGTCCCAAACATTCATGTAATATTATGTATGGCCTGAGCGTCTTAGCTATTCTAGGTACCTCTCAAGTTGGAAGATTTGAGCAAAATAACATTGTGTCGCTCATGCTGATATAGGTGAGCATAAGAGTCAAAAGTCATTGTAGTATAGTGGTAAGTGAAGGAGGAAGTCCAGAAGACACTCACACACTCAACACAGTGAGGTATGAGCGGAGAAGCTTCTACATCAAAAACCCTTCTTGGAAACATGGAAGCTATTGAGACATCCTTTTATGTCACATGTGCTACATTTATTCCTTGAAGCACCCATCAACTCCATCTCTTACACTACATGATTTTGTTTCTCCCAAGCACTCACCTTGCATGACAGGTACTTCAAGTCCAAATGCTCAACTCCAATAAGAGCATATACTAAAGGTACTTTTTTCCCACCGGGTTTTATCCCTTTGGTCATCTAGGTTTTAAGACCCTAATCTAGAAACTCTCATCATTGACTTCTTGTATATATTACTTCTACATCAACAATAAGGACCAAATCAATCGACAATGACTTGGAGAAAACAATGCAGGTCTACAAATGCTTATCAAGAGAATGTTTTATCTCCTCCAAGGTTGACAACAAAGTTGCACCAAACAATGGCAAGTCAAAGAAGTCATCAACAACCATCAAAAGTAGCTCACATTGTACTTCAACATTGGTGAACTCTTGCAGACAACTCAAATTACAGTGGACATGGAAAGCATACCCATCATAAAGTCCACTCTACAAAGAGGATTGGTTCTATAAACTTAGAATCATTACCATCCTTCTTCATGGGTGGCCACGAATGGCAACAAAGAGGCGAATGCACAACAAGAAGAAAAGTTTCCTCAAAAATAAAAGATCAAATCACGTATCAACAACACGGCAGCTATGCATCACTCAAGGAAGGGGGGAGCGTCATCAACGATAACGCACTTCCCAAGCTAAAGACCAACCTTGAAGACAAAGCTTAAGACAACCCTATGACAAGACTGCACAAGGTCGTGTCAAGGGACAACACAGATCAGGAAGGGGAAAATGTTTGAGGACACATCAAACGGGCGCCCAACTGGTCGGACATGTAGCCGGACACCACATTTGTAGTTTATTATTTTGCCGAGCTAGTGTAGGATACTCTGTGTAAATCCTAATTCCAAAGTAGCAGACAATTCCCTGAGTTGTAATTCTATCAATGACAATTGTAAAGGTACATTTGAGTCAGCCATTGACCATTTAGAATGCCCTAGGTATAAATTTCAATAACCTTAATGTGAAAGGAGGCTTATCTTTAGAAGAAGGAAGGAGCTCTGAAAACGTACGCTTAAGCTATGAGCTGCTCCAAACTTGTAATCATCGCAGCTAATGATTTGGTAATCCGTTTTTGATTCAGAAACTTGCATTGTGTTCCTCTCTCTTTGCTCTTTAATTCAAGTGTAAGAATTGTTAGTTTTGATGAGGTTTGTGACTACGTGTCTGCAAGATCTAAATGTAGATTTGAGTACTTAAATCACTGTTTATAGTCATTTTGACCAGAGGAGAGTGTTCGTAGATCAGAGGAAAATTTTCTAGACTGATCTGTTGCACTTTTCAGGACCTTTTTCTTGATGGATTGTGATTTTGGTACCTTGTTGGATTGTGACCAGACTTGGTAGGATAGTGCCTCTAGGTATCCTAGACGTCCTCCTAAAGTGTCGTTGCATTTCGAGTCCGGTCGAGTGCCGAAATGGCGTGATGACCTAGAGCTATGAGAAAGGACATAGGTAGATTTCTTTGATCATTGAGTGTTGGTTTTCTTGTTGAGTTAGTGTGTTTGCTTGTTAAGGTTCTCTTCTTGAGATTGAAGATCTCAAAGATTCTTCGTGTCCCATCCGAGTCACTTCCCTTAGTATTGACATTATGTTAGTACCAAAAAGATATGCTACACACATCCGTCGCGGCAACCCACTATCATTGGCACCATTGTGGGGATATGATCCTTAGATGGTGAGTAACCTAGTGCATATTTAGAGCATTGTTTTTCAAAGATTTGTCTCTCCATTCCATTTACACCTTAGCATTGAAGCAGCTAGACACGGGGTTTAGTGCTTGATAGAGTCTAGAAGTTCAGGACTTGCTACATCTATTCTTAAGAAGTAAAGAGGCTTGTGAGTGAGATAGCTGAGCACTAAACCCCGTGTCTAGCTGCTTCACTGCTAAGGTGTAAATGAAATGGAGACACAAATATTCAAAAAAGAATGCTCTAAATATGTACTAGGTCACTCACCATCTAAGGATCATATCCCCACAACGGTGCCAATGCTAGCGGGTCACCGCGACAGACGTCTGTAGCATAGCCTTTTGGAACTAACATAATGTCAATACTCAGGGAAGTGACTCTGATGGGGCACGGAGACTCTTTGAGATCGTTAATCTCAAGAAGTGAACCTTAACAAGCAAACACACTAACTCGACAAGCAACCAACACTCAATGATCAAAGAAATCTACCTATGTCCTTTCTCAAAACTCTAGGTCATCACGCTATTTTGGCACTCAAACGGACTCGAAATGCAACGAAACTTTAGGAGGATGTCTAGGATAGCTAGGGGCACTATCCTACCAGGTCTAGTTGCAATCCAACAAGGTACCAAAATCACAATCCATCAAGAAAAAGGTCCTGAAAATTGCAAGAGATCGGTCCAAAAAGTTTGCCCTATGGTCTAGGAACACTCTCCTATGGTCAAAATGACTATAAACAGTGATTTAAGCACTCAAATCTGCATTTACAGCTCACAAACATGTATTCGCAAACCTCATCAAAATTGACAATGCTTACACTTGAATTAAAGAGCAAAGAGAGAGGAACACAATGCAAGTTTCTGAATCCAAAATGGATTACCAAATCATTAGCTGTGATGATTACAAGTTTGGAGCAACTCGTAGCTTGAGCATACGTTTCAGAGCTCCTTCCTTCTTCTAAAGATAAGCCTCCTCTCACATTAAGGTTATTGACATTTATACCTAGGGAATTCTAAATGGCCAGTAGCCGGCTCACATGTACCTTTATAATTGTCATTGATAGAATTACAACTGAGGGAATTGACTGCTACTCTAGAATTAGGATTGACATAGAGTATCACTACACTAGCTGAACAAAATAATAAACTACAAATGTGGTATCCAGCTATGTGTCTGACCAGTTGGGCGCCCGTTCGATCTATCCTCAAACAATGACCATAAATTCATTCAGTAGATACTCAATTACCTCATTGAGGAAATGAGTTCCCCTATCACTGACAAGTTCTAGTGGAAGTCCATATCTTATGAATACATTCTCATACAAGAATGTGGTTGTGGTTCTGGAATCATTCTTTGTGGTTTCCTTTGCCTCTGCCCACTTGGTCAAATAGTCCATAGCTACAATGATATATTGAGCTTGAGTTCTATAACAAGGTGGTTGTATTGGTCCAACAAAATCTATACCCCATTTTGCAAAAGCTCTAGCCCCTATCATTGGTCTTAAAGGCATGATATCTACCTTTGTTGGCATTTTTGCTCATTGGCAGGCATCACATCTTTGAACATATTCTTTGGCATTTGCAAAAAGTGTTGGCCACCCTATGCCTGCCATTAAAATTTCTCTAGCAGTGGTTTCAATAGAAAAGTGACCTCCGGCTAATCCAACACGTTCTTGTTCTAGAATGGGTATGTATTCATCTTCATTTTCATATAGAGATGAAAATGTTGATCTTTTCCTCTCATATAGAATTGGTTTTCAATAAAAGCATAGTCTCTTGCTTCAGTTTCAATAGCTCTTTGGTGGAGTTTACTCATATCCTCCGGAAATGTTTTGCTTGATAAGTAAGTAGCTATATAGTTACTACACTTAGGAACGAGTGAGATTGAAATAACGTCACATGAGGTACGAGTGTTTGTTTCTGGTATTGAAGACAATCTTTCACAAATGAGTGAACATCACTCCTCATGGCTCGCCAAAATACTCCAAGTCTCAAGATCCATTGCATAGTTTGGTCTTCCGCAAAGTGAAGTCCTACTATGGTAATATGTGCTTGATTTAGGTATTGGGTTTTCTCCTCATTATTAATATACAAAAGAAATATTCCATCTCAATTTGTTTTGTATAGCTGTTGCACTTTTTTTTGGCCAAGGGCATGGGAATTTTGACAGATAAAGAGAACATTTGCATGAGATATTGAGCACTTGAAGCGAGCTTGAAAGGTTGTTTTATTATAAATATCCATGATGATACTCTCACTTGATTTTCCTTGAGGAGTTGTTTTGACAAATTACCACATGCTTGGAAATATTCTTATAAATTCCTCAACCTTGAATAAAGATCAAGATCAATCACTTCTAGAAGCGTACCATGGAAGCCGGTCAAGACTTTGAAGAGGATGGTCGCCAATGGCCGATTATTGTTTTTTTCCATATCATCTATGATTTTATCGTACTGTGTGAGTGAGAGAGTGTGTGTGTGTGTGTGTCAAAGGGAGTTCAGAGAAGCCCTTGTCAAATATTAAAAGAAAGTGCTTTAATATCCTTGTTTAATGTGATGTGGGGAGGGTGCTGAAGCTGTGAAGAGGAAGGCACCATCGTATGCAGGCCATCTGAGGGGTGGTGGGTAATGGAGAGTCGGCAGGGGAGATGGTCGAGGGCTCTGCCCACCCACGATAGGGAAGGTGTCGAATGAGAGAGAGACAACCAAAGCCGAGTGTGAATGGGAGTGTTTGAAAAGGATTGCTTAAATGGAAAAATGTGATTTGATGTTTTTTCTTTACGTGCTGAGACGAGGGGTGTCAGGGGATTATGAAGGGGCGGCTCTGAATGCCATGCACTGGGGGGGGGGAAAAAACACCGAATTGAATGGGTATGGACAACAAGGCTGAGGGGGGATCCTAGTGCATGGTGGCATTTTTTTTGGTAGCCATGGCCATGCAGAGCTGAGTAGAGAGAGAGAACAACACTCTGTGGGCTATCAAGAGATGCGAGCATGAGAGAAGGGGGTGTGTCGATTAGGATACCACAGCCTTTTTTGACTACACCATGGATGAGAGAGAGCATCATCTGCAAGCTACCAAAATCGAGGAGAGAGAGAGAGAGAGAGAGAAAGAGAGAGAGAGAGAGAGAGAGAGAGAGAGAGAGAGAGAGAGAGAGAGAGAGAGAGAGAGAATTTGATACATGTTTTGGCATATGATTTAGCCGCACTTACACTGTTTAGGCTCCTTGTTTTGGGCGTGAGCGTAGCATATTGCTTGAGCTCTGTAGTCTTTTCTAGGTTTTTCTTGGCTTGGGCCAGCTCCATGGCCCAGGCATAGAAAAATATCTATCAGTGGCATGCCCGATGGGACCCAACTTCTAGAGTTTTTGCTTAAGCAAAGTACCCGCAATTCCCAGAGATGGAGCTTGTTTTTTTCTTTTTGGGTATACCTGACTTTTAAGATTGTTTCTTTCCTCGTAGCCATTTGGGATGCTTGCATATCCAAGCGGGAGGATTCCAAAAAAAGGGTTATTTACTGTCTGTTGCTACCCAGACCTTGAGCATTGATGATGATGTTGGTGAGCCTTTAGGTTTTTATGGAATTTGGGATGAGTTTTTAGGCCATTTGAGCGATGAAGTGGATGAAGATGAGGGTATTTTACTTGAGAATATTGCTTCAAGAGATGTGATGAGAGAGAATGCAACTCTTGACGAGTGCATTTGGGATGGCTTTTTAGCCAATCTAGTTGAGTATGCCACTTCTGGCCAATGTCTTCTTGAAGAGGAGAATATTGACCTACCTCTTCTTCTTTCTCACCCACCCACCCTAGTTGAGGAGGTGCCATATGGGGGGTTTGCCACTTCTTTTGAGCATGTTGATGATGAGATGCAGCCTTTAGAAAGGGTGGCATTTGTGCCAACAGTTAAGCCATTTATTGTAGTCACATATTTTGAAGAAGATGTTGTTCTTATTGAGGATGTGCTTGATGCTTCTAGTTTTAGTTCTCTTGATGTTTCTGATGATAATATGGCTACCATTGACAATGTTCTTAAGAAAGAGAAACTTGATCCCCAAGAGAGACATATTTATCAATGGATTGTCAAGTTGACACCCTATGATGGAGCTGGAGCTGATGCAACTGATTCTCATTTATTGCAATTTGTGCAAGCTTGTTGGGTTGAGGGTTATGACAAGCTTGATGAACTTATGCGGTTCTTTCCTGCCTTTTTGACTGGTGTAGCTAGGCAGTGGTACCATAGTATGATGCAACATTCTCCACATTTGATGCAGACTTGGGATGGCGTGGGTAGAGCTTTTGTTGATAGATTTTCCCCTATTCTGCCTTCTAATTTAGCCTTTGGGAGCCTGTTAAACTTATTCCAAGAGAAGAGTGAATCAATTGTTGAGTATGTTGGTCGTTTTCAAGCATTCAAGAGTAAGCATTGTGATCCCTATTGTTTTGCTAAGAGGGTTTTATTGGAATGTCTTATTAAGGGAATGTTGAGGGATATCCAACTCCATGTGAGGTTGTCAGATCCAAATGCACTTGAGGATGCATATGCATGAGCTAGGATTGTGGGGGAGGCCTTTGAAGCTACCGCCCTAGCAGTCCAATGGAGGGTAGCCTTGAAAGTTGAGTGCTACCAAAGAGAGGCTTGTTTGAATGCTATGGCATGTGATCCTATTGTTCCTATTGCACCATCCCTCACCCCAACACCTTTGCAAACTAATGAGTCACTTGAGGAGTTGTTTTGACAGATTACCACATGCTTGGAAATATTCTTATAAATCCCTCAACCTTGATGACTAAAGATCAAGATCGATCACTTCGGGAAGCGTACCATGGAAGTCAGTCAAGACTTTGAAGAGGATGGTCGCCAATGGCCGCTTAATGTTTTTTTCCATATCATCTGTGATTTTATCTCCTGTGTGAGTGCGAGAGAGTGTGTGTGTGTGTGTCAAAGGGAGTTCAGAGAATCCTTTGTCAAATATTAGAAGAAAGTGCTTTAATATGCTTGTTTAATGTGATGCGGGGAGGGTGCTAGAGCTGTTGAGAGGAAGGCACCATCGGATGTAGGCCATCCTAGGGGTGGTGGGTAATGGAGAGCTGCCAGGAGATATGGTTGAGGGTTCTGCCCGCCCAAGATAGGGAAGGTGTCAAATGAGAGAGAGACGGAGAAGTTGAGATAGGCCATTCGAGATAGTCCATAAGGGAGAGAGAGGATGAGGCTTAGATACGAGCCTCGATGCAGGCCAAACCGAGTGTGAACGGGAGTGCTTGAGAAGGCTTGCTTAAATGGAAAAAGGTGATTTAATGTTTTTTTCTTTACGTGCTGACGAGGGGGTGTTGGGGGATTATCAAGGGGCAGCTCTGATGGGGGGGTGAAAAAAACACCGAGTTGAATGGGTATGCACCGCGAGGCTGAGGGGGGATCCAAGTGCACGAAGGAGTTTTTTTTTGGCAGCCATGGCCATGCAGAGCTGAGTAGAGAGAGAGAACAAATCTTTGTGGGCTGCCAAGAGATGCGAGCATGAGAGAAGGGGGTGTGTCGATTAGGGTACCACAGCCTTTGTTGACTACACCATGGACGAGATAGAGCATCGTTTGCAGGCTACTGAAATCGATCATGGAGAGAGAGAGAGAGAGAGAGAGAGAGAGAGAGAGAGAGAGAGAGAGAGAGAGAGAGAGAGAGAGAGAGAGAGAGAGAGAGAGAGAGAGAGAGAGAGAGAGAGAGAGAGAGAGAGAGAGAGAGAGATAGATAGATAGATAGATAGATTTTATTATCGTCCTCGGAGGTCAAATATGACCTATGGGACCAAAGTTACATGTGATGTAGTATGTGTATGGCTGATGAGTGACTCTCGATGCTCCAAAATTGTAGTGATGAGAGTGGCAATGGAGAGCCCACACTTTGGCTGGGAGAGGAAAGTGTGTAGGTCTAAGTTATGGTTGAAAATGTGAGAGAAGCAAGTTCGGATGTGATCAAAAGCTGAGCACTCTAGTAGTGTGTGGTACTCAGACTCTCGAACTTGCAGTGAGCATAATGTGCACAATCGATTTGACTCTTCTCCATTGCCCCAATGCCCTATCTCGCATCGAAGGAAATGGGAGCTAAGCCGAGTTGCTGCGATAGTGCGTATCGCGGACAAGGGAATAGGCTCAAGCATGTAAGTGTGAGTACGGTTTCCTCTCTCAGCGAAGAACATGGTTTTGTAGTTGGGGGCAATATAGGTGGTGTAATGTATGAAGCGTGACCCACCGGATTTCTCCCAAGCCGTAATACATTGGCGTTGTAGAAAAGCTTCATTCACTTGAGAGTCAATTGAAGCATCATGTAGCAAGTGTAATGCATCCCATCTCCCAAACCACTTCTTTATGTCTTGCATCCATCCCGTGCTCAAGATCTTGCTTTTATGCGTCTTTTGAACTTTTTTGCTTGCTTCCCATGCAATTGTAGGAAGTCGATGTGAGGGGTTTTGACGCATCTTTATCATGTACTCCACAACCCTTTCCATGCCCATAACCTCAATTGGAAGAGATCCCGACTCAAGAAGTAGGAGCATATATGGTGTTTGTGTCTTAACTTGGAGAAAGTTTGTAAGAAAACGCTTTTGGACATTCTCAAACTCTTTCCAAGTAGACTTTGAGATGCTCCCGCCCCACACTTCAACTCCATAAAGAAGAACCGGTGTCACCAATGCATCAAAAAGATACTTCTTGAGAACCCAACACTTGATGTTTCCCGCATTACACATGTTCTCAAATGCATAATATGCTCTCTTTCCCGCTTCCAAACGACGCATAGCACATTCATGCCACTTGTGATTGGATGGAACCTCAAGGCCAAGGTACTTAAAGCTCTCAACAACTTCAAGTGTCTCGTTGTTGTACACAATGCATGGCTTCTCCTTATGGTTGGTTTTCACAAGCATAACCTTTGTTTTGGATTCATTTACAATCAGCCCACTATGCAAGCAAAAGTTCTCAAGGACAACCATAAGCTTTTGTGCATCTTCTAAAGTGTGTGCTAGAAGCACTACATCATCCGCATACAACAAAAGCATGATTACCGCATTGCAAATAGTGACCTCTTCAATGCCTTCTTCTTGCATAAAGTCAAGTACCATTTGTTCCAATTGATCGATGCATAGACCAAAGAGAGTTGGTGACAATGGACATCCTTGTTTAACCCCAATAGTGCTTACAAAAATTTCTGAAATTTCTCTTCCCATGCGCAATTGACAAATCACCTTCTCATAGATTCAAGAAACCGCAAGCATAAACTCACTTGGCACTTGGAGTTCTTCCATCCTTCTCCACAAATTGTTACGTGGAATCATATCAAAGGCTTTCTTAAAGTCCACAAAACAACAATACAATCGCTTGCCTTTCAACCGACTTTCCTCCATGAGAACACGAAGAGTGACAAGATGATCAATGGTGCTATGGCATCGACGAAAACCCGCTTGTCCCTTTGCACGCTTGTCATTCTCTTCAGCCCAATCACTCAATTTCATTTCCATTATGCACCCAAAAAACTTTGCCATAAGAGACCCAATCATTATAGTCCGGTAGTTGCTTACATTCTTTACATCCCCTCCTTTATGCAAAGGCTTAACCCAATTAGTACTCCAATCATAAGGCATACCATGTTGAAGTGCAAGGTTGAACATATCACACATCCACTCATGGGTAAAATCTCCCGTCCATTTGATCATCTCCGGCTTGATACCTTGAAGATCTCCCGCTTTGCGAGTGGCCAACTTTTCAAGCCCACCGCATACATCCTCAATAGTAAAAAAAGACGGCATACATGGGAGTGAACCATAAAATGACATTTTTTCAGTATTTTCTTGCTCATATAATTCCCTACAATGTGTGTACATATCCACTAGACTCAAGTTACCAAAATTCTCAATCCGCTTGCCTCTCAAGTTTCTCCAAAATCTTCCACATGCATGTGGCTTTTCTTGGACTTGAAATTCTTGTTGCTTTACTTCCCATCTTCTTCTCTTCTTTTGAATCAATGCCTTGTATGTATGCAAATGACTTTGATAGTTGTCTTTGTCCATAGTTGCATCAAGCTTTATCAAGGCCTTTCGAGCATCTTGAAATTCTTTATCAAACCACCTTTTGTGTGATCTATCTTTGTTGATACCATGGAGATGCTTTATGGCAAAGCATTCTTCCGCACAAGAACAAATAGCTTTTTTGAAAGCTTCCCATTTAGTTTCCAATGGTGCATCACATTGAAGCTTTGTCATCCATAATTTTTGCTCAACCATTTCAATGTACATTGGTGCCTGTTTGAAATCCATACATAGTGATAACTTCTCTTTCCTTTGGCTGAGATTATCATGCTTAGTTGCTTCTCCACATGAAAGGTCAATACATAAGGTGCGATGGTCGGATTCCGGGGTCCATTGACCAAACATAAAACTCTTTATGCGATACATGATGGCTTCAGAGAGTAGCATATAGTCAATCACACTATCCCCATTATGTCTTCTACATGTAAATCCATTGGTTCCACTCCACAAAGATACACCATTGGCAATGCGCATACCCGTGCTATTACACATGTGTAAAAGTAACTTTCCATAGTGATCCGGCTCTTTCTCATCCATTGAAGTACGATCATACAAGTGAACTTCCTCCAACTTCCTTGAAATGTATGGCATATCAAATTGTTGAGTATCATGTTGCAATGTTTTTGTGCGAGCATTCATATCCCCAAATACAATAACATCACCTTCACCTTTGAAATAAACAATGTCCTCTTCCAAATCAAAAAATGGTTGATCTCTATCCATGCAAGCATAAAAGGGAGAATCATGATGAGGAATGTAGCAACCGGCTACAAAAATGGGTGCTCTTTTTGGTGTCATAATTTTCAGCCATACATAACGTTTGTACTTGTCATCTTTCACAATTGATACAAAATCTTCCAATCCTTTCTTAACCATACATGCTAACCCTCCTTGTCCTCTTCGTTGCTTGAGATTCTTTGACCACATCAATGAATGTACATTGTAATCCTCCAAGCCGTCAATCCTTTGTGTATCATGCTCCCAAGTTTCAACAAGAAGTACAACATCGGCTTTGCTTGTTAGTTCATCAATGCCAACCCCCGCATTCCATGGGTATCCATTACAATTCCAAAAGCATATTTTCAATTGTAACTCGGTCTCATAGGTCACGCATCCCTATTTGCTTGAGAGACTTGCCTCCTCCTTGGGCACATTTTCTTCATGAGAGATCTCCTTGTTTTTATTATTCTTTTCCTCATATGCCTTGCGACGCATATTTTGTTGCTTAATAGTGCGATCTTCACATACAAAACATTTTGTATCCCTCAAATAGATCCAACTATTATCAAGGATAATATTTCGCTTGGTCTCATCCGGCATGGTGCATACAATTGGCCGTTCTCCCGAGCGAGGAGCTCCTTGCTTCCCCACTCTATGTGCTCCATAGACCATAACTCCGGACATGCCAAAGTGGGTTTTGAAGAAATCTTCAATAACAATGGCAAGAGAAGGAGGTGTCTCTACCTTCTCTTTGGGAATTCCACGAATAACAATGTTCTTGGAACGTCGCTCCCGTTCCTTCAACTCCTCCACATCCACATTTTCAACATTCTTTGTTTGAACCATAGCTTGCATGAGTGAGGAATTAGAAACCACATTGCTACCACATACATCAGCCCAAGACTTGTTTGTGCATACATTTTTCATGTCGCATACATCCCGGCTCATCGTGTCAAATTTCTCCTCTTTCAATACATGGTCATGTTCTACTTTGCTCATCCGCTCCTTCAAAGCATTCAAGTCCACAAGAGAGCGTTTACATTCCTTGACTTCCTCTTCAAGTTGCATCAAACGTGTTGTTTGCATCTCAAGTGTCCTCTTGAGATTTTCATTCTCAACCACAAGTACCCTTAGTGTGCCATTCTCCATTGCAAGTGCTCGTAAGTCTTCGCCTTGTTTGTTTACGGTCTCTTGCAATGATACCAAGTACGCCATGATCATGGTTTCCGATGTTGTTGGTTGGGTGGTTGTGTTGCTATCTCCACACTTAGGAGATTTTGGATCACTTTCCACAATGGTTATGGATCTTGTTGAAGAAGAAGAACCCTTGCGAGTGCCGGAAGACATTGTATGTAAAATAGGAGATGAGAATCAATTTTGTTGAACCTGTTCACTTCGGAAATGCTGCTATAGAAACTCCTTCCGTAACTCTGAAAATTTTTGTCTTTACATCAATGCGTAGAGGACTTCGTGCTCTTCGATTGAGGCTATAGATCACCCAAATCGGAGTTCGGATGAA
This sequence comes from Adiantum capillus-veneris, assembly GCF_014529385.1. Classification (NCBI taxonomy): domain Eukaryota; kingdom Viridiplantae; phylum Streptophyta; class Polypodiopsida; order Polypodiales; family Pteridaceae; genus Adiantum; species Adiantum capillus-veneris. The sequence goes on from NC_140949.1 coordinate 127,881,313, forward strand.
GAAGTTATGATCAAAAGAGTGGACTGTTGTCTACTAGGTCAAAAAACGGCTGCACTGAGAGAGAGAGAGAGAGAGAGAGAGAGAGAGAGAGAGAGAGAGAGAGAGAGAGAGAGAGAGAGAGAGAATTTGATACATGTTTTGGCATATGATTTAGCCGCACTTACACTGTTTAGGCTCCTTGTTTTGGGAGTGAGCATAGCATATTGCTCAAGATTTGTAGCCTTTGCTAGGTTTTTCTTGGTTTGGGTCAGCTCCATGGCTGAGACATAGAAAAATATCTATCAATAGCCTTCCAGCTAGTAATTGATACATAGCCGATTGTCCAATTAATCGTGGTGTAATAGAAAGTGATATTTGAGAATCCACTTGAGCTATAGTCATCAATGAAACCATATTTTTTTACCAACGGGGTATCATTTCCATGGAGAATAGATATGCATCTCGTAGATCATCACCTACCCCTTTTGGTGGTTCTCCTGAAATAATCCTTGATAAATGATCTACTCTTTGATGTGTGGTGCCCTTTTTTACAACTACAGTGAAATCAAATTCCAAAAGAATGATGAGCCATCTCAATATTCTCCCTGTGTTGCATGGCTTGTAGACCAAATGCAATAAAGCTTGTCTAGTCCACAAAGAACACAAATGTGTTGGCTAAAAGGTAATGTCTATACTTTTTTACGGCATATATCATCCCTAATCCTTCTCTTTCGGTAGTCATATATTTTTTCTCTACCACATTCAATTGTCTACTAGCATAGGAAATGGGAAAATCAATTTTTTTGTCTCCAAGCTGAGCTAATATACACCGAATGGAAAATTTGGAAGCATCAACATGTACATGGAATATCTTATTCCAATATGGTGCTTTCAATGTTGGGGCTATAGTGAGAGCTTGTCTAAGCTTCATGAAGGATTCTTCACACTCATCAATCCATACAAAGAGTGTAATCAGGCCATACATGGGTTTTGTGATTATAGCATACATATAAATGTATTTTCTATAATATCCACAATGTCCCATGAAAGCGTGAGCCCCTTTCATTGTTGTTGGTCTAGGCAATTGAACAATAACATGAATTTTATCCATGTCCATTGGTCGCTAGGCCGTTCTTTGAGACTATATGTCCAAGAAATTTTCCTTGTCTGCCCATAAATGTGTACTTTTTAGGATTAAAGAAAATCCTATAAAGTCTACGTTTTTGGAAGACCTTTTCTGAGATATTCAAAATGATCATCCCGGATTGATGAATGTACACATAAATCATCCATATATACTTCCAAGAAATTCCTAAGATATTCTTTGAAAGCATGGCTCATCAATCTTTGAAGGGTGTGAGGAGCATTAGTTAGCCCAAAAGGCATAACCCTATAGGCAAAAATACCCCATTCAATTGCAAAGGTAGTTTTATGTTGATCTTTTGGATCAGCCAAAAGTTGATTGTACCCCGAAAACCCGTCCAAAAAGCTATAAGCTTCTTTTCATGCAATTCATTCTAAAACATGCTCGGTGATTGGAAGAGGGTCGTTATCTCTAATGGTGGCTGCATTCACTTTTTTGAGATTGACACATACTCTTAGTTTTCCATTTTTCTTGGGTACCACGACAATTGGAGACACCCAATCTGTGAGTTCAATTTCATAAACAAGTTCACTATCTCCTCTTTGATCTTTTTGGCAAATGTTTCATTATAAGTATATGGTTGTTGTCTACTTGGTTTTGCATCATCTCCCATAGGTATGCTATGTTGACAAATTTTTGGATCAACACCTTTGAGATATTTATAAGACCAAGCAAAGATATCCCAGTATTCTTTCAATAAGCTTAGCAAAATCTCTTCTTCTTCTTCAGCCAAGTCATTCGCAATGTAGGCAAGTCTAGGCTCTTCTCTTGGTTTGACTAAATCTATTTTCCTTGCAGTTTCAGGTCTTTCATATGACTCACCCTCCTTTCTTAGTTCCCTTACATGTTGTTTCACTATGATCTTTTGGTCTTGGAGAGTATATTTCTTGTGATGGGATGGAACACTCATTACATATTTATTCTCTTCCTCGGTTGTTTCCATGTCAGTGGTATACACCTCCTTTTGAATTTTCTTCTACTCTTGATGTTTTTTCTTTTGTTCAACCCATGTCATGGATGATTCATCATCCTGATGCTTAGGTTTTGATTAAGTTCCTTTCTCATTTTCCTTGATGTTTTTGATGTTCCTTGATTTTTTTTTGAAGGATAACTACCCGTGATTTTGTCTTTGACACAATCATATGTATCTATCCGCATCAAAAACTGTGTTCTGCTAGAAACTGATGGCATGGGTCTAGACTTCAAGTTTTTTTGTTTCTCTTTTCTTTCTATACCATTTTTTTCTTCTTGGGTTTTGGTTTGGAAAGTCTTTTTTTTCCCTCTCCTCCTTTTAGGAGTAGATGGGCTCTCACATGTTCTTTTTGTGATCCAAAATCATCAGATGTAGCTGAATGTTACTTAAACTCATCATTAGCATCATAATAGAGGTTTGAAAAGACTTGTTCAGCTTTCAGTAAGTCCTTGGGTTCTTGAACTTCATCTTCAATTTGAATGGTTGAGATCATTTGTATGGGAATTATGTCATAACCATTCTCATTGAAAAATTGAGTAGGCATAGACATATTCACACATGCATCCATTGTTTCCAAAATTTAACTCCATTCAAATGGCTCAAACAAATGCTCCGGAAAGGGTTCAAGTATATATGCTTCATCTGTGCAATCCCTTTCTAAGATACATTCTTCTCGTTTTAAACTCCCCTCTTCTAAGGCTCCACACATCCAAATAGGTGTGTCTTTGTTTAACCAAGATGGAAGCTTTGATTCAACTAAAAAGGCTGAGTAAAATTCTTGAATGGGTGTTTTCATTACATCTCTATAAGTGTGATCTTTCAAATTAACCCTTGTGATTGATCCCACTTGCTTCAAGTACAGGTAATTGTTTCCCCAATCTTGAATGAGTTGTACTTGCCGCATGAATGGCCTTCCCAACATGATTTTATAATTAAGTTTCTTTCCAATGTCCACTATCACAAAAGTATGTTGATAATCAATTCCACAGGAACTAACAATCACTTTTTCAAGTAGTCCTAGGGGTTTTTCTATGTGTCCATTAGCCAATTGTAATCTCATTCGAGTTTTTCTAATGGCTGGTTTTCCCCATGATTCCCATACTGCTTTTGTGGCTATGGCTATGCCTCCCCCATTGTCCAGTATTGTCATGGTTTCTACATCATTATATCTCACCGCAAGGGTTGTGTTTCCTTATCCCCCCTCGTAGTATTCTCCAGCTTTGTTCATCGAGATAGATCTAATCTCCTTGTTATCCAATTCATGTTTCAATTTACCCAATTTTTTTTCGATTAGACCTGTTATCCCTACCTTCTCTAGAGTTTTTTGTAGATCATTCCTTAAATATGGTTTTATTTTTAACAGTTCTCCCAAGGTAAGAGTACATTGAATGGGTGTTGACATGATTGAATGGATGCTGTCTACCTCTAGAGTCTGTTTCGCTCTTTGTACCTGAGTGGTTTTGCACACTATGTACTCATCTTCGTTGTACCCTAAGTAAGAGGGTAGTGTTTTTAGAGTCAATAGTTTAGACATTCCTGATGCTTTAGAGTTGCACTGAAATCCCCATGCAAGGATTGTATATCCATGTCCATTCAGGAGGTAAATTGTCTAACCAAACCTCCTCTATAGGAGCCAATCTCAAATTTATGCTCCCATCATTAATCTCTCCCACTTTTTTTCATAAATTTCATGGTCAGTATTCCTTCACAAATGGAATTCCATCTAAAGCATCTTCACTGTCAGACACTATGAGTTTTGGCTCTTTAGTTTCAAGGTGGGGTTTTACCACCACTTTGGATTTCTCTTTATTGATTTCTACCACAAGCTCCTCAGGTTTTGCTATACTCTCAAGCTTAGGTTTTTGTTTTTCCAGCATTTCTTGAGTAATTCTTACCAAATTTTGATAAGCTTCAAGTTTAGCTGCTTCCATATCTCAAGAAGGATAGCTTTTCCATTTGTTTTCCATATTTTGGCATGCTTTAAGTCCCACTTGGAAAGCTTCAAGGCTGCATTGATTGGCTCAAAAATTTTGTCTACCAAAATTGACCCTCCATATTTTAATGTGGTTTTCTTGATTTCATTCTCGTTTTCTTTCACTTTTTCCTGGAATAGCTTTTTGGCTTTTGCCTCCTTTTGTTTTTGATGTATCTTTGATGTCTTCTTTTCTTGGTCTTTCACAAGGAAGTTTTAGTATTCTCTGATTCATTAGAGGAGTTATGTTTCTTAGCTTGGGCTCTAGTGATCACCTTTATTGGAACAATAGCTTTACTTTTTGAAGAGATACTAGGTATCACTTCGACTACATTCGCCACTGCTTTTCCTTTGTTTAATGGATTTTTTGGACAGTCTTCAGGGAAGTTTCCTCCCTTCTTGCAAAATTGTGTACAAAAAGCTTCAACTGGCTTAATGTTCTTGTCAGGTTCTTGGCATTCATTTTTCCAATCATCATCTGCACCACAATTACGGTAGTTTTCAGTCTTTGGCTTAGTCTTTGGCTTAATCCATTGGAGGTCTAACACCTTGATTAGCTACAAAGTACATCGGTGTAAGCTCTAGTGTAGCTTAAGTCACATGCTCTTCCATTGAAGGTGGATGTGAATTATACCACTCTCCTTCTACCATTATTGTAGATAGACTAGGCTCAACATACGGTGTAGCAAGTACTAGTGTTTTCTCATCTATGACTCCTTCTGAATGCATGTACTTTACATGCACTACATCATGTCCAGGAAATGGAGGTTGTTGACCCAACATTGGGTGTGGTCTTTCCATACCCATTGGTGGTCTTTGTGTTGGGGTCATATTATGATAATATATTTACATGGGTAGTCCTTGTGGTCTCATAAGCACATATTGAACATTTCCATTGTACTTTGGTCGGTAATAGCACTCATTGGTCTCATGGTTTGTCCATTTACCCTTAATAGCATACCATTTTTGTGGCCTAATTGGTTGTTCATGTTGAGGTATCCCTTGCCCAGGTCCTCTCATAGGAGCTTTCCGCATATTATTCATCATTTTGAACATGTCTTCTATGGCTGTAAGTGATGTTGTAGCAGCTGTTCCCACTTGTGTTGGTTTTGTGGATGATGTTTTATCACTTTGAGTATCCTTAGGGACATCTCCTTCATTGAAAATATCACAATTGTCTCCCAAGTCAATAGCATATAATACACACTCTTCTAGGGTTGTATGCTTCTTGCTATACAGTATAGCATGAAGTTCTTTATTGAGGAATCCTTCTAGAAACAATGACACTAATCTTTCTTCTGCTAGTATTTCTAATTCTGAGCATCTTGCAATGTATTACTTCATCCTAGCTACACAATCCCTAACAGACTCACCTTGTTTCTGTTTGAAGCTATAGATTTGAGCTACCTTGTTATGTTTGATCCCAATTTTGGAACATGCAGCTACAAATCCCTGAGCTAATGTACTTAAATCCATGATTTCCTTTGGTGGAATGTTTTGGAACCATGTCAAAGCTTTTCCTTCTAAAGTCATTCCAAATCCCTCAAATTGAGTGTGAAAATCAAATATGCGTTTTGCTCTTATCACTTGCTTGAAGCTAGCTAAGTGGTCATATGGATCCCCATGTCCACTGTATTTTTTGACCCAATTTTTAAAATTAGCTGGTCTGACTCGTTTGTTTGGCTCAGCTCCAACGCTTCTGGCAGTTGGTCCTGTCTTGACTCCTTCAAACCAATGTGTTGGAAATAGTGACTCATGTAGCCCTGCACTGGCTCTCATGTCACTTGTTTTTCTCCGTGATGAGGCAGGTTTGGGTTTTTTTAACATTGCTCCATAGAGTTCCTCTCTTGAAATATTATCAGGTCCTTGCCCCAATATCCAGTCTCTTATAGAGTATCCTTGGTATCTGGTCTGTTCTGTCTCTTCAAGATTGTTAACTGAGTCAACTTCAGTTACAAAAACTGCTAAATGCCCGAGCCATATGGATGCACATAGATGATCAGCAAGAAGAAGCGGTAAAGATTGGAGTTACACATTTTTTACATTTTCCCAAAATGGTCATGTATTGTATATTCTCAATTTATTTCAAGCCATTGTAATATTTTAATGTGTTACAGGCTCAATGGGAGTTCCAAGATGTAAAGAACAAGTCAATTAGTGTTCCTAGGTTGTAGATTTAGGCCTTGGGAGCGGCCTTGGACACCCGGACATTGCATATTTTACCCTAGGAATATAAGGTAGTATTCCTAGGTTGTAGATTTAGGCCTTGGAAGCTCGGGCATTGCATATTTTACCCTAGGTATATAAGGCAATGTGTAAAAGAAATTAGGGTTCTCAAGCTCATTTGTTGAGAGCACTCTTTGGTGAGAGCTCATGAGGTGTGTGGCTATGGAGTCCTTGAGCTTCTCCTTGCTCCTGTGACATGGTTAACACTAATCAATGCTTAATTCTCTTTCACTATGCCTCTCTCATACTTCTTGTGATTGCTAATGATGCTTTGATTAGCTAGATCATAACTACTTAGTAATTAATCCCTCCCTAATCTTGTGTGATTGCCCTCTTTTGCTTGTGTGTGCATGTAGGTTTGATTGGAGTGTGGTGCTCGATAGATCTATGTGTGATTAGTGTGTTGCATGATATGATTAGTGTTGTGTGCATCTTGCAATCGTTAGTGTGTGTGATTGGGTTGACCGGAGGTAAAGGAAAGTGGATGTGGAGATTGCCAATCATTGTGGCTTAGCTCCTCCATAGGCCGAGAAGCTTACCTCATAGAGTCACCATTTGTGTTGCCATGATTAGCTCACTAATCGTGTGAGTGTTTCCATGCCCTAGTCGGGTAGCTCATTATTCCTAATTGATAGTCATTGGAGCTATGTTACAATGGTACCACCAACATTTGGCACCATTGCCGGGGACAATGGCCTACTCTAGTGTAATTGTGGCATAACTGGATGTGTTTCCTCACTAATTTCACTTTTGTGTTTATGGTTTTGTGGATTTTTGATGTGTGTGCATGAAGCAATGTGTTCATTTTTTCCTAATTTGTCACCATATCTTGCCAATTGTGTGCCTACACACTCTAATTTCACACTAACCCCTTGCTAGTTTCACTAACTTTTGCTAGCTGACACATTAATTTTTTACTAAGGATTGGAGCTTTCAACCGTTCAACCGATCTTCATTGGAAAGGTAATCAAGGTGGTATTCTCAACCTCCCTAGAATCTAAACATGTATAGAGATGTGAAGAGATGCCATGATGATGCCATGTCAATGCTATGTTATGCTATGCTAATTAACACCATGTCTATGCTATGATATGCTATGTTAATTACAATGCCATGTTGATGCTATGTTAATTGCAACTCCATTTCAATGCTATGTTATGCTTTGAAAATTTGTGAATTGTTCATTTGCATGCCGTTGTAATGCCAAAATTTTCCAGATTTGGAGGCATATGGAATTGACAAGTTCAATTACCAATTGGTGAATATACATTGTTAATTGTGTGCCTAATTGATCTAATTGCATGCTTGAATGATCAATTGCAAGTGTGTGCACTAAAATCAAGTGTGTGTGCATTCTAATTGAGTGTGTGTATGCCTAATTTTAGGTGTGTGTGCACTATTTTGCCCTTGTTTGTGCACCTAAAAATCAATGTGTACTTAATGATTTTTCATTTGTGATGATTGATTTGTGTTGTGTTCATGCCTAACTAGAGATTTGTGAAATCAAATTGCAATTTTGACAAGATTAACCCTTTTGTGTGCGCACCTAAAAATTGGTAAGCACTGTCAATTATTTGTGTGTGTGCCTAAAAAGTGCTTAATGTGCATGATTAATTCAATGCTTGATTGAATATTTAATCTGTATAATGGTTATTTGCGGTGTTTTTTAAGCTCAAAACAAGGATTTACACACTGCAAATGCGTCAAATTTTGACGTAATTTTGCCGGTTTAATTGCCTAGTTTGGATTTTATTAATGAGATTATTTGGAAATTGAATTGATTTTCTCATTGTGATTTGATTTGGCTGCACTAATACCTTATGTGTGGATAATGTTTTTTTTAAAAAAAGGTATTTTTCGGATAATTTTTGCAATTTTTGGCCACTTTTTTGCTAATTTTTGCATTAATTTTCGCTTATTTCCGTAAAAAATTTGGTATCTTACGATCTTGATGAGCTATTTTGTGTGCATATTTATGGCATCATTTTGAGCGCATTTCTGCCCTCCTTGGCCGAGTTTTGAGTGTTTCCCTATTTCCGGGGGCCAAGTTGTTGATTAGGTCGTAATTCATATTTTTGACAAAAACTACTATTTTGGGTGTGCTTATGTGTTTCGAAAGTGTTCGATTGTGATTATTGATGATTTTTTAAGATTTCTAGAATTTTTTGGATTGTCATATGAATTTTAGCGTTTTCGGCTAATTTTTGGAGTAAAATTGGCATCTTCGAGCATTTGAAAATTAAAAATTGAAAAATTTGCTTCTCCGAGTGCCGGGCGGTTGATCTCGAGCTTGGGCGTAGGCTTCGGCAAATTTCGACGGTTACGCAGACTCGACGGTTAAAATTCGAGCGGCTTTGGATAAAGCGAACCTATCTTTTCTCGAGTTGTGCCTTTCGACGCATGAACGCTCTCCCACTTGTCTCTCTCTGTGCCGGATAGATCTTTAACGTCTCTTGGGATAGTTTCCTGTGACGTAAAATAATCTTCTTCTTCTTCTTCCTTTGACTGCTACCGCCTCTCTCTCTCTCTCTCTTTGTCCTATTAACACACACCCTCCTCTTCTCTCACTCTCTCTCTTAACTTTTCTCTCACTCTCTGTCGTACACTCCCCACTCACACTCTCTCTCTTCTCATCTAGCTGCGGGCCACGAGGGGTCAGGACCTCGAGTCTCTCTCCTTGTTGTATGCTCTACCCACTGTCAGTGAGGCCGTCTCTCTCGTCTCCTCTGCCCCGTACTACGCACCAGACCCCGCTTCTACCCCTGCCCCGTGATTGGCGCTCCATGCACGAAGTCAACACACACACACACACACCCTCACACACGCATTGCACACACTCTCTCTCTTTACTCTCTCTCCTCGCACTTTTACAGAGCGCTAGCGTGTGGTTGTCTCTCTCTCTCTCTCTCTCTCTCTCTCTCTCTCTCTCTCTCTCTCTCTCTCTCTCTCTCTCTCTCTCTCTCTCTCTCTCTCTCTCGCTAGCCGTGACCCTGATGACCCGCCATCCCCACGACCCCGCCTTCAATGCTGCAGCCTGCAGGTAAGTCAACATAAAGTTTTCTTTTTTTTAGTCAATCTCAATAAATAATTAAGAAAAAAAAAGAATACACTCACAAAAACAATTAAAAAGGAAAAAATTCATTAAAAATAAAAAAAGAAAAGAAAAAAAGGTTTTAAAATTCATATTTTAAAAAAAAGTCACACAAAAATTCACAAAGTTTTAAAAAAAGGGTTTTAAAAATTACAAAAAAAAAAGAAAAACAAAAGTGGCAATTTTTGTGGTCTTTGAAGGCCTCAGAAGGCAGCGCGGAGCGTGTGTGTGTGTGGGTCGTGTTGTGACTCACGAGCCAGTGTGTGTGAGTGTTGCCAACACTTACGAGATAAGCGACAACTAGAAGACAACCATAAATGGAGATTTGGATGTATGTGTAGAGCTGGAAAAATAGGAATTTTTTTCTTTTATCTTCCCTCTTTTGAAAATTCTCTTTTGGGACTATGCGGATTTCCTAGAGAGAAGACATAAGGAATCTCCAAAATCAATGAAGGCTATACTAGTTTCAGTATTACCCATCCCTTTGCTAATCGACTTTCACACGAAATTTTAAAACATATATGGTCGCAAATTTACGTCCAAATTTTCTCATCATGCCCCATTTAATGTTGTTTTTTTTTCATGAAAATTCACACAACAGTAATTGAGATACAAAAATCTTCAATTGTTAGTGCACATAATACACATAAAAGTTATCCAAAACCCATGTACAATTCTTTTTAATCATCTCTTATCCTTCTTGATCCAATTGTACCATGTTTATTTGGATGGAATTGGAAGTCATGCATACGACATGCCCAATTTCTCTTTAAGCAACTGGATTCCCCATACATCATGCAATAATGACATATTTGCGCGATCCTATTGAAATTTTAAGATTTGATTTCCATTTTTGCACGCTATTAATTCATTCCCCTCCATATTTCTTCCAATTTGAGATCATTTGGCACATTCTTGGACAAGGATTGGTTTCAATTTCATCAGTTGGCATAAACACCAAATGAGCGATCAATTTTCCTTTGCCCTACTCAAAACCATTTTTTCAATCATTGCAAAATTAATTGCTCACATTTCAAAGCCTAAATCATCCAAATCCAATCGGATTTGTCTTTTTTTTTTGCATGGCTACTCATGAGTGGGTTTTTGGGTACAATTAAACACATAAATGAATGCAAGATTTCCATATTCATCATTTAGATCAATCATTAGCATGGAAACACACAAAAATTCTTCACAATTGGGCATTTTTTGAGCAATCTATCTCAACATTTTATCCAATTTGTGATACCCATATCAACTATTTGGCCGAATCAATCATCATAATTGGTAAAGAATACCAATTATTCATTCAAGCATTGGATTGCACATGCCATTGAGTAGGCACACACACCCAAATTTAGGCCAAAATTTTATGCAAAAATTATATCAATTCCACATTCAAGTTCTCAAATTGCAAAAGTTTTATGAACTTTTCACAATCAAAAATCATTTAGGTGTCCTAATTGACCATTAATCATAGTAAATCAAGTGGTCTTGAATAGGCACACACACTCAATCTTTGCCCATTTTTTTTGGCATTTAGGCTTATCCAATGATTAAATTAGCCTAGAATACACATCATCTTCATGATTGCATACTCATAAATCATCAATTCCATCACTTTTTATGTATGCACACATTCAAGATTAGGTGCACACACACTTGAAAAATTTGACTGTTTTTTTCCCTCTTTGGTGCATGCACACACACAATGATTTTTATGCACACACATGGTTTTTTCTTGGGAATTAAGCATTATCTTGACACAAACATCATTAATTAGTCAAAATTGACCATAAATTTCATCCCAAAACAATCAAATTAGGTGCAAAGTGTAGGTCAATTTGTGTTACACACCTAATTTTAGCAATAAATTAGCAACACATTGGAATCAAATTAACCACTCAAAAATTGAATGGAGTAGGTCAATGCACTTACAACGATTGCATCCAAGCTAATCCTTACTCCACGCGACGATTCCATCATGCACACATATGTGTGGCTCTTCCAAATTAGCCCAAAAATTGACCATTTGTAAGTCAAAAATCATACACTCAAATCATCAAATTAGGCATGGATTAGCACAATTAACTCGATAAAAGTGTTGATTCCACCTCTTGCAAGGGGATTTAACATACTTTACACTTCAAATGTTAGTAGTTAGGTTAGCAAGGTTAGTCAAAATTAGTAAAACTTAGCATGAAATTAGTAGAAATTAGCATAAAAAGAAGCAAAGTTAGTAAGGGTTAGCATGAAATTAGTGAAATTGGGGGTTTTGAGTATTCATAACTCAACATTAGCATCAATTTCTTGCATATCATCATCAAATCACAACCAAAAATTGAGTTACACACACTCAAAAACCAACAAAGTTAGTAGTGAAATTACTCTATTCTACACATCCTAAACTCACTAGCTTAGGTTATCAATCCTCAGAAACGGCGCAAAATGTAGAGGTGTTGTAGCACGCCCTAATCGCAATCCACACAAAATTTTCAAAACCGTGGATCGGCAACCTGGCTAGGGTATGGAAGCACGAGCATCGGATGAATAGTAATAGAGGATTCAAGAGATCAACTCTCCAATGTAAGTAGAGATTAGTCATTGCAAGACTAACTCTAAACCTATTCTAGTCACTAATCAATCAATCTCCTACACACATCAAGCCCACCAAAGTCCAACTTTCCATAGACTATAAATTCGAAGCACACTAATGATAAGCACACACTAATCACCACACGTCAATTAAGGCACTTCATCAATAGCTTACACACACGAGGTGAATGGTGCTAGAGCTACATAAAACCTATCTATACACACAAGCAAAGAATAGGGCACACACACAAATTAAAAGATTAAGACCCAGCTTAATCACCCTAATTTGTGATGCTAAATATCACAAATCAATTTCTCGTAGAGAGATAAGAGTGGTTACTAGTAAGAAGTACATACACCTCTCAAATCTAGAATAATAAAGGTGTAATACTACTTCATGACAAGATGAAATGTAGAGAAGAAGAGACTAATGAGAAAATAAGAATTAGATTAATCAAGAAGAGCTTACACTAATTACAATGGTTAGCACTAACCTCTCAAGCATAGACATTAAGCTCAAGGCTAGGCCAAAGAGTGAACACTCTAGAGAGAGGGAACTCTCAAAAGTGGATCCTCAAGAGTGGATACTCAAGAATGAAGCCTCCTTACACAAAGGCTTCCTTTTAAAGGCTTTCACCACTTTCCTTTCTACTATGGGTTTAAGCTTGAGCCCTCAAACTACCATATACAACTTTGGAACTCCAAGTGAGCCCAAGACTTATGCAAAGTGAGTGAAAATATTATGCACAACCATAGATATCTCCCGCTTGATTCATATTTGGTGTAGCCTGTGTTAGCCGCTACTAACACAGCATTCAAAGGCTTATAGTCTACACATATTTGCCATTTTCCATTCTTCTTTGGAGTAATGACAACAGGAGAAACCCACTCAGACTCTTTCAGTGGATAGCTAATACCTGCCTTAAGCAACTTGTTGACCTCCTGCCATAGAGCCTCCTTTTGAATATCTCCCAGCCTCATTAGCTTCTATGCGTTTGGCCTATATCCATCTTTAAGTAGGATCCAATGCTCCACTTCTCTAGCTCCTCTCAAATCTTTATACTCTATCGCAAATAAGTAGGGATAGGATGCACATAGGTCCATATAGCGTTCCTTCTCATGCTTGGTTAAATCCATACCTAACATATCTTCCACCTCTTTAGCCTTCATACTACAGACAGGGGATTGCATGCCTTTACTTGCACTGGCAGAATCTACGGTGACTTCAAATAAATATGTATCCAGCTTCAATAAATCTTTGTCTCTCTCTTCCTCTTCAACACTGGTGGATCCTTCATCATAAGTTGACTCGGTTTCATACTCATAACTGGTGCTAGAATCCCGATTATCACCCCCCACTGATGGATGAAAGCAGATCTCCCTGGTCTTCAGATCCAACACTATTTGCCCTCCATTTTCTCAATCCGGCAAGGTAAACACCCCCTTCTCCCAATCTTGCTTGGCCCCAATTTCCAACAACCATGGTCTCCCTAATATAATTGGATAAGCATTTTCTCTTGTTTTAATGACAAAAAAATCAATTAAGCATTCAACTCCCATAACCTTTACCTTCACATCCTGTGCCACTTCTAAACACTGAGCTTTGGCATGGTTGGCCATCCTCATTCGCACATTGGACCTAACAACAGTTTTAATACCAATATCCCTCATAGCAGACTCTGTGATGACACAGACTTGGGCACCACCATCAATATAGACTTGAACATGCTTCTTCTTTTCAAGAAAAACGTCCACCATTGGAAGCACATTAGTCGGACTCCCCACCCTCAAGGCTAGATTATGTACCGTATGCACATCTCCTCCTACTCGGGGAAGCCTTCACTGACATTGGTTGACCACTACGTCCTTAATTTAGGGTTTAATGCAAGCAATTTCCCAAAAGTGATGTTAGCTTTTTGATTTTGGAAATCTCTTACCAGATCACATTCAGAATTACTACACCCCAATTTTCTATGTAATTCTTTGTCTTCATCTTCTCTTGCTTGATTCTGGCTGCTCTCTACCTTCATTTACCTTTCTTTGCTCTAGTTTCACGTTCCGTCTCGGTATCTCGTTCACCTCTTGCTCTTTTGTTAGCCATAATAACAACCTCCTGGGTGTCAACACCAATAATATTAACCCTTTGCACTTCAGCATTACTTGGCGGAGTTGCCTGTGCTTGGTTTTTGACTGCCTGCTGCTCCCTTTGACCGTTAAATTTCACCTGAAACCTGCCTCCACCAAACAAAGGATACATACCCCCCCTTTCCCTTGGCGGGTGAGGGAAATTTGGAGCATAGTGGCCCTCCTCTTTGCAATTGTAACATCTGCCAGGAAATTGCCTAGCCTTGCCTCTTCCTGTCCTTGCTTGACCTCTATTCATAACACTTAAACGCAACTCTTGCATTTTCTCAGACAAATCTTGAGCTTTACTTACCCATTGTTGAGGAACGGTTGCTACCCCTTGATTAGGTTGATTGTCCATTTGAATTTCATCTCTCGGATTTGAGGTCTGATTGGGAACCATTGCCTCGTATCCCAATGCACCTTGCTCAATCTTCTTTTTAATTTTTTGGCTCTTAGACCGTGCAATAGTAACAGCCCCATTGTAATTCTCTGGGCCCTTGAAATCCACCTTTTCACAAACTTTGGGATGCAAACAAGCCATAAATTTTTCCAATTTAAAGTACTCACCACCATTAGCCAACTACATGGCCAGTGCAAAGTCCCTCCAGCACTCTTCGAAGTGGGTGAGGAAAACACCAAACTCCTCGTTCACATCTTGCTTCAAGTTATTCAACCTTGCATCCATATCGACAGGAGATATATCTTTATGGAAATCCTGCAAAAAATGGGCCCGCAATGCTGACCACATAAGTCTTGGCTCTCCTTCCAAGGCATAGAACCATGTCTTTGCTCTTCCTTGCATCAACAGCGAAATTGCTTGCATTTTGCTATCTTCATTTGGCATATGTAGTGATAGCATATACAACTCGAAATCGGCCATCCACTCTTTTGGATCTTCTTCTCCAGTGAAAACTGGTCCATAACTATGTGCTGCCATATCTCTTTGATGGAAATAACCTTCTTTGATCAACACCGATGAGCAATCAGCTGCTCCTCAGTGGGGGCACCAGAAGATGGAGAGGGGGAATGGGGAACAAACACAACACACAATGCAAAGCCTCCCTACAGCTCTAGGTATCCACAACACCCCTAACCTCTCAAATAACACCTTCAAATTGGCTAATTTTCACTAACAGAACCACCTTTGCACACCAAACAATTATATCATACCTTGCAAAAACACCTTTCAGCACAAATGCACCCACACTGCTCAACTCACCCTTTTTGGCTCATAAAACATCCCAATTCTGCCCTCTTGGTACCACACTTCAAGCTGCAGGCATACCCTCTACAAGCACTGGCAAATACACAAAGAGCAAGAGAAAAGGAGGGGGATGGGGAGAAGTAACATGAGAAATAGGGGCAAATGCTTAGTAGTATTGCATAGAGAGATAGTACAATCAAGTATGTTGATCCAATGGCAAGCTTACAATACACAGGCTTGTAAACCTCCAACAACTCCCCCTGGAAAAAAAGCCCTCAAAAAATCACTTCTATGTCCTTTTATAAGGCTTGGCTAAGGCTAAAAAATAAAAAACAAGGAGCTAGAAAGCTCGTACAATCAACTAAAGCTTCCTTTTGAATTTTTTTGCATTGCCACCACTTGGCACACTTGATTTTTTGGTAACTACATGGTACCTCTCTTGGCTCTTTGTCTCCTCAATTTGGCTGCCCGGCTTACTATCTAGCCTCTTTCTCTTGCTTTACCATGGGGCGGGCCCCTTTGTATTGGCCCTTGAGCCTTTGAACTCTCTCTATCACCCCCTCTTGTTCTCCACACTGGCCGGATAGGCCTCTTAGCCAACTTTGTGACTCTCTCTCTCCATTCACTATTGCATGTCAGCCACCTGTCATGGGATCCTCCCCTTGACTAGCCCCTTGACTGGGTTCGGGCTTGCATTCTCTCTCTCTCTCTCTCTCTCTCTCTCTCTCTCTCTCTCTCTCTCTCTCTCTCTCTCTCTCTCTCTCTCTCTCTCTCTCTCTCTCCATTCAATGCATGTTGCCGCAAGACCCCTCCCCATATGAGCAATAGAGACATCGCTATTGGGGGAGGCACTTGCCATTAAAAAAAATGTTGGCCCCTTTAGGCGCAGGACAGGACCCTTAAGGGCACCTGGCATGTCATCAGTTTACTGGGCACACCGCTGACAATCGCCACACTAGTGCGTGCTCATTGTGCCACCCTCTCGGCCCAAAATAGTATTGCCATCCGCCACAGGTGCCACCAACACGGAACCGTGCCATGACTGAGCTCAAGAGGGGGCTCTCACTCACGCTCCTCACACCTCAAATGGGCGCCCTTGCTTAGGTTGAATACCCCGCCATCCCTTCACCACACTGTGCATATGGGGAAAACCCAGTGCCACATGGCAGCCACTGGCTCCTCTAGCCTCCAAGGCCCTTGCAAAATTTCAAAAACCCCCTTGTTAAAACCCCCATGCTATTTAATTTTTTCCCCCACTTGTACTGCCTGCTAGCCTACAAATATCTATCCATGCCATCTTCTATGGTCAACAAACTTTGGTTGTACCACCGGGTAGCTCATCTCTTTGGATTGATAATTTTGTTGGTCTAGAGCTATGCTATGATGGTACCCCCAACATTTCAACGTCAATTAACAAAAGCTGCTAAAGGCCCAAGCCTTACGGATGCAAATCAAAGATCAACATGAAGAAGCAGTAAATATTGGAGTTACACATTTTTTATATTTTTCCAAAATGGTCATGTATTGTAAATTCGCGATTTATTTCAATCCATTGTAATATTTTAATGTGTTACAAGCTCAATGGGAGTTCCAAGCTATAAAGAACATATCAATTAGTGTTCCTAGGTTGCAGATTTAGTAAGTGTTGGAACCCTAAAGGCCTTGAGCGCGGCCTTGGGCGCCCAGACATTGCATATTTTACCCTAGGTATATAAGGCAGTGTCTAAAAGAAATTAGGGTTCTCAAGCTCATTTGTTGAGAGCACTCTTTGGCGACAGCTCATGAGGTGTGTGGCTCTAGAGTCCTTGAGCTTATCCTTGATCATGTGACTTGGTTAACACTAATCAATGCTTATTTTTTCTTTTACTATGCCTCTCTCATACTTCTTGTTATTGCTAATGATTCTTTGATTAGCTAGATTGTAACTAATTAGTGGTTAATTCCCCTATAATCTTGTGTGATTGTCCTCTTTTGCTTGTGTGTGCATGTAGGTTTGATTGGAATGTGGTCCTCGATAGATCTATGCGTGTGTGCTTGTGATTAGTGTGTTGCATGATAGGATTAGTGTTGTGTGCGTCTTGCAATCGTTAGTGTGTGTGATTGGATTGATTGGAGGTGAAGGGAAGTGGCTGTGGAGATTGCCAATCATTGTGTCTTAGCTCCTCCATAGGCCAAGAATCTTACCTCATAGAGTCACCATTTGTGTTTCCATGATTAGCTCACTAATCGTGTGATTGTTTCCATGCCCTAGCCAGGTAGCTCATCTCTCCGGATTAATAATTTCATTGGTCATTGGATCTATGCTACGATGGTACCCCCAACATTTTGATGTCAGTTAATGAAATCTGCTAAAGGACCGAGCCTTATGGATGCATATCAAAGATCAACATGAAGAAGCAATAAAGATTGGAGTTACACATTTTTTACATTTTTCCAAAATGGTCATGTATTGTAAATTCTCAATTTATTTCAAGTCATTGTAATATTTTAATGTGTTACATGCTCAATGAGAGTTCCAATCTGTAAAGAATAGGTTAGTTAGTGTTCCTAGGTTGGAGATATAGTAAGTGGTGGAGCCCTAAAGGCCTTGGGCACCCGGACATTTCATATTTTACCCTAGGTATGTAACGAAGTGTAGAAGAAATTAGGGTTCTCAAGTTCATTTGTTAAGAGAACTCTTTGGTGAGAGCTCCTCAGGTGTGTTTCTCTGGAGTCCTTGAACTTCTCCTTACTCATGTGACTTGGTTAACACTAATCAATGCTTAATTCTCTTTCACTATTCCTCTCTCATAATTCTTGTGATTGCTAACAATGCTTTGATTAGCTAGATCATAACTAATTAGTAGTTAATTCCTTTCTAATCTTGTGTGATTTCCCTCTTTTGCTTGTGTGTGCATGTAGGTTTGATTGCAATGTAGTGCTCAATAGATCTATGTGTGTGTGCTTGTGATTAGTGTGTTGCATGATAGGATTAGTGTTGTGTTCGTCTTGCAATCGTTAGTGTGTGTCATTGGGTTGATTGGAGGTGAAGGGAAGTGGATGTGGAGATTGCCAATCATTGTGGCTTAACTCCTCCATAGGCCGAGAAACTTACCTCATAGATTCACCATTTGTGCTACCATAATTAGCTCACTAATTGTGTGAGCGTTTCCATGCCCTAGCCGGGTAGCTCATTCCTCCAGATTGATAATTATTTTGTTCACTGGAGCTATGCTATGATGGTACCCCCAACAAGGGCTCATCATAACAAAGTTATTTTTATAACAATCCATATATATTATTCTTGTGGGGACAAGCACGATAGGCATACCCTTGTGTTGGTGAAACATTGCTATGAAACCATGGCGAGGAGGAAGAAGTGCTGCAGAGGAGAACGAGAGAGAGAGATCTCGACACGGCAGTAGAAAAAAAAGGCCACGCTATTATTCTTGTGTGTTACTGACCATACATATAAAGGATTTTTTTTCTTGTCATGCAACCTTTACTTTAACTGAGCTTTGCTGCATGCCTATAAGAGGCTTTTCCCACTGACCGGCAAAGGGCTTGAACCCAACAATCCCCCCCTCAAGCCCGAACTGGACAGACCGTCTCATGATACCTCGAGTTTTGGGTGTAATCGTCAACCGTGAGTTTTAGGTTTTCTCACTACCAAGGATTTTTGGTATATCCATAACCTGGTGCTAGATCAGTAACCCCCCCTTGAACAGATAGGGTGTAGGTCAAAACATTAGCTACCAAAAGTATTGGAGTTTTTGGTTCACTACCAAACCTTGGGTTTAAGGTGTACCCAGTAACCTCATGAGGAGCGGACAAAATGGTACTTGAGAACAAAAACTGATAAATTGGGAGGTCTTACCACTTATGGGTGGCAGTGTCTATAGCCCGTACAATTTATTTTGACTAAATAACATGAAAAGAGTTGATCTAATAAATTTCCTCATCAACCGAATATATTGGAGATTCAGTGTCTCCCTCAACCACATGAATTTGAGTTTTACCCTTTTGAAAGCACTTATTTGATGGATGATTTGTTTTACCACAGTGAACACAAGGATTCTTCTTGAAACAGTCTTTCGTCTGATGATTGTTGCGCCCACAAATGGCACAAGTTCTGGTTCCATTGAATGGTCGAGATGAAGCTGCTGTAGCAGCACATTTAGTGACTGTATATGCACTGGAAGTATCAGAAGAACTGGTGGGTGACACGGCATTCGAGACTGTATATGCCCTGGGAATAATAGTAGAATTGGTACTAGGTACCATGCGCTCTTCTTCCTGCAATGAATTGATGATACCATCCAAGGAGGGCAGCGGATCTTTCTCTTTTAAAACAGTAACAATTTGATGAAATTTGTCAGTCAAACTTTTTAACAAAATGGCTATGAGATCTTCTTCTGGTACTGAAGCTTCGACATAAACAAGTTGAGTTCTAATACTCTTCAGTCTATTGGCTAAAGCTGCAATATTTTCATCTTCACGCATGCGGATGGAATATAATTCCATTTTTAAACTCATTTTTGAATACTTAGCTTTGGCACCAAAAAGCTTCTCTAACTCTATCCAAGCAGCACTTGAAGAATCGACATCATCCAAGTAATGAATAAAATCATCTTCTAAGGAGGTTAGGATAATACCAAAAGCTTGTTCGTCTTTCCTCTGTAGCTCAGCAGATAGTGCCCTTGTAACTGCAGCGGATGTGCCGGACTCGTCGGATGCGAGAGGTTTGACCACATTCCAAAGATTTTTCCGCATCAGATAACCTTTGACTTTGATCTGCCAAGTATGAAAACCGGATCCGTTGAATTTATCCACCTTTGAGGCCATATTTGATATGTCAAGGATAGCCTTATGCTGGCAAAGAATGTCCGTCAAAGAGTCGAAAACAATTGATTTTAATTCCAGAATCAATTTGCAGCAATCGAATTTTCGGGAAGCAATTTTGATAATCAATGGATTTGCTGAAAGTTCTGCACACTAGTAAAATGCTTTAGTCGTAACACACCGGAATACAAGGCTTAACTCAAGTATGCACTGAGATATGTAGCAGCAATGTAAGTGTGTATGTAGGAAACATGGCTTAGATAGGAAGGGTGGACAAAAATGGATGGGCAATTCATGAATTTAATTTATTGGTATGAAACTCAAGGCAAGCTTTCATGAAAAGTCGAAAAACCAGTAGGCTGCATGCTGCGCCATGCTTGATTTGCTTGTACCTGCTCGTGGGTGCAAAATCTGAGACCCTTACAGAAACGAATTTTTGCTACCTTCTCTAGGCGCTTCTGATGAGCCCAAAACCAAGTGTTTTGATGCAGGTCGAACCTCAGCGATTTCTTCAAGCAAGAGACTGTTCACATGGCGGCTGTTGCTTCTTCTTTGCACGGTTATGGCCGGGAAGACCTCGCTCTGATACCAGTTGTTGGTGAAACATTGCTATGAAACCATGGCAAGGAGGAAGAAGTGCTGCAGAGGAGAACGAGAGAGAGATATCTCGACACGGCAGTAGGAAAAAAGGCCACGCTATTATTCTTGTGTGTTACTGACCATACATATAAAGGCTTTTTTTTCTTGTCATGCAACCTTTACTTTAACTGAGCTTTGTTGCATGCCTATAAGAGGCTTTTCCCACTGACCGGCAAAGGCTTGAACCCAACACCTTGCTCCCCGCACTTGAAACAACGGTTATCTTTTTGATAACGCTCTAGCTTTTCAAGAGAGAGTTTACTTTTGCCTTTATAAACTCCCTTCTCCTTAGCTTTGGTGTTGTTGGCACTGCCTTTGGGATACTTTTGGACATTGTCCTTCCCCTTAGGGTTCATACGGTGGTCCTTGTTTTCCATAGGCTTAAGATTTCTCTTAGCCCCTTGTTCAAAGTTTATTCTTAAAGCCACCATGGTATAGTGTATGACCACAAATATGGTGCATGGCCTTACTCCGCCATATCCTCAGTTAAACCTGCACAAAATTTTTGTTTTTTCTCTTCAAAATCCATCTTTTTGAAGACAGTGTCTTTGAGGTGTAAACCGCAAACATATTTGTGAATAGATTTGTAGGGAGAGAGCTTCAAGATTCGCCATTCAGTGAGTACTTTGTCTTTGGCATTGGTAGCCAAAAATTTCTTCATGATGGAAGCTCTTAAAGCTTTCATTAGGTGAAATTTGGACTCAAAAAGGGCCCCCTTTAAGGAGTTTGACTTTACCTCTCTCTACCAAAACGGGTGCATGGATAAATTTTTGCAAACAAACTCCAAAGTTGGCGGAGGTTTGATAGTTATAATGTCCTCTTCAAGCTCTATCTACTGATATATAGCATGCCATGAGATTCCTCATATTTTAGAAGATTCTTTTTTTAATTCACCTATGGTGTGACAGCTCTGTCGGGATCTAAGTGAATCAAAACAAGAATCTTCTAAAATATGAGGACTCTCATGGCGTGCTATATATCAATAGATAGATCTTGAAGAGGACATTCTAATTGTCAAACCTCCAACAAATTTGGAGCTTGTTTGCAAAAAATTATCCATGTGCCCGTTTTGGTAGAGAGAGGTAAAGTCAAAGTCCTTAAAGGGCCCCTTTGTGAGTCCAAATTTCACCTAATGCCATGTTTGTGGAGCTTCACCCTTTTCTCGTAGTCTAAACCACCATTGCCTAGCGGAAATTTAAAAATGCATGGCTACTTGGCGTAGCTTAGAGGACTCCGTGAATCTCTCATCTTTAAACGCCGCATCGAATCGTTGGATAAAGGCCAAGACTTTGTCCGTAGCACCAAAAGTGCCATCGTAGGTAAGGAAAGAGATGTTCTTTCCTCCCTCTTTGAACTTTTTGAGCTTGGAAGACCTCTTCCAGGTGGCATAGGATTTCATATGGCCTCTTCTTTTAGGTGGTTCAAGAGCTACACCATCACTTTCTTCAAAAGAGGAAGAGTACGAGGAGGATGGAGAAGAGGGTGACCTCTTTCTCGCCTTTTTCTTCCCTTGTTCCTCCTTGTCTGCACCATCACTTTATTCAAAATGGAAAGAGGATGAAGAAGATGGAGAAGAGGGTGACCTCTTTCTCATCTTTTTCTTCTCTTGTTTTCTCTCTTCCCTCTTTGAATTATGGTGTAGAGAAGTATGCGATGGTCTTCTCCGTTTAGGGGGTGTTGGAGACCACTAGACCCCATTTCATAAAAACACCTAAGGGTGTAACTAGTGTTAGAGGAGTCATGTCTGCTGCTATGGGTCTGCCCATTCGTTGGCATATATCATAGGTTTTACAAAAGTTCTTGACATCAGATATTAAAGTCTGCCACCACAATCCAGCCTGCAAAATCTTCTTGAAAGTAATATCAATAGAAAAATGTCCTCCCAAATCCCCATTATGTGCCTCTGAAATAACTTGTATTCTACCCTCCATAGGCACACATCTACGAAGAACCCCATCTTCTCCCAATCTGTAAAGTGACCCGCCAATGATGGTGAACTTTAGACTTTTGATAATCAGAGCCTTCTTATGATTCTGAGTCCACTTAGCTGGAAATTCTCCCTTGGAAAGAAACTGCTATACATCATACAATTCTGGATCAATTGACTCGTCAGGTATTAACTGAAATAATTTTGCATCCACTGGTTTGTCTCTTAAAGACACCCCAGAATAGCCTTTTGTACTTCTAGACAGGAAATCAGCACCACAATGGTTTTTGCCGAGCTTATGCAAAATTTTGAATTCAAATTCCATTAGGAACATCATCCATCTTATTAGTCTGCCTTGAATAATGAATTTGTTGATTAGAAACAATAAGGCCTGATGATCCACATAAAAATGAAACAGCTTGCCCAACAAATAATGTATGAACTTAGTAGCACTTAAAACCATCCCTAACGCTTCTCTTTCAGTAGTTGTATACCCCTGTTCAGCTTGACTGAACGTGCGACTGGAAAAGTATACTGGATAATCAGTTCTTCCTTCTGGTTGAGCCAGGATGGCTCCCATCGCCAATCTCAAAGCATCAACATGTACATGAAAAATGACATCCCAATTTGGTTGTCATAGAACTGGTTTGTTGATAATAGAATTCTTTAAATTCTGAAAACTCTCCTCACATTCAGTAGTCCAACTGAACTTACTGGTCTTCTTTGTAAGTTCATACAAGGGTAATGCCTGGGAAGCAAACTTATGCACAAATCTTCAATAAAAATTGATATATCCCAAGAAAGAACCTAACTCGGATACATTGCGAGGCGCCTTGGCTTGTTGGACACACTAGATCTTGTCACTGGCCATTTCTATATACCATTCCTGGACACTACATGTCCCAGTAGTTGTCCTTTCCAAACTAAGAAAATAGTTCTGAATGGGTTTAAACAGATCCGCTTTTCTTGACAACGCTAGAAAACCATCTCCAAAAAAAGTAAATGCTGCTCTTCTATTGAATATACAGTGAAGTCATCCATAAATATGGCCAAAAATTGATGAAGAAATTCAATGAATATTTCCATCATGCATCGTTGAAAAGTGGCCGGAGCATTGCAAAGAACAAATGGAATCACCAGATACATAAATGCTCCCCACTCAGTAATGAAAGTGGTTTTACTCTGATCCTCAGGAGCAATTTCTAATTGGTTGTATCCACTATAACCATCCATAAAGCTATACATCTCATATCCTGCAATTTCATCAAGCAACATGTCTATGAATGGTAATGGAAAAGGATCTTTAATTGTTTGAGCGTTCAACTTCTTGTAATCTACACACACTATAAGCATTCCATTTTTCTTGGGTACCACCACAATCGGAAACAACTAGTCACTACTGGCTACTTCAGTAATGAACCCAGATTTTAGAAGATTATCAATCTCTTCCTTAACCTTCTTGGCATAATTTGGATTCATTTGGTATCGTTGTAGCCGTACTCGTCTGGCATCTGGTTTCAACGGTATTTGATGTTGACATACCTCTGGATCTACTCCTTTAACATTATTATGTTCCCATGCGAACACATCTTTATACCGCTAAAACATATGTCTTGCCTTCTCTTTCATCTTAGGATTCAGATGTTTATTGACCTTAATCAATATAGGATTTTCCTCGAAACCTAAGTTCCATTCCTCTATTTTATGATCATCTAGAATCAACCAGTTAGGCCCTCCACCTCTCCTTTTGGTTGACTCCTCAGCGTAATCCTAAGACGGTCGCCTGATCTCTAAACTGCTATTCTAATTCCTAGTTACTTCATTAGAGTGTGCAATGGAATCTACTGGTTCTTCTGGTCTTCCAGTCAATCGAATTGGTCGTTCTCCAGAGTTCTGTTCAGTGAACTGTTCTGGAAATTGCTTCTTTTGCTTTTCAGCCTGATCCTTGTCCAGTAACACTGCGTAGAGATTTATCTCGATTAATGAAAAAATACATATTGCTGCTAGCATCCTTTCAATTTTCTTCACTTTATACTTCTGGCAAAGCTCTTGAGGTCGCAGCTCCTTTCTCCAGCTAATAGTATTGTTTGTCTGAATCTGAATTCACCTACGGGCACCTTGTATCGTCAGAGTCTGATTAGCATAGTTGTGAACAGCCTGTGCTGTTTGTAACCATGGGAACCCTAGTAGCTTCCCATACGCACCCTGCACATCTATTCCTAGGAAGCTAGTTTTGAAATTTTCTTTGCCCACTCTTATATGCATACTCTCTATCATTCCAGTTGCTTGCACTACTCGATGGTCTGCCATTCAAACTTTGGAAGGTGTTGGTTTCAGATTTGTAATTCCCATTCTTTGTTGGAGATGTGCCCCCAGGATATTTACTCCCGCTCCTCCATCCAGTATGACACCAAAAAGTGGCTCCCATTGTTTCCTCACCTTATAATATACCTGGATCACTGGTACTTCATCATATCTGAATGTAGCCAAGTCAATTGTTTTGGTTTTTGCTTCAGCCTTCCTTCGTTGTTTGATGAATTTTGCTACTTCAGGCATAGTTTTTCTGATATCTTCTAGCTCAACTGTGAGTTTCTGAATTCTATCACAAATTTTGACATGAATTTTCTCTCTCTCTTATTCAGAATTACTGTCAGAACTGGAAGAATCATCAATATTTTCATAGTGCCTTTCCTTTGCTTTGGTTGCATCTGTTTCTGATTTACCCTCCCCTAATTCTTCCCTCTATTCCTGAACTATAGCCAACATGGTCTGAGGATTCCCAAATCCCGATTGATCTGGTTGTGCTTCCTTAGAAGACTAGGCTGGTATCCTCTAAATGACCCGGGCATCAGAGACTGTTCTGACAATTTCTTTGCTAAATCTTCTGTAATTTTAGCCACCAGTTCTATCTGATCCTACCATTTGTCCAACTACCTTTTCTTTACCCCTTGCCTTCCACACCTCTCTCTGCTGAGCCCATTTGCTGCTTTCACGACTGACTGGTTTTGCTAGCTTCTCTGGGTCTGCCAAGGAGAACAATGCTTTTGAAAAGCTTAAAGAAAAGATTATCTCTCAACCTATGCTTACACTACCAGATCTCTCAAAGCCATTTGAGGTCCAATGTGATGCTTGTGGTGATTTCCTTGGAGCTGTTTTGCTCCAAGAAGGGCATGCCATAGCCTATGAAATTCAAAGACTCGACCCTGGTGAGCAAGCTCTAGGCATGTATGAAAAGGAACTCCTCGTAGTTCTACATGCCTTAGACTCATGGAAGCACTACTTACTGGGGACTCCTTTCATTCTTCAAATGGATCACCAAAGCTTCAAGTACTTCATGACGCAAACTAAGCTCTTCAACAAACAAATGAGGTGGACAAATTTACTTGTGCAATCTCATTTTCATATTTCTCACATTGTTGGAAATCATAATCAAGTAGCCAATGCACTCTCAAGATGATCGAGAGTGAATGCATTTTCCATAGCAACTCACACTGATCTATCTTCAATGGAATGATAGATAGCCCTAGAGTGATGGGCGTATATACAATGCTCGGTGGAAAAAACCTCCTAAAGAGGGAAAAAATGCCCCGGCGGTCCTAGTGTGTTCACACACATCACTACCACATGTATATGGTAGCATTGCTATGCTCACTAGGAATCTATTCGAATGAAATGGTCAATATGTTTATGTTATTTTCCGCTACACACAAGTTACTAGGCAATTAAATGTTACATTGTAGTCAATTTTCCCAGTTACCATTCAATTTTTACAGCAAAATTGTCCAATTGAATAGTATCCATTTGGAACCTTAGCTAGACTATGCCGCACCGTAATGTCACAACATAATTATGACTTTCTTGTACTGCCCCGACGTATTTACGATACCGCTTTTTATAAAAATAATTGTTGTAAAAATCTCGTTTGGTCCCCTTTTTGTACCGGGTGATCATTTTTAAATCCGACGGAGACCAAAATTAAAATTTTTATGTTTAGATCACTCTAAAAAGCATACTGCTTTTCAAAAATGCCGAAAAGCACGAAAAGCTAAAAGTAGCATACAAAGAAAAAAAAGCAAAACTTTCTAAAATTGAACCATGGGTTCCCCTTGTCCACTAGAATAAGAAAGCGGACTCGCTTTTCACTAAAAAGCTCTTAAAATCATGAAAAAACTAAAATAGCATGAAAAGCACTCGAAAAGAAGATTTTTATAAAATTGAACTTTAGCTTCCCCGAAACACGTAGATTAAGGATCCGACCTTGCTTTTGCAAAAAAACACCTAAAAGCATAAAAAGCATGAAAAAGCTAAAAATATCGGATTTTTTCAAAACTGAACCAAACATCCGTCTAATTTACTGGAACATGGAAACGGCCTTGTTTTTTTACTTTAGAACCTTCCAATACTATCAATCAAGCATCTTAAATCAAAATTTGACAAAATAGATATTGAAAGCTATTGTTCTTATTTTTAGAAGAGACCCAAGAATTGGGGATCTTACAAATATCTAACCAGTCCAAAAGATTTTCTCATATTAAATTGATCATTTAATGTGGGATAATAAACGAGAACAAGGGTTAGAATATAGACATGTGCTTACGAGACTATCTCAACACGGGACCAATGGTAAAGGGGTCCAAAAGAGAGATGATTTGTCAAAGCACAAGGCTAACCAATGGAGCTTAAAGACCTTAGGGGTAGCTTCATTGAAGACCTCAAAAGGTTAGTGTTAAAAGTCCTTTGACCTTAGGTAAGCTAGGGCCGAGCTTGAGGTGGGAGCCCTGCCCAAGCTTGAGGTGCTTGTCGTGCTTGATGACTAAGGTTCTTGAGGTGCTTGTCGTGCTTGCTGACTAAGATGCTTGAGGTACTTGTCATGCTTTCCGACTAGGGAGCTTGAGGTGCTTGTGGGAACACTACCCAAGCTTGAGGTGATTTGCCGCTTGTTGACTAAGGTGTTTGTGTTCCAAAAGTCAACAACATCCCTACAAAGGAGGGGGCGAGCCCTAAATCTAGGGGGATGAGAGAGAACACACACACACACACACACACACACAAGGTAAGCCCAAACCTCAAGAGGTAGGAAGGACATAAGTCACGCCCCTACTCATGTTGCCCTCATGGTGTGCCTAAAGCCTATTGGTTGGCCCCCCAAGGGGTCCAATGATAAATTCGTTAATTTAAATAATTTTTTTTGCATTTATCAAGTCCTCTCTCTCAAAGGGGAAAGGGGAACACTTATCCCAAGGCTACCCACGTTGCTTGATATGAATTCTGCATGCGACTGGCTAGGCTTGGAGGGGTCCACTGAGCTTCAAGCATGAGCTACAAGGGGGGGTCGACCAAAGCAAGAAGGGGGGCTGCTTGTGGGTATACTCTCCCACAAACACTCACACACACACACACACACACACACTCATTGTGTGAAGTGCAAAGTGAAAGAGCTCCATCTCCTTCTCCAAGCTAGTAGAGAAGTTGAGAGCCTACACCAACACTCTTGGCTATTGAATGCAAATCCAACCAAGAGCCATGCTTCAATGCTTAACACTAGGTTGGTAATGGGACACTTTTATGTCTTGTTAAGTGACCATTTTCCTTGAATTATTTCAAGAGTTTCAAAATGGATTTTGAGGTGCTATTTGTCTAGAAAGTTGTCTCATGAGCTGAAAAAAACTTGACATTTTTTTGGAATATCAATTCCATCTTTAACCTTGTCCTTGCACAACATTTCACAACCTAAACTGTGTGAAAAAACGGGTCCTGTTTTTGGCTTTTTTCAACTTTTTGCAACTATACCACTCTAGAATTCATGTTTGTGAGGTCTATAATGCTAGAGAACTATCTTTAGTAGTCCTCAACATGTCCTGATGCTTCTAGGGAGAAATAAATGTTAAAGTCGTAAGTTATGACCAAATTACAAAAATTGTCAAATCCTGTTTTTTAGCCAATTTTAGCTCTTCTATGATTTTTTTGGTGGCTTTCATGATATCTAAATGTAGTTTTGATTTTTTGTGTCGCATATTGTAACATAAAGCTAATATTCCTTGAGTTTTGGGGCACCTAGTACCCTATTTTGCATAGTAGACAACGATGGTTGATTTTTCCAATTATAGAAGAAAACGAAACATTCTAGTATATCAAGTATACCTTTTTCAATATTGTTAGTTTCTTGTGACAACTACATGCATTTTGTAGTTAGTAACCATATCTAGTCATAAGGATCAAATTTGGCTAGATACTGAATACTTTCTATGGGATTCTACGACTCATAATGTTGAACCCAGTTTTTTCATGTTTGCTGTATTTAGCACTTCATCTTTGTCCCCAAGATTCCCCTTGGTAAGAGATGTATTATTCTTTTGACATGCTCCATGTCTCCTTATGAACTTGAAGGACAATACGGAACTAAGAAAACATGCATATATTATTTGTATTGAGTGTGGCTATAGAAACTTTGATGATAGGTCTGCAGAATGGTAAAAAGTCAACTTTTTTGTACCTATTTCTTTTGGCAAAACAAAAAATAGTGAGTGAGAAGCAATCATATGTTCTGATCATCAACCCATTGAAGTTAACTAGGGAATTTATCTCAAGCCCTACAAAAATCCCTAATCTTATTTTTATGCAACAAAACGTAAGAAATGACTGTTTTGATGAAAATGTACTAGTCCATCAACTTTGGAGGCTTGGTGTGACCAAAAGATGAGAAATTTTACAAGTTTCTTATTTTTTCCATGTGTAGTAGGCCTTGAACTATAACCTCATGAAAGGATTTTACAAAATGAGTGGATCTACTATGGTTTTGGAGGTTTTTTTCAAAACCCTGAAAGGACACTTTTATGTCCTATTAGGTTACCAACCTAGTGTTAAGATTGCCATCTTCTCCATCTTCATTACTATGCTATTATGTATGCTAGCAAGAAGAGTGATGATAAGTGAGGAACTATTTCTTTCTCCTATGAATGTTTTTTCTTCCTCTTCCCTACCCTCATTCCCCACTAGCTCTCTCCACCTTCAAAGGTGTTTGAGGCCTTGGGATTGAGGCTTGGGATATTTTTTTGTAAATTTTATGTTATGCTTGTGATGCATGAATCTTTCCATCTTCATTGCATCACCTAGGTCAGAAGGAACACAAAGATTGTATTGTACCAAGTCTCTCTTGATGGGAGAATCTATAATACAACAAATAAATCCGGTCCTCAATTGTTGTCAAGTTCTCTAAACTCTCTCTCTCTCTCTCTCTCTCTCTCTCTCTCTCTCTCTCCCTCTCTCTCTCTCTCGCAAAAGTATTGTTCATGCCAAGTTAATTAAGTACTATGTTTATGTTGCTACCATTAATTAAATTCACACTCTATGCTCTCAAAGTAGTCTCACAAAAATTTTCTCTCTAATTCTCTTAATTTCGCTATTCTCAAAGTCCATAGAGCATTTCTATTCCATCCATCCATCATGTTTTTGATTGGATCTCACAAATTGAGGCAGCCAATTCATCCCATTAAAGCAAAACACAAGCAAACTTGTTTTACAACTGGAACCCCTTGTCTTCCACCTACACCCTCCAAGCTTTGGGATGGCCTACTTTTGTAATGAACTAGGAAGCACCTCGTTCAACAAAGTGTCCTTGCCTTGAAGATAATCCTAGCACTCTTTGATCAATGCCCCTTTGTAGCCCACATTTTTCAGTTTTCATTATGATAGAGTGAAGTGTGCCCACATTTTACCAGATGGTATCATCTATGTTAGTTTCTTCAAGATATATCACAATGTGCAAGTGGCCTGCACTTTTGTAAGAACCTTCCTCGTTCTCTTGCAAATGGGAGGAGGCATGGAAACCAACATTTCTTACTTTAGCAATTTCAAGGAGCCGTTTGCCTCCATTGTCATAGCCCTTGTGTTTCCACACTTTGCTATCATGAACTAGCCATCATGACAACTGATCAAGGACTAGGGTAGCTGGAGCCAAGGAAGAATAGATATATATTGATGGCCACTTGTTATGTGACCAAGTGGGTAGAATCTAAGACTCTTCCCGACAACACGACAAAATCCACTGCTATGTTCTCAACTCAATTGCAACTCTGAGTGTGGATAATAAGAATTCCATTGGCAATATTGCATCCAATCCATAGACCAAATTAAAAGGAGTCGTGTTTAAAGCCATTTTAAAGGAAATTGATAAGCCCATAAGGCAGAGTGAAGATGAATTTCCTAGTCCGTTCTGCCTGAACTAACAATTTTGGCTAGTAGAGAGCTGATAATTTTGTTTGTATGTTTTGCTTGACCATTTTCTTGAGGGTTGTAGGGTGCAGATTTGTGATGGATTACCATGAATCCATCTAGTAGATATGTTATCACCTCATTGAGAAAATACGATCCACAATCAATCACAATCTCAATAGGTAGTCTATATCTAGTAAGGACGCATTTGTAGAGGAATGTAGTAGTGGTTCTAGCATCGTTCTTTTGGGTGGCTCATGCCTCAACCAACTTGGTTAAGTAATCTGTTGCCAAAATAATATATTATGCCTAATTTTTGTAAGTTGGTGGTTGTATTGGACCTACAAAGTCTATACCCCATTTAACAAATGCACATGCTCCCATCATAGGTTCATTCTCATTGGCATCTTTGCTTGTTGACATGCATTGCATTGTCAAGAAAATTCTTTCACATCAACAAATAAAGTTGGCCACCAAATGCCTGCCATCAATATGGCCTTGGCTATGGTCTCATGAGAGAAGTGACCCCCTATTAGACCTGCGTGATCTTGTTCCATAATAGAAAGATAATCCTCTTCATTGGTGCACAGGGTGAAAGCATGTATAGGTGGTCCAAAAAGGGTTGTCTTGGACACTCTTTTTTAAAGTAGTTTTGGGGAACTTTTGAGTCTACATTTGATTTTTGGGGGAGGAAACTCAATGATGAGTAATGAAGATGGGAAGAATTTTTTTAAAAAGAGGGGTATGCATTTTTTACCACCCTCTATAGTTCTTGGACGTGTTGGATGTACGAGCACCCCTTTTGTCTCCTACCCCATTTTGCAAAAGCTCCCATCATTGGTCTTAAAGGCATGCTAGCTACCCTTGTTGGAAATTTTTCTCCTTGGCCTGTATCACACCTTCAAACATATTCTTTGGCATCTGCAAAAAGTGTTGGCCACCATATGCCTGCCATTAAAATTGCTCTAGCGGTGATTCTACTAGAAAAGTGACCTCCAACTAATCTAGCATGTGCTTTTTCTAGAGTGGGTATATATTCATCTTCATTTGCACAGAGACACAAATGTTGGTACTCTCCTCTCTGATACAATTGGTTTTCAGTAAGAGCATAGTCTCTTGCTTCAGTTTCAATAGCTCTTTGGCGGCATTTACTCATATCCTTCAAAAATGTTTGGTTTGATAGGTAAGTAGCTAGATAGTTACTCCATTTAGGAGCTAGTGAGATTTGAAATAATGTCACATGAGGTATGGGTGTTTGTTTTTGGCATTGAAGACAGTTTTTTGCAAATGAGTGAACATCACTTCTCATGGTTGGCCAAAATACTCCAAGTCTCAAGATCTGTTGCATAGCTTGGTCTTCTGCAAAGTGAAGTCCTACTATGGTAATGTGTGCTTGATTTAGGTATTGAGTTTTCTCCTGAGGATTAATACACAAAAGCCCGGACCTTTGTAACTCCTTTGTTGTTTTTGTTTATCTCTAGGTCTTGCTGAGCTCTTAAGATCTTCATGTAGGTCTAGTGTAGTTGCAGTTGGCTTGTGGTTGACTGGTAGCCAAATCTTTGTATAACCTATGCAGAATCCTTGTCTAAGAGGAACATTCTTTGAGATCTGTTTTTTTTTTGTATCCTCTTGTGAGTTGTGGTAGACATTAGCATCTTTCAATGATGTTCTGTTGTATACTTGCTTCTTAGGTATCCTAGGATATTGTTGAGGTTGATACCTTGTGGGCCTTCTTTCTTGGGAGGGTCTTGACTTCACTGCATATGCCCTAACCTGCGGTTTTGGTACCCATACCTATCTATTACCTCTATAGTACTCCTGTTCCTTTAAGCTCCATTGTGAAGCTATCCATCCCATGTGTTTGTCTTTCTATGTTGATTTCTTGTCCTTAATCCAAATCGGATCATTGACTTTGACAAATTTGCTCGAAACAAACACTTGCTTGACTTTCCTTTGCTTTCTTGAGTACTTTGGTTGAAATGTTTTTGCTTTTTTGGGTGTCTCCTTAGAGGTTTCAATTGGGTAAGAAATTGATTTAAAGCTTTGAAAGTCTGGCTTACTTGAAGAAGCTAATCCATAAGGGTTCTTTGATGTATAGACATATAATGTCACACCTTCTTTGCTAGTTGGTGGAAGTTCCACTTTAGCTTTACCTTTGTCTGCAAGATTTGTCTTCTTTTCCTCTGGTCTTGGTGGCATTCTATGCTCAATAGCTTTCATGGTTTCTCTTTTCTCTGTTTGATCTACAATTGCTATTGCTTGATTTACTTTAAGCTCTTCTGAAGTTCTAATTGGTGGAGATGAATCGTCTTCAATAAGATCTGGATTGATATAAGTCTCCATTTGAACTATGATTGAGGACCTTGTGATGTCATCCGTGGGTGACCAGTCTTGGTCTTCATTCTTTGTTGTCTGTGAAGACTGCATCTTGTTTGATTTATTTATCTCTGACATCTTCTGAGCCATTGGCATTCCCATTATGATTTCATTTGGCATATATTTTACTGTAATCACATGGAATTGAGCTATGATGATCTGTGAACTTACTTCAATGGTGGTGGAGATGATTCCCCAACATTCTGCTCGTTTGTCTCTTGATATGCTCACAAATTCAGGAGCATCTTCTAGTTGTGGTTGGTCACATCTTTTCCAAGTTCGAAAATACATGAGGTTTTTGTCTAGCTGAAAATCTAGCTTTACTTCACTTGATAGCTTGCTACGAGACTGGGCACCCTCCTGTTGTAGTGGTTAGCTGCAATTGGGATAGCTCGCGTAGTGGTTAATTATGTGCTGCCTATTTATTTTCTAATTGAGTTGATGATGATTTTGTAGAGTGGAATGCGGGGAGTTGATGAAGAGGCGACGACAATTACTCTTGGCCATTTTATATTTGCACGGTATTTTAGAATATCATTTCAATAAGCCACTATGGCTCTGTAAATAATTGTAGTGGGAATTCCCCTTATGGGTCATGCAATAACTAATGAGCTTCACTCATTTACAAAAGTGAAGTGGTTGTAAAAAGAGGGGCCTCAATTTTTGGCACCTTAAACTCAAAAATAATATATTAAATACCAACTCCACAAGAGAGGTGCCGTGGAGTTTGGGGCTAGATTTAGGCCTTTCTCTTGAAGATTCTCCTCTCTACTCTCTTATGCTATGGTTATTTTGTTGTGTACTCTCTAATCTAGTTTCCATCCCTTACACATCTCTTACAACTCCCTTACACTCTCTTACAAGCATGTCTATGTCAATTCTATGTTCTCTGTGTGTGTGTGATAGTCTAGGTTTGTGTGTGTGTGCCTGAAAATTGTAAGAAGAGGTGGACAGGTTGACGGTGATGCTTGGGAGCTTGTGTTGAATAGTTTAAGCGGTTGATCTCCCCCTCTTCTCCCAACACAACTTTTCCTCGTTTTCACCAACAATGTTGCACTTGATCGTCTCAGGATGTGTGTCTGAATTCACTTCTTTTGCTATGGAAACATCCTTTGGCTGAACTTTATCTACATTTTCTTTGCTTTGATCACCTGCTTCAATTGATGTTGACTCGTATGACTGTGATGCTGCACTTTTTTGCAATTGTTGAGCATTGTCCTCCTGCATCTGAGTAACCTTTTATCTTAGAAGATCCATTGTACTTTCTGGCAAAGCCTGTCTCTTCGGAGGAGATTTCGGTGATGACCTTTGTATACCTTTCTGGACTTTATCTTTCATTGAATTTGACTTTTCTATCACCTGTTCTGGTAGATTGAGACTTTGCATCATCTTTAGATAGTCTTTGACTTCAGCCGGGGCCATCCGTATGGGGTTGTACAAGATCATGACCTTGTTGATATTCGTTACCATGTGCATCTTGATATGCATATGTGAGCTTGATCATATGTAACTGTTTGAACTCGTTACCATGTGCGCATATGTGAGCTTGATCATATGTAACTGTTTGAACACTATGGGATTTGTTGGCTTTTAACTTTGACTTATGGAGATCATCTGAAAATTTTGTCCTTGATGATCTTCATAGAGGAATTTGTTTGCAGATTCTGAGGGAACTTGGGTCAATTGGAACCTTCCAACAACCATATGATCTTTCAATGGTTTCTGCTTTGAAGAGGTATGTTTTTTAGAAGCTCTAGGGATTCTAACTAATGTAGCATTTCCTGGTATTAGAGCTGAGCTTGATGGATTTACAACTCCCCCCTTCCTAGGGTGATCACTATAACCTGCTTCATTGTAAGAGTTCAAAATTGTTTGGCTCTGGTTTAGTCTCACCTTTTGGGACTGTGAAGGCACACTTTGGGTAGCATTGTTGATGTTTGGCATCTGTAAACCTTATACATAGTTTCCTATGTATCTTCATGAAACATGACAAATTATTCCCCAAGTCAAGCTGTAGATAGCATTTTCTTTGCCTTGATATTGTCTATCCCATGGGTCTCCTATAATTTGAGCTTCTGTGGTTTCAGGACCCAATGCATCATAGATGCTAGACTCCTGTCTCTATCTACGATTGTTTTGGTCAAAGTATATGTTCGTTTGATCACAATGTCAAAGCTTGATTTCCAGTGGAGGAGAGTTTGGTTGTGAACAGATTTCTGGATTCACTCTTGCAATATCCTTCAGCTCTAGAGAGGATGGGTTATAATAGATTCTTTCCTCAAAATGAACCATCCTTTCTGATCTATCATTGGATGCACTTCTATGAGATGGTATGTGGGCCGTTCAAACATTGGTTGATCCTTTTTGTACAGGTTTTCTTTTTGGTCTAAATAGTGTGTATATGAATTATGTGTACCATATAAAGCTAGCATCATTGTGTTTGATGTGTCCCTTAGACTTGTGAATGATTGCACACTTGTGTCAGTGGATGCAAAATCATTTGCAAATTTAACAGTCTTTTCAACCTTTGGTGATATCTCGACACCTTGACTAAATTCACACAAGAATTTGTTGTTCAAGGAATCAATTTTAAGTTTTCCAGGTGCCTGTGCATCTTTATGCTCATTTTGAACTTGCAATGCTATTACTGGTGCTTGTAATGGTAATGCAAAATCATATGATTGCATTAAAAGTGACGAGTTAAATGCACTTACATCGAGATTTGCATTTCCAATTCTCTTTGTACCTTGCTTGGCGGTTGATGTGTCCCTGTTGTTAGGATTTCTTGGACAGTCTTCAAAAAATTTGCTACCTTTTCGTCCACAATCTGAGCAATACGCCATGATTGGTGGTATTTTATTTGGCTCTATCATGTCAAGCTCTAGAAGAGAAGTTTCATCTTATGTACTTGCCAAGTTGTTGGCATCATATTTTAAAACACTGAGCATCAAGTTGAAGAATGGTCCATCTAGACCTTTGTACCGTCTTTGGTTTGGTTTCCCAATAAGATTGGCTTCAATTGGTTGATCTGTTGGATCTTGCAATTCTGGCTCTCGATTATAGATCTTGGCCATTGTAATCCATGTACAATGATCCTAATTGCATATGCACTAAATGTATGTTTTGCGGACTTGTGCAGGTCTCTGGATAAACCCTTGGGTTGACTGTTTGAACTTCTATATGCACCTCATCTTTGAGCTTGCAATACCTAGCTCCACTGAAGTCTGTGAGCATCTCGGGGTTATCCGAAGTTGGATTTATTCTGATCAATAGGATCTTGGCTTCTGTGATGCTTTTACTACTCATTAGATATATGGCCTTCTGAATCTTTGTACAAGACTTTGTCTCCATTCTAGCCATATACTTGTAAAATCTGTTTGGTTGCAATTGTGCACGTGTTGCCACTGCTACTAGCTTGTTCTGCTGTACTTGAACTCTTGGATCGATTTGAGTCCATGTCGGCCTGTTCTAGGCCTTGAACATCTTACTCTGCAGTCCACCGTGATTGGTCGATTTTCAGCATGATTTTGATAAATTTAACAAATTTCGGTCTCTCACGGCTTTGAGTTGCTCGTTTCGTCCGCTTTTTTGGCTGATCTGATTCGTTTTGCTTGGTGTAAATTTTGGCTTGCCGTATTTTCTCCATTTTTTATTGGCCGTTGTTCTCAAATTTTGCTCGCTTTGCGGTACACTTTCCGGCTTTGCTTTACGGGTTTTGATTTGTTCATGTACGGTACTCTTTTTTACTTTCTCGGTGGCTTGTGAAATTCTGAATTTTCTAAAATTTAAAGTATTTTTAATGATTTTTTCTTTTTTTTTGGAAAGTTTTGATTTTTGGGAAATTTCCTCTGAATTTTCTATTTTTTTTGTGATTTATTTGTGAGTTTTTTATGATTTTTCCATGTGCTTTTTATTTCTCTGTGAATTTTACTAATTTTTTCGTGAATTTTAGGATTTTTAATGGTTTTTTGGATGTTTTTTTACTTTTTTTGTGATTTTTTTGTCAATTTTTTTATTTTTATAGATTTTTCTAAGATGTTTTCATTTTTTTTAGTGATTTTTTTATGCTGTTCCTTTTTATTTTTTGAGTTTTTTACTCTTTTTGTGATTTTTTTAAATCAATTTTGATTTTTTTTTAAAATTGGATTTTTAAAAATCTTTTTTATTTTTATGCATTTTTAAAGCTTTATTTTTTTATTTTTTATGAGTTTTTTTTACTTTCTTTATTCTTTTAGTGAATTTTTATTTGATTTTTGTGATTTTTTATTCCTTTTTTGTGATTTGATTTTTTTTTTAATTGTGATTTTTTATTAACAAATTAATCAAAATTAAAAAATATTAAAAAAGGAACTTACCTTAGGTAACCTTACCTGTGGGCAGTAGGCTAGCGCGCGTGCGTTGACTTGCAGCACACGAGCAGAATGGGCAGAATTGGCGCGCGCTTGAAGCCTTGAAGGCGAGCTGCAGCGTGTAGCAGGGGGGCACGTGGGCAGGACAACGCGCGGGGCTCAGGGCCGTTGAACCAGGGCTGACAGCGCGAAAGCCCACCCGACTTGGCGCTTTGGCATGTAGAGAGAGAGAGAGAGAGAGAGAGAGAGAGAGAGAGAGAGAGAGAGAGAGAGAGAGAGAGAGAGAGAGTATGGGGAGAGTGTTCTCACCAAAGAGAGGGAGAAAGTATGAGAGAGAGAGATGGGGAGAGAGAGAGTTAATGAGAGAGAGAGAGAGAAAAAAAAAGTTAGAGAGAGAGAGGGGGGTGTTCTCACGAGAAAATAAGGGCAAACTCGAAATTCTCCCGGTTTTTAGGTCAAAATTTGAAGCTTTTGCCGGTAATTACACTAAAACTTGTGAAAATTTTCCGGTTTTCTTCAAGGCAAGCTCAAAATCTAACCGGGATTTTATGAATTCGGCCGGTTAAAACACATTTTACCCCGGGAAGAGAGAATAAGGGAGAGAGAGAGTGAGTGGATGGCAGTGTGGGCGAGAGGGGTCACACGGAGCGGCAAGAAGAAGAAGAGGATTATTTTATGCGCCCCAAGGCACAGTACCGAAGCCTGAAACGACCTTTCTTTTATTTTTTCTTGTTGTTTTCAAATTTCCAAAAATGCCAAAAATAGACTGAAAATTAGCGAAAAACGCTAAAATTTACTAGAAAATCCCAAAATTTTCTAGAAAAGTCCAAAAAATTCCCGGAAAATTCTAGGAATCTTAGAAAATTACCAACATTCATAACCCAATATTTATGATACGCAAAAACACACCGAAAATAGCAATTTTTATAAAAAATGCGATTTATGACACAAATATCAACCCAACCCCCGAAAATAGCAAAATGCTCAAGACTCGACCACGGAGGGCACAAATGCGAACAAAATGATGCCGTAAATACGCACACACAAAAATAGCTTGTAAAGATCGCAAAATCAAATTTTTATGGAATTATCCAAAAATTAATGCAAAAAAAAGCAAAAATTACCAAAAAATTACAAAAATTATCCGAAAAATACCCGTTTTTTTTTTTCAAATTCTCCACACATTGGGGAATAGTGCAGCCAAATAAAATTGCACAAATCACATCAGTTCAATTGCCAACAATTTTATCAATAAAATCAAGACTAGGCAATTAAACCGACAAAATTACCGACAAAAATTGACGCAATTAGAGTGTGTAAATCATTGTTTTGGGCACAAACACGGAGAAATTAATCATTACACGCATCATTTATGCAATCAAAACATTGAATTAACCATGCAAATTAAACACTTTTTTAGGCACACACACACCAAAAAGTTGGCAGTTTTTACCAATCTTTAGGTGCGCAACTTGTCGGATTTACAATGTGATTTCACAAATCAATAGTTGGGCATGAGCACAACACACATCAATCATTCCAATTGAAAATTCATAACGCACACATTGATTTCTAGGTGCTCAAACATAGGCAAAATAGTGCACACACACCTAAAATTAGCATACACACACTCAATTATAATGCACACACACTTGATTTTAGTGCACACACACTTGATTTTATTGCACACACACTTGAAATGGACCATCCAAGCATGCAATCAACTCAATTAGGCATCCAATTAGCAATCAACAATCATCAATTAGCAATTGAACTTATCAAATTCATGCGTCACCAATTCTTGGAAATTTCGGCATTACGACGGCGTGAAAATGAATAATCACAAAATTTTCAATCCATAACATCAACATTGCATTGCATCACATAGCATTAAATTACATTGCATCAAAATTACATTGCATCATGGTGGGATTTCTACACAATTCTACACATCTTTAGATCCTAGGGAGGTTGAGAATACTACCTTAATTACCTTTCCTTTGAAGATCAATTGAATGGTCAAATGCTCCAGCCCTTCATAGCACATTAGTAAGTTAGCAAAAATTAGTCAAATTAGCAAGGGGTTAGTGAGAAATTAGAGTGTGTAAACACACAATTGGCAAGATATGGTAACACATTAGGGAATTATGAACACAATGCTTTATGCACACACATTCAAAATCAACAAAAACATAAACACACAAGTGAAATTAGTGAAGGGACGCTTTCATTTATGAAACAATTACACTAGTGTATGCCATCGTCCTCGGAAACGGCGCCAAAAGTTGGGGGTCCCATCGTTGCAATAGCTCCAATGACCAAAAAAATTATCAATCTGGAGGGATGAGCTACCCGGCTAGGGCATGGAAACACTCACACGGTTAGTGAGCTAATCATGGCAACACAAATGGTTAACTCTATGAGGTGATCTTCTCGGCCTATGGAGGAGCTAAGCCGCAATGAAGGGAAATCTCCATATCCACTTCTCTTCACCTCTAATCAACCCAATCACACACATTACAATTGCAAGACACACACAACACTAGTCCTATCATGCAACACACTAAGCGCAAGCCGCACAGACATAGATCTATTGAGCACCACACTCTAATCAAACCTACATGCACACACAAGCAAAAGAGGCAATCACACAAGATTAGAGAGGGATTAACCACTAATTAGTTAAGATCTAGTTAATCTAAGGATCATAGGCAATCATAAGAAGTAAAAGAGAGGCATAGTGAGAGAGAATGAATCGTTGATTAGTGTTAATCAAGTCTCATGAGCAAGGAGAAGCTCAAGGACTCCATAGCCACACACCTCAAGAGCTCTCACCAAAGAGTGCTCTCCAAAAATGACTTGAGAGCCCTAATTCGTTTTACACACTGCCTTATATACCTAGGGTAAAAATATGCAATGTCCGGCCGCCCAAGGCCTTTAGGGCTCACCACTTACTGAATCTGCAACCTAGGTAGAGTAAGTGACCTATTATTTACAACTTGGAACTCCCATTGAACCTGTAACACATTAAAATATTACAATGGCTTGAAATAAATCGGGAATTTACAATAAGTGACCATTTTGAAAAAACGTGAAAAATGTGTAACTCCAATCTTTACTGCTTCTTCGCATTCATCCTCGATGTACATTTGCACGTCTTTGGTATTTAGCATCTTCTGTTAACTAACGTTGACTTAGTTAACAATGTTCTTCAAACTCATCAGTAGCATCATAGTACAGAGGTCTGAAAAGATTTGTTCAGATTTCAATAAGTCCTTGGGTTCCTGAACTTCATCTTCAATGTGAATAGTTAAGATCATTTGTATGGGAATTATGTCATAACCATCCTCATTGCAAAATTGAGTAGGCATAAACGTATTCACACATGCATCCATTGTTGCCAAAATTTGAGTCCACTCAAATGGCTCAAACAAATGCTTCGGAAAGGGTTCAGGTATATTAGCTTCATCTGTGAAATCCCTTTCTAAGATACATTCTTCTTGTTTTAAACTGCCGCTTTCTAAGGCCCCACACATCCAAATAAGTGTTTCTTTGTTTAACCAAGACGGAATCTTTGATTTAGCTGAAGAGATTGAGTCAAATTCTTGAATGGGTGTTTCCATTACATCTCTATAAGTGTGATGTTTCAAATTGACCCTTGTGATTGATCCCACTTTCTTCAAATATAGGTAATTGTTTTCCCAATCTTGAATAAGTTGTACTTGCCGCCTGAATGCCTTCCCAAGATGATTTCATAATTAAGTTTCTTTCCAAAATCCACTATCGCAAAAGTATGTTGAGAATCAATTCCACAGGAACTAACAATCACTTTTTCAAGCAGTCCTAGGGGTTTTTCTATGTGTCCATCAGCCAATTGTAATTGCATTTGAGTTTGTCTAATGGATGGTTTTCCCCATGATTCCCATACTTCTCTTATGGCTATGGCTATGCCAGCTCCATTGTCCAGTATTTTCATGGTTTCTACATCATTATATCTCACCGGAAGGGTTGTGTTTCCTTCTTCCCCTTTCTAGTATTCTTCGACTTTGCTCATAGGGACGGATCTAATCTCTTTGTTATCCATTTCATGTTTCAATTTACCCAATTTTTTTGCAATTAGCCCTGTTATCTCCACCTTTTCTAGAGTTTTCTGTAAATCATTCCATAAATATGGTCTGGATTTTAAGAGTTCGCTCAAGGTAAGAGTACATTGAATGGGCGTTGACATGATTGAATGGATGTTCTCTACCTCTAGGGTCTGTTTCGTTCTTTTTACCGGAGTGTTTTTGCACACTATGGAATCATCTTTGTTATCTCCTAAGTAAGAGGGTAGTGTTTTTTGAGTCATTGGTTTAGACATTCCTGATGCTTCACAGCCGCAATCCCCATACAAGGATTGTATATCATTGTCCATATTAGGAGGTAAATTGTCTAACCAAACTTCCTCTATAGGAGCTGATTTCAAAGTTATGCTTCCATCATTAATCTCTCTCACTTTTTCTCATAAATGTCCTGGCAAGTCTTCCTCTACGAACGAAATTCTATCTAAACCATCTTTACTATCAGGCACTATGAGTTTTGGCTCTTGAGTTTCAAGGAGGGGTTCTACAACCACTTGGGGTTTCTCTTTATTGGTTTCTATCACAAACTCCTTAGGTTTTTCTATACTCTCAAGCTTGGGTTTTTGTTTTTTCAGCATCTCTTGAGTAATTCTTATCAAATTTTGATAAGCTTCAAACTTAGCTGCTTCCATATCTAGAGAAGGATAGTTTTTCCATTTGTTCTCCATGTTTTGGCATGCTTTAAGTCCTGCTTGAAAGATTGCATTGATTGGCTCAAAATTTTTGTCTACCAAAATTGATCCTCCAGATTTTATTATGGTTTCCTTGATTTCATTGTCATTTTCTTTCACTTTTTCCCGGAATACTTTCTTGGCTTTTTCCTCAATTTCATCCTTTTGTTTTTATTTCCTCATCTCATACCCTTTTCTTGGTTTTCTGGGAGGAATTTTTACTATTCTCTGATTCATCAGAGGAGTTATGTTTCTTTTTCTTAGCTTGGGCTTTAGTGATCACCTTGATTGGAAAAATAGGTTCACTTTTCACAGAGCTACTAGGTATCACTTGGAATACATTCACCACATCTTTTTCTTTGTTTAACAGATTTTTTGGACAGTCTTCAGGGAAGTGTCCTCCTTTTTTGCAACATTGTATACAAAAAGATTCAACTGGCTTAATGTTCTTGTCAGATTCTGGGCATTCATTTTTCCAATGATCATCTGCACTACAATTATGGTAGTTTCCAGTCCTTGGCTTAATCATGGATCTTACCATAGGAGGTCTAACACCTTGATTAGCTACAAAGTACATCGGTGTAAGCTCTGGTGTAGCATAAGTCACAGGTTCTTCCATTGAATATGGACTTGGATTATACCACTCTCCTTCTATCATTATAGTAGATGGACTAGGCTCAACATAAGGTGTAACAAGCACTAGTGTTTGTTCATCCATGACTCCTTCTGAATGCATGTACTTTACAAGCACTACATTATGTCTAGGGAACGGAGGTTGTTGACCCAACATTGGTTGTGGTCTCTCCATACCCATAGGTGGTCTTTATGCTTTGGCCATATTAGGTTGATATCTGTACATGGGTTGTCCTTGTGGTCTCATAGGCACATATTGAACATTTCCATTGTACTTTGGTCGGTAATAGCATTCATTGGTCTCATGGTTTGTCCATTTACCCTCAATAGCACATCATTTTTGCGGCCTCATTGGTTGTCCTTGTTGAGGTATCCCTTGCCCAAGTCCTCTCTTGGATAAAGAGCATCAAAAGGGATTCCACTCATTTTTTAAAGCGAAAACAATTGTATTAAATCCCTTTGTATCACTAAAAAATCCTAAAAAGTCAAAATCCATTGTAATCTTATTGGTTGCCAATGAGTCTAAAGGGTTTGAGGGCCTTCAAGTTTGTCATCATATGCAGTTTTTAAGCTTTGTATTGATACCAAATAGCTAGGAATCCATTCTTTGAACCTTGGCTAAGTTATAAAAGCCAACTTTTGTAATTAAAAACCTAAGTTGCCGGATAATTGTATTAAGCGTTTGATACAGAATCTCAACG
Organism: Adiantum capillus-veneris; assembly: GCF_014529385.1. Lineage (NCBI taxonomy): Eukaryota > Viridiplantae > Streptophyta > Polypodiopsida > Polypodiales > Pteridaceae > Adiantum > Adiantum capillus-veneris. Next base: position 127,925,073 of record NC_140949.1, read on the forward strand.
TGAGTCTACTGTTTCTTTGATTACTCATGTCTCTCTCAAACAATGTTGTATTTATATTCTGAGCATACCAACATGTTAGTTGTAAAGATATTTCATTTAATGTAAGTTTCTCACAATGAAAGTATGATTTTAGTCGTGTTGTAACAGAATTGAACTTGTAACATGGAAAGTAGTGGATTTAAAATAACTATAGTGATCATTTTTAAGAGGATTCTTCAAGAGCATAAAGAGAAGACTTTATGATGGATAGCAACATATTCATTTTACCTAGTTATCTTGGCATGAAAAATACTTTGCAAGAGAGAGAATTAGAGAATTTGACATCAATTGAGGACCATATTTACTTGGAGCCAGTGTGCCCCCCTCCAAAAGGCTTTTGTATTATAGATTCTCCCATAATGAGAGACTTGGTACAATACAAGATTTGTGTTCCTTAATACCTAATCTATGTAATGAAGATGGAAAGCTTCATGCATCAAAATTATGCCCTTAATCAACTTGATAAAAGCATTAACTTGTCCCCGGCCTTAGTCCCAAGACCTCCAACACCTTCAAAGGTGGAGAGCTCTAGCATGGAATGAGGGTAGGGAAGAGGAAGAAGAAGTAACATACGATAAACGAGTACCTTCCTCACCATAGATTACTCTTGTAGCTTAGCTTGGCATAGTAATGTAGATGGTAGAGAAGATGATGTTTCCATTGAAGCTTGGCTCTTGGTTGGATTTGCATTCCATATCCAAGAGTTGTTGGTGTAGGCTCTCAACTTCTCAACCTTGGAGAAGGAGATAGAGTTCTTTGCTTCACACCATCATGATAATCTTTTATGCCTCTTGAGAGATCATGTTTGAATTGAAAACTTCATGCACCTTAGTCATTTAATCATGACAAGAACCTCAAGCTTGGGCAAGGTTCCCACAAACACCTTAGGCACCTTAGTCAGCAAGCATGACAAGCACCTCAAGCTTGGGTAGGGTTCCCACCTCAAGGTCAGCCCCAACTTGATTAATGTCCTAGGTCTAAGGACTTTTAACACTGACCTTTGGAGATCTTCAATGAAGCTAACCCTCCTAAGGTCTTTTAAGCTCCATTATATGCACACCTCTATATTCTACCTCTTGTTCACATTCATCTCCCCCATATTAAATGATCAGTTCTATACGAGAAAGTTTTTTTTGAATAGGTAGATATTAGATTTTATGATATTACCTCTCTCTTAAAACCATAGTCGTCCTCGACTATGAGGTAGAGGAGATAAAGTCTTAGTCACTAGTCTACATTTCTTAGCGGGTAGAGGATCCCTTTTTACCCTATGACATCATTTCAAAATGTATGACTAGTCCATTTGGTGCTTGGGATATTTAGCTTCCGTAAGCATGTCTGCTCTTTAGTCTATATCATACCCCCAAAGTAGAGTGACAAATTCTACTTGGTGTTTGAGTGACGTCGTCGTCACAAACATGATTCTAAGCATGCATACTATTTAAATTTGTGCACAAAAGAGGATTAATCTTAAGAGACAAAAACATTGCTCATTAAGAAAGCATTTACATTTGCTTACTCTCAACCAAGAGAGAGAGAGAGAGAGGGATAATTTTGGCAAGTCATTATCACACACACTCACAAAATCTCATGTGTGAAGAAAAGAAGAATCTCTCTCCTTCTCAAGGTTTAATGGAAAGCTCATCATCTACTCCAAGCTTGTGAGAAGGGAGGCCTACACCAACAACTCTTAGCTTTGTGATGCAAATCCAACTAAGAGACAAGCTTCAATGCATGCTCATCTCCTCTACCATGCTAATTACTAAGCTATCCTAAGCTTTTATGAGTGATTATTTGAGAAGATATACTTATTTCTCGTAAGAATACTCCTTCTTCCTCTCAATCCACTCTCATACCCCGCTAGCTCTCACCATCTTTGAAGGTGTGTGAGGTCTTGGGTCTGACACCGTGAGGGAATTGATGTCGTGTTTTATAAGTGTATGCATGGTGCTTGAAGCTTCCATCTTCATTGCAGCAATAGCTTATTGAAGGAACACAAAGTATTGTATTGTAAAATGTCTCCCTTGATGGGGGAAACCTATAATACAAAGCCTTTTGGAGGGGGGACCGGCTCCATGTAAATCCGGTCCTCAACTATTGTCAATAGCTTAATTTCTCTCTCTTTTGAAGTATTGTTCATGCCTATCTAACTAGGCGTTATGCTTTTTGTTACTCTCTCCATCCAAGCACTCTTGCTATTCTCATTAGGAGTCTATTCTAATGAAATTCTCACTATGTTTATGCTATTTTCTACTACACACAAGTTACTATGCCATTAAATGTTACATTGGTAATAGAGCACAAGGTTTCTCTTTTCTTGCTCAAAAAGGGAGGTCCTCAAGCTAACTATAAATGGTTGGTATTATTAACTGCAATTGAGTATGTAGAATAGGGATTTTTCAGCCTTGCAATGCACTTGCTTTGTGCAGATAACAGGGCATCACCATCGAGAGCTATGGTCTTAATAGTGGAGTCCTATGGGGCTTGCCTACGGTTGCCTACGGTTTAGCCACTATTGAGTTATTAGAAGCTTGACAGGAGCTAGTACTATTTTGGTGTTGAAAGACCTCTCTTCTATTCCTTGCAATTAATGATATTCGAGCTACGGTAAAGGAGCTTGAGTGATTTTCTAAAGGGGTAAATAAGAGTAGCAACTAGGGCTTGAAGTGCCAAAGTACACCTAAAAAAACAAGTTTATACCTAAAAGTTGTTTGAATGGCTGACAATAGTAAAGAGAGTGAAATTAGTGTTGATAGCTTTGATTTTGCTAATGAGAAGGCTACAAATGATTCCTCTATGCTTGCTAACTACCTTGTTTCTAGGCTTCAACAAGCCATGGGAGATCCATCCCTCCAAAGTGAAGTGCAACGGCAACTTTGTGTTCATGGGATTCTCCAAACTCCCCACCAAGAAGAGAGAGTACCTAGGAGGCTTCCTTGTGAGACTTCCAAAAGAGGCCTCTCTCGGATTCAGGAAGAAGAAGAGGATCCATACAAAGGGCTCAAAAATATACTACTTGATGACGCATCTCCTTCCCAAAGGAGAAATCAAGAACCCCCACCAAAAGAACGAGAAAGAAGTCAGTCTCCTGCTACCTTGGCGGAGATGGCTCCACAAAGACGGCAGGCAAAATGCTCTCCAACACCCCCTAAACAAAGAAGACCATCGCACACTTCTCCACACCATAATTCAAAGAGGGATGATAGAAAACAAGAGAAAAAAAAGGAGAGAAAGAGGTCACCCTCTTCTCCATTTTCTTCATCCTCTTCTTCTTATAAAGAAATTGATAGTGTAGACAAGGAAGACCAAGGGAAGAAAAAGGCGAGAAAGAGGTCACTCTCTTCTCCATCCTCCTCAAATTATTCCTCCTCTGAAGAAAGTGAAGGTGCAACTTTCAAACCACCAAAAAGAAGAGGCCATAGGAAATCCTATGTGTGGTACGGGTGTCTAACCTCACTCCTATCTTATTGCAAACATAACAAGATCCACGAATAAATTGTCAATCTATGGGACGAAGGTGACTCGACTAGTGCATAGAGGATACAAGAGGTTGTCAGTCTCTTGGAAAACAACAAACAACTTGCATCTAACTCAAGCTACACTCAAATAACTGAAATCACCAAAAGCCAATCGCTCATCGGAAAACAAATCACATTTGTTACAACATCAAATGGCATCCAAACGTAACAAAACTTCTAGGAGATGTTTATAAGACCTAAGCACACATGCTTATGGTCTCAATTCCCACTTTAGGTCAAGTTCAAAAATCGCGATTATTAACAGCAATGGATTTTGACCTAGTCGTTTTTGACTCCGAATGCATCTCAATGCTTAGCAATGATGCCCCAATACCCTGCCTATACTTAGTTTTTGATTTAGAAGCTTAAACTTCTACTTATAATAAAATTAGGCCGCGAGTTGGCGATGCCACAAGCTACAAAATACTGTGAAGTGCTTACGTCAATGCGTAGAGCTCTTACCTGCGGTTGCAATGCAACAGACACGACTGTAATGTGACAATCGAAGAGGGAGTAGGAAGCGCGAGAAGGAGAGAAGTGAGTGTTGTTAGCTCGCATTGTGTATTTTATTATCCAAAACTTAATAATAACTTACAAAAATTGGCTTTTATACCTTAGCCAAGGTTTTTGGTGGTCAAAACTAATAATCTGGGAGCTCTAACTAAAGAAAAGTTGATACAATCTAGAATCTTATAGCCCGGGCTCATCAATTACAAAGTTTATCCGGAAAATAGGAGTTACAATATTCCCGATTCATCAAAATAATAATTGTTTTTACAATGAGAGCTCCAAAAAATGGTATCCGGGTTAGCTTGCTGCTAACATTCCCCCCTCCTTGCCCGTGTTGTCCCTTGACACAGCTTTATGGGCTGAAATAATCGTTGAATTGATGGCTGGTGAGGCAATCTTTAAGTGCATGGAGTGCCTTCTCATATTTGATCTTTCTTTCTTTGTCTAGAACCTGCAAAAATTGCATAGTGACCCTGTTCTTGAGCTCAATGGCTAAGTAGCCCACGAATCTGGAAGTTAGGTTGTTGATTACTAGCCCAAAAATGTTCGTTTGCCAAGTGAAAAAACCCTGTGTAAAATTATTTCTCAAATGCCAACATATTAAGAACATGTAGCGGGAGTAGAAGCCATAGAGGACTTCTTCGGAAGGTTGGCCGCTTAGGTCGTAGCATAGACCCTTATTGCCCTCAAGGAAGGACATCCTCGGTGCTCCTGCTTGCTCTGGCTCGTGAAAAACTTCAATGCATGTGAGCAGCATCCAACAAATTTTGTAAAGCATAGCACATGAAAGATCAGGGAGACTTTTGAAGAATTCCATGGTGCCCCTTGGGGTTTTCACCATGTACTTCTCTGTCGGCGTTCCCTTCTCTGGACCTGGAAATCTTGGATAATTTAGCCATGTAGGCCGCTTCTTTGTCATTGCCTCGTGTGCTTGCCACGTCCTTACTCTTGGTACATGACAAAAATTTGGGTCTATTTGAAGTGCCGCAGGTGCTCTTGTGAATAGAATCAAGTATCTGGGATTCTTGTTCAACCAGCTCTTTCTCCACCTGGGGGTGGACTTCATCTATGCCTTCTGTTTGCATGTATTTATATAGTCATTCCTTAACCTGTAGCAGCTCTACCTTGATCAAGGGATATGGCAGTGATTTTTGATGCCATTGTGCATTGATTTGGTTGGGAGTGAGTTGAGTAGCATTGACAGAATGAAGAACTCTCAACTCCCAATCCATCATTGCTTTCCATTGCTCATCCATCTCCTGTGAAACCTTCTCCTTAATTGTATCTTCTTTAGCTTTTGACACCTGGACCATTGGCACTTCATCGGCTTCTATTAATGGTACCTCAAAGTCATCTTCTCTGCCTAGCCCTTCTACTGGTTGTTCTGATGTACCTGCTTCTTCCTATGTCTCTTGTTGTCTATCTTGCAGTAGCTGATTAACTCTCTTGAGCTCTGCTATCTCCTTGAGAAACTCTTCTTCTCTTTGTACCCGCATTAATGCAAGTTCTCTATGTTGTGATTGCTCTAGCTCGAGATCTTTATTTTTTTTCTCCAGTGCTTTATACACTTCGTCTGTACCTTTGATTGAGGAAAATACAAGATTTTCTCTTATCTGTCGCAAGAAGGTTTCCTGATCGTTGATCCTCTGCTTTGAATATTGCAATGAAGCGTTTGCTACATCTAGCTGCACTTGGATCTTTTGAACTGACAGAATTGTAGTTAAGAGCTCGTTGGTAACCTATGTCAATTGTTCATCTTTGGTTTTACAAGCATCTATTAACTTCATGAAAAGTTCACCTAGATCTTTTGTTTCCTTTTGCTGCTATTTTTTGGCGAGCTGGTTTTGTTCACCTTCACCTTTCAAATCTTGGAGTTTTCTCTATAGATCGGTGATGAAATTCATCCTGTCCTGCAGTTCTCCTTGTAGGGCATCTATCACCATCTCCAACTCTCTAGCCTTAGCATTGTGGCTAAGTGTTGCAGTTCCTGTGAGCTACCTAGACATTTTGGCAATCTTTGTATGTGGCTCCTTGGGTGGGATTGTGGTAGTTAATGGTTGCGGCGGGGCTTCTACCTTTCTTTGTGGTTGTGTGGTTGCTTCGGTCGTTTCCTGCTGTGTGGTGGTAGACAGTGTGGTCTCTGTTTCTTGTGCCTTTGGTTGCTCAAAACTTGTTGCCTCCTTTGGTTTAGGACTTGCTGCTCTTTCTAGTTCTGGCTCTTTTGCTTTCCCTTGCTTGGAAGTAGTTGCTCTCTGTTGCTCATATCCTGCTGCCTCTTGTGGTTCAAGCTCCTTTTCCTTGGTTTGCTCGCCCTCTGTGGGTCTATCTATTGGTGGCTGTGGAGGGCTTAAGATGGGGTGATTGTGTTGTTCCATAGCAGGTGACAATGGTCTGGGAGACATATCACTTTGTTCGTGATGGGTCTCTCCTTGTGCTGTTGCCTCTTCTACTTGTCTCTGCCACTCCATTGCTTCGCCACTCCGTTGCATCTTCCCTTGCTTTTATTTCTGCTTCTTGATCTTCTTTTTGCTTCAAGGCTTCTACTTCCTGGTACATGCGTTCAAGAGAATCCTTGGGATCTTCTAGTTCCTTCCTGACAGGATTCTTTCTTGGGGGCATTTCATATCCCTTGGAACCCATCATGCTGGGTCCTCTCCTGTAGCTTGGCGGCTTCTTTCATAGGTCTCTTTTTTCTGTTCAAACCTCGCTTTGTTTTGTTGACGTTCTTCCTGATGTGCAGCCACTACCTTCTTCTTCATCTTCTCTCTTCTCGCTCACTTCTCTTCATTGTCTGAGCTTTTGCTACTATGTGCTTCATGAGAGCTTTCTTCAGACTCCTCATCGGATTTGTAATTTTTTTTTGTCAACCTTGTGGTTTTTGGAGATGGCTGCGCTGACACTATCCATGTGTTTTGATCTGGGATGGGTGACAAATTGTCTGCCATGCCAATAGCATGGCATGCTATTCTTGGGAGTACCTCAGGTGCTCCCAGATAGGTTATCTTGCCCTCTTTCTTGGTACCCTTCAACGTGGATAGCACATATTTTTGCCGTGACATCATAGACCTCTTTTGGTAGAATTTGTAGTTCTACTTGATGTCCTTCTTCACTTTTAAATCTACCTATGAAAACCATTGTATTTTTTTCTCAAGCTGTTGTTTGGACATGTACGGTGCTTTGGCCGTCTTTACTGAACTGGGGTCCAGTTGGTAGGGTGGCAACTCTTGCAGCTTCTCCTTTTGAGAGACCCTCTTCTTGGCCTTTTCCGCAGCTTGCATGGCTCTTGTTAAGTGAATAGAGTGGCAAAGTTAGAAAATTTGATAGATTTTGCTCTAAAATGTCCTTCAGTGTGAATTGCTGACAAATTGAGTCCAATTTGTTTCAAATCAATTTTTGAACATGCACAGATGCATAAAAACATGTAAAGATCAAAATCATGAAGTCCAAGCAAAAGCTTGCAACAAAAGTAAATAATTGTGATTATTTACAACTGATAGTTTTTTTCAACTTTTTGCAATTTTTGCATCATGGGCTTGAAATAGACATCAATTAGGTACTCTGAGTGAAGTGTGGGCTCATTTGAGTGCACAAGGTGAGAATGGTGTCAGATTTAGGCTTTCTATCTTTAAAACAATAGCTATAAAGGAATTTTGAGATTTTAAGCTCCAATATTGTTAAAACTTGGTTAGTGGGCTTAGGACACCATGTTCTTTGGTTCTATGAGGGCAAAGTTGCAATTTCCTCCCATCTTGGCAAAAAATAATCGCGATTATTAACTTTTTCATCAAAATGAACATTTTTTGGTGCAACTTGGTTCTAGGCATGATGTAGACCCTGTGTATGTGATATGAGGAGATTTGGATAAAAAAATCTGACTCATAACTCAGAAATTGGTTTGAAAGGACTTCTTTGCGTTTTTTGACAATTTTCCAAGTTATCATTGATCGATTTGGCTCATACTTGAAATGTGACATGTAATAGGTGTGCCCAAGTGATAGGTGAAGTGATGGTATCATTTTCAATTCAAAATATTACAAAAGTAAATAATCGTGATTATTTACTATAGTCAACTTTTTCTTACAAAACTTGAGAATTTTGACCTAAACATATTTTATACACTTAAAACAAGTCCTAAATTGAATTTGGTAGAGTTTTGTGTGACCGGCATCACTTCGTGCTCTGTCAACTCTAAAATCACCGATTTTTTTGACTACATGGCCTGTGGATTTGGTTAGTCACTTTTGAGGCTATGGACTTGTCCGCTACATAGTCCTAAAGCAAATCATCCAATTTTGGCCCATTTGGAGTCAGTTTGTTTCTTGCTTTTTGAGGACTTGGCTTGATTGATTTTATGAAACCAACCATATACATTGTATATAGACCCAATTTATAAGTTGTCAGTGGAGTTAGAATCCAATTATCGCATCTATCAAAAACCTAGCTTTTCTACTTGGGACCCCCCTCAACCCTTGTTGAATGGTCAACAATTGATCTAGGGGCATGTTACAGTTCAAGTCTCGTCTGATTTGGTTGCACTGGCAGGCCGCTATGGTAGTGTATTTGATGCGAAGGTCCATTCCATCTAACCATTCATCATCTATTGACACGGCATCTTTCTGTAATTCACATTGTCGATCATCTAGTTCCATAGTGTTGATGGGAATAGGTATTTGTTGATTCTTGAGAGTAGCTTTCCTTTTGAGTATTTGAAGCCAAGCTTCCTCATGGGATTCATCAATAACCTGCTATAGTTTTATCTTTCTTTGCTTAGCTGCATGCATCCTTTCTAGCAATTCATTGGTTAGTGGCAAATTGTACTTCTTTAAACGACATCCACTAATCCAATTAGCCATTGGTTCGCCATCTAGGGTGGACAACTTAACAACTCTACTTGGAGATACATCATCAATGACAAACGGTCTGTTTCTCTTTTTCTTAAACTTGGGAATGTGTTGCTTAAGGGAATAGACTAAAACTAAATCCCCTTTTTTGAATATTTTTGTAATTAGATAGGAATCAAAAAACTGTTTTTGTTTCCGCTTTTGTGAATAGATGTGAGCTACAGTAGTTAGCCTTTGCTCATCTAGCTTTTCTAAATCTTCAAGTCTCTTTGACAACTCATGTTCATTCCACTCAAGATCCTTAGATACCCTTAGTGTCGACAATAGAAATTCTATTGGCAGTATGGAATCAAGACCATAAACAAGCTTAAAGGGTGTAGCATTTAAAGCTGTTTTGAATGAAACTTGATAAGACCATAGAGATGCATGAAGATTCATTTCCCAATCCATCCTTCCTGAACTAACCACTTTAGTCAATATCGAGCAAGAAATTTTTTTGTATTTTTGGCTTGTTTGTTTGCTTGTGGGTAATAGGGAGCTGATTTGTTATGGATGACCATAAATTCATTAAGCAGATATTCGATTATTTCATTGAGGAAATGAGTTCCCCTATCACTGAAAATTTCTATTGGTAGTCCATATCTTGTGAACACATACTCATATAAGAATGCGGCAGTGGTTCTGGCAGCATTCTTTTGAGTTGCTTTAGCCTTGGCCCACTTGGTCAAATAGTCCATAGCTACAATGATATATTGATCTTGTGTTCTATTAGCAGGTGGCTGTATTGGCCCAACAAAATCTATACCCCAGTTTGCAAAAGCTCTAGTTCCCATCATTGGTCTTAAGGGCATGCTATCTACCCGGGTTGGCATTTTTGTTCGTTGACAAGCATGACATTGATAGCCGGCTTTCGAAACCGTGCCCGTGAGAACCACACCCTAAGGAAGGAAAGTTTTGTTACCAAAAAAAAAAAAAAGAGCCCTTTACCATTCACCATACCCCCCCAAGGTTAACCACCAGTGGGGCGCTGCCAGTTTGGCCACACCCCTCCATTATCACCAAAGGACGATCCCTCTATCTCTTACTGCCCGGCTCCGCTAATATTCTCTCTCTCCTACTCTGCCGCTGCATCATTCGTCCCGGTAGATGCCTTTGGTATCTCTGTCACACTCCAGCCCCGGCGGGCCGCCATAGATATTATCCTCTCTCTCTCTTCCAAATATTCTTCCCCTCTCTCTCTCTCTCTCTCTGCTTATCCACACACCAGCCACGACGGACCGTACCCCCACCCCTCTCGTCCACACTCCCTTTGGCCTTAAGCACGCCCCCCCTGTTTTTTTCCTCCTCCCCCCCACCCTGGTGGACCACTGGCCTAAGCACCCCCCCCCCCCCCCCCCCCCCCCCCCCCCCCCCCCCCCCCCCTTATCTACACCTAGCTCTCTCTCTCTCTCTCTCTTGGAAGTAGCCACGGCAGGCCTTAGGGAAAGCTCTATCTCTCCCTCCCTCTATCTCTCTCACCCTCTCTTCCTCTATCCTCTAGAACCCCCACCATATCCTCTCTCTCTTCACCCCCCCCTCACAACCCCTATCCCCTCTCTCTCCCTCTCTTTCCTCGGTGGGAACCACCTTAAGCAACATACTAAATATCTCTCTCTCTCTCTCTCTCTCTCTCTCTCTCTCTCTCTCTCTCTCTCTCTCTCTCTCTCTCTCTCTCTCTCTCTCTCTCTCTCTCTCTCTCTCTCTCTCTCTCTCTCTCTCTCTCTCTCTCTCTCGTTGACTAAATACACCCCCCCCCCCCCCCCTCCTTGTCGCACCCGCTGTCAACTACCCCCCCCCTCCTGGGCCTCGCGCTCGTCCTCAACCTTCCCGCATGCACTTTCTGCCATACCCCCCCCCCCCCCCCCTTCCCCTCCCCCCAACCCTATCCCCTCTCCCCTCCCTCACCATCCCCCCCACCTTTATGCTCTCTCTCTCTCTCTCGCGCTCTGTCCCGCCCACAGGCTGCCCGGCTCCACACCACCGCCACTTGCGCTCTCTGTACATAGCCGGCTGTGAGCTATACACACACATACACACACACACACACACACACACACACACACACGCTACGCACACACACACACACACACACATTCACCATCCTCACCCCCCCCATCTTTGCGTTGTCCACTGCACTGCCGAAAACACAAAATTAGAAAAAATATATATATATATATATACACACCACACCTCCCCCATTCCCACGCACGCTCACACACACACATTCACTTGCATATACACACACACTCACGCTTATGCACACACCTATATTCACACATATACATGCACCCATACAAACACACACACGCATATACACACATACCATTAAAAAAATACAAAAAGAAGGAAAAACGGCCATCGACATCAACAAAAAGAAGGAGGAACCCGAAGCACGTGCCGCCGACAACAAAAAGAAGAAATGCGCCGAAGGCATGCCCCGACTGACCCCGAAAAGACGTACACGCAACACCGACGCACCGGCAACGCACCATCCGCCAGCATCACGCAACCACGATGCCATTTTTAGTAATTTGTAGGTTATGTTCATCATTTCTTCAGTTTTCACCCAAGCCATGTAAAATTCCCAATTTGTATATTCCCTCTCTCTAGGTGATGGTTACAAAGGCCCACCTAGAGGTTTCATTTTTTAAATAACTCTCAAGACAAAGCAAGGGTCAACCACACCGGGCCCACCGCTTTCTTTGTCTCCCTGATTAGCTTACCCTAATCAAATCAGGATTACCCTAATCCAAGAAGCCAATACCTATAAAAGGGTACAGAGAGGTCACTATTGGGGGGGGCAGTTCATGAGAGGTCAGCACTTGGTAGAGTGTAGTGGGAAGAGTTGACACTATTGGCATCACGAGGAAGGGGGCTTGTGCGTTGGTTTGCCTTGGGAATTGCACCATCTGAAGGGAGCCACGTCCACAGTGTTCGGGAAAAATCATTTTTCCAAGCATACAAAATTCCTTTCCTTGAATTTTCCAAGAGGAAATTTTAGAAAATTAGTTTACTTTTTCAGGTTTTTACACTATTTTTCTCTTTTTTGGGGGTGGAATTTCTCCTTTCCCCTTGCTCTCAACCGGCATTTTGGAAATTCAAAAGGGCACGATATTAAGCTGAGACACATTTTTCCCAAACACTGCACGTCCACCTCTCGACTCCAATGGTCGATGCACACACATATACACGCTCTTAGTAGCAAGCTTCACAATCATTGAGTCGTCTTAGAGAACGCACCAAGTAGTTGCACCATTCTTTCTCCCTACCTCTCTATCACCACAGTGTGCCACCTTGCTGGAAGAAAGGTAATTGTAAATACTGCAAAAATAATTCTCCCTCACTCCCCCGAGGGTTTTCATTCATGTGTGTGTGTGTGTGTGTGTGTGTGTGAATGTGTAAGTTTGCGGTATTCACATCATCGTGGTCTGCGTCCTAGCCGATCAAAGCTAGGTGGTGCCCCTTGTTCGCTTTACCGTGTGACAGGCTCGAGGCGTACCATTCAGCCCCTGACGTTTCAGAGGCCGTCGGGGTTTGCTTTGCTCCTGTCATTTGGTGCCCCCATTGAGGAGGGCTTCTAAGAACCCTTCGGTTTAAAATGCTGAAAGTAACGCACGCCATCAATCATGGACGAATGGTTGAAGGAATTTTATATCTAGAGGACGGAAGAAGAGGAGACTAAGGAGGCACTAGCCGCCTTCATTGAAGTACTACTGCCAGGCTACAGTGTCGTCAGTATTCAAGAGGTAAATTCTTCATCTTGTGTTGCTCGTTCTAACCACAAAGTGAGAGCATCAGGTGGGAGGTCTGTGAGGTGCCATCACTGTTGTCAACCAAAACACACTGTCAATGAGTGCCAGCAACAAAGGCAGCGAAGGGAATGAAATCATCTACATTGACATTCATTGCAAAGAAGTCATTCACATCAAAGAAGGAAAGAAAATAGTGAGTCCTCTTTTCCCTAAAGAAACCGCAGTCAAAGTTATAACCTTTACTCCAAAATGGCCTAAAGGGGCTGCTCGAGCCAAAGGAAAGGAGAAGATAAGCCAGTCTAGAAACACATGACCCCGAAGGGAGAATCATCTGGCCAAGCAAGTGCTTCAAGCTCAGAGAGCCGGGTTGTACCCAGCTTGCAAAAGAGGAAGTTATCCGAAGCTAAGCGGCGAAAGGTCGCCTACCGATTTCCACGATGCATGCGAGTGCTATCAATCCACTTCGACAATCCTGAAGAAGAAGTGGTAAGAATATTCCCATGTCCTAGGGAAGAGTGGTTCAGCTACTGCTCTTGTTGTTTTGGAAGATGGGTAGAGGATCTCCCTCCTCTCCCTGTACAACTTATCCTGAAGAAGCTCTTTACCACGGGTGAAACCCAGTGGTCTGGAGACGAGTTGCAGCTGAATGGAGTAGAATTCATGCAACACACCGACTACGGAAATTATCTGCAATTGCTACTAGCCAAGAGGCTGGGAGTGGTCAGATGCATCACCATCACCCCGTACGTGCTGAGGGATGAAGGAAAGGTAGAGCCCATGAAAGGCAACAACCTCCTGTGGATGTGCCGACTCATCAACACTGGCACGGTAAGAGTGTAAGTAAGTACTCCACCCTCTGTGCATGATGGAAAACGGGCCAACAGCATTCCCGTTCAGATTCCTACAGCATATGCATGTGAATATCTATGTAGATAGGAAAATCTTCTACCAACACAAGATCGTGTACCTATTCGGTGCGGCGGTACTAAGAGAAATCCTTAATTTCCCAAACCCTATCATTCTCCCCCTATTGGATTACCATCATTCCTTTAATGTTTCTATCTTCATCTTGTTTTAACCTATCCACCCAACCCTGTAAAAGCCGTTATGAGCCGATACTGTCATTAATCTTTTTTTTTTAAAGGGTTTGTAATTTCTTGAGTCACTATCATGGAAAGTGTTTCTTTCCCCACGTTTAGTGGAAAGAAGGGAGAAGATCTCACCACCGACTTTTTGGATGATTTCAACATTGCTTGTGTACTCTCCAACAAAGATGACGACGCTTCACGACTTAGAATTTTTCCTCTACTGATGAAATTAGAGGCCAATTCCTGGTATAATGCATTGCCGCAGGCTACCAAGAATGCATGGGATGTGTTAAGGGATGCCTTTGTAAAGAGGTTTGGTGGAGGCACAACCTCAAAGAAGCTATGGAAATTACTGACGGAATTGAAGCCGGGAGGTCTGCTAGAGTATGTCACCTACGAGTCCAAATTTATGGACTTATGGCAGAGATGGGTTGCCTCACTGGAGGAAGGCAAAGGAGCGCCTAATTTCCTAAAGAAGGACCATTTCATTGCAAGTGTATGGTCGCTGCTTAGAGAGAAGGTGAAGGGAAGGTTTCTTGCAACATATGAGTTGGCAGTACAAGTAGCCCGCCTTAAAGACAAGAAGCTACGCATGCAAGCAAGAGTAAATGATTTAGAGGAAACAAGATTGGTCCGACCAACCCCAGTGACTGCAACAGCCAATCATAGAGCCCAACTGCAAGAGGCATCAAAAGAGTAGCAAGATCTGCTGAGTTGCATCACCACCCAACTAGAGAGTTTATCTGTGCATCTGGTGCAGCAAGGGCATGCACCTGTTAGGAATCTAGAACAAGGAAGAGGACAAAGAAGGCACAACCAAGAGTACCACTGTTGCAACTGCGGGGAAGACGGCCATGGTATGTACTACTGCCCACATCCAAGGAGGTAGAATTTCAATAGAGGGGGGAGACAAAATCAAATCTCTCTGCCAAGACCAAGACCATCACCACCTAGGCAACCACGGCCGATCCCACCAATCCAAATCCTTTGACCACCCGTACAACAACAACCACCACCCCAACCTCTTATTCCACCACTACCCCCACCACCTGCTGTGAACCAAGCGGTGAGTGTTATTAGCTTGGAGGCTAAAGGTAGAAGAACCAGTTCGAGAGAAGCACAAAGGGAAAGCGAAGGTAGAAGAATTGGATGCTATGGGAGTGAAGCGTGCCAGGCACGAGGAAGCCTCTCAAAGAGAAGAGAAGATGAAAGGGAAGGCCGATTCTAGAAAGCAAGTAGCTAAACCGCGACGAAAGATAGACATCGTGGACTTCTCACTAGGTGAGTATGCAAAACCCTATGACTTAGTCCAGGATGTGTTAATGCAGGTCTTGAAGATAACATGGCCCCACTTACTCCACCTTGCACCAAGAATGAGTAGGCAATGGACAAAAGTGGTGAGTACCAGGAAATCAAGACCTAGGATAGATGGGGCTATCTTTGGAAGGGATCTCAACGAAATCCTACCAACCATGGATGCCCACATCAAGGGGCAACGAATCTCAAACGTCTACATAGATGGTGGCGCACAAATATGTATCATGATCAAAAAGATGATGCACCATCTAGGTCTAGAGGTAAGTAGGCTGGCACCCTGCCGAGCCAAAATGGTAAACGATGTAAGAGTAAAATGCGTAGGCATTGTGAATGCGGTCAAAGTAAAAGCATTCAATACAGAAGTGGAGGTAGACATCTTCGTCATGCCACACGAAGGGGAGGGCTACCCCATCATTCTTGGGAGGCCTTGGCTTATGGATATGGAGGCTAAACAAGACTGGAGCATCGGAATGATTCTGATGAAGGACGCTAAAGGAAAGTCCATTTTCTACGACATGAGGACTGAGAAGAAACACAACACGATCTTGGAGGCTTCAGAAGATGAGTCCACCAGTGACTATTCGTCTACCTCAGGAGAAGAAACAACCACCACCGAATGAAGTGACAGTAGCATCGAAGTGATGGGGGTCATTCTTAAAGACCCAAAAAGATTGACACAATCTGAAACACCCCCGACAAACCAAGAGGAATCATCAGGTATGCAGTCCTTGGAGGATGCAGGTAAATTACAAAAAATTCTCTCAAATGAGTTAACCGATGAAGAAAGGAAGGAATATGTTTCCATGCTAGGCAACTTCACTACTTTGTTCATTGATGGATATGATAAGATCACAGGAATTACAGTAGTGCAACACCACAGAAAACTCAAGGAAGGCAGTAAACCCATAGTGCAAAAGCTCAGAAGACTTGGAGTAATCTAACAAGAGGCACTACTTAAATAAGTGAGAAGTTTGCTACAAGCAGGTTTCCTCTACCCTGTCGAAGACTCAGAATGGGTCTCCCCAGTAGTAGTCACAAAAAAAAAAAGGTAAGTGGAGAGTCTGTGTGGACTATAAACCTCTCAATGCAGCCACGAAGAGGGATCACTTTCCCCTCCCATTCCAGGATGAAATTCTCAATGAAGTGGCGGGTCACGAATGATACACAATGTGCGATGACTACTCAGGATACTTTCAGATTAGCATTGCGGAAGAAGATCAGAAGAAGACAACCTTCATCACACCTTGGGAATGCTTTGCTTATAGGGTGATGTCGTTTGGCCTCACTAACGTCCCGGCCACATTTCAACGCTATGTGACCTATGTTTTCCAACCCTACTTTGGAACATCAATACGGATTTTCATAGATGATTTTTGCATCTATAGTTCACAAGCCCTTCATTTAAGCAAAGTCTATGATGGCTTAACTAGGATGCAAACATTGGGTGGCCAGCTCAACGTGGATAAGTGTCACATTGGTGAAAGCAAAGTCACTCTCCTTGGCCATGTAATTTCAGCAAAAGGGATTGAGGCTAACCCTAGAAAGATTCAAGCCCTGGTGTCTTTGTCGTCACCAACCACCGCTAAGCAGCTAGTTTCTTTCCTTCAGAAGGTAAGATACTTAATCAGGTTCATTCACTTGCTATCTCAAGTGGTCCCTCCCCTACAACAACTCACCTAGAGAGAGGTCTTCTCATGGAGTGAAGAAAATGAGCAACAATTTACTGAGGTAAAGCAAATCCTAGCTAAGCTTCCCACCATTTCACCCCCTAAGTGGGACAAGCCATTTTATGTGAACCCTAGTGTAAGAAGTGATACACTCGGAGCCGTGCTAATGCAAAAGGACCCCCAAACTTATTTCATGCCTCCTATTTACTTCTCTAGTCGTGCCATGATCCCGTCAGAAAAGGGATTTACCGAAGTAGAACATATGGTTCTGGCATTGATGTTTGCTACCACAAAGTTCCGCTCCTATCTCTTGCCTAGACCCTTTGTAATCTTGACAATGGAGGAGGTTTTCCCATATGTAATGCAACACATGGATGTCTCATCTAGGATCTCTAAGTGGTTAATTAGATTAAAAGAGTTTGACTACACCATGCAAGTAGAAAAATCCACCAGGGCTAGTTTAGTGAGAATTATCACTCATCGCCACTATGAAAAGAAGCTGACGGTCAACACGAAAGAAAAGGAAGAAACACCAATGGTAGAGAGTCCTAGGCTAGAAAGAGCTCACTCTCTTTTCTTTGACGGAGCATACAAGAGAACAATGGACCAATCTGTAGTTGGCATAGTCATTTTCAATGAGCAGCAAGAAAGAGTATTCTCCATCGGGTAGTTATTACATTCCCACTCCAACAATGAAGCAGAATATGTAGCCCTAATTCTTGGGTTGGAACAATGTATTTCACAAGGAATTCAACACCTAAATGTGTTTGGCGATGCTTTGCTTTTGATAAGGCATATAAATGACACCTGGGTTTGTAGAAATCAGGTTTACTTGTTCAACTACACCAAGTTAAGGATCTTTTAAGGAAGTTTGAAGCAGTGAAACTATTTCATGTCCCCAGAGCAGAAAATAAGGAGGCAGATGCTCTAGCCAAGGAAAGAATACAAGACGTTCCCGTAGGAGCAATCAAACTGAAGCTACCCCTCTTTCAAGGTAGTGATGCTATGCCTGATATCGTCAGCTTTCTAGATACAGGAGAATGTCCGGAAGGATACACCAAAGGCGAGAAGCAGTGGCTGGTCAGGAAGGCTACTAGATACTGCCTTGTAAGTGACCACTTGTATTGTAAGGGGAAGGATTAGATTCTCAGGGGAGTGCCAACCTCCAGTGAGATCACAGAGGTAATTTCAAGTTGCCATGATGGCATCTGTGGCGGTCATTTTTCTCTAGATATCACCAGCAGGAAAATTCTACAAGCAGGATACTCTTGGACGGGTTAATTTTATTTACGAGTTAATCAATTCGTGTTTTTTTGCTACAGGTGATGCTTTTTTGAGTTTATAGAAGCATGGATTCTAGTCATATGTATGCTCTCTAAGGTGGCGTTGTGGTATGTTAAATAAGTACCGAGGGAAGGAGAGAGAAGAAGGATTAGACAGAGAGAGAAAAACATACTTGTGAAATATAGATAGGATCGGGGTGTGAGAGTACAGACAACGAGCGAGCGAGAGAGAGAGAGAGAGAGAGAGAGAGAGAGAGAGAGAGAGAGAGAGAGAGAGAGAGAGAGAGAGAGCCTGAGAGTGGGAGATGAGGGGGAGAGAGGAAAGATAGGTTCAAAATGAAAAAAGTCCGGCTAAAGTTTGGGCAAGAAGGTTCTCAAGCCGGTTCAAATTATTGCATTTAGTAACTTGGTATAGAATTGTTTATGTGTTGGTTTAATGTATATATTTTATAAATATCCTACATTTTAATTGAGATGAAAGTGGAGTTAAGTAAAAGTGGAGTTTTGTTGTGAAGAAGGAGGTTGTGTGCACGTTTTCTACTCACATGTGTGTGTGTGTGTGTGTGTGTGTGTGTGTGAGAGAGAGAGAGAGAGAGAGAGAGAGAGAGAGAGTGGGAGATGAGGGGGAGAGAGGAAAGATAGGTTCAAAATGAAAAAAGTCCGGCTCAAGTTTGGGCAAGAAGGTTCTCAAGCCGGTTCAAATTATTTCATTTAGTATCTTGGTAAAGAATTGTTTATGTGTTGGTTTAATTTATATATTTTATAAATATCCCACATTTTAATTGAGATGAAAGTGGAGTTTTGTTGTGAAGAAGGAGGTTGTGTGCACGTTTTCTACTCACGTGTTGTGTGTGTGTGTGTGTGTGTGTGTGTGAGAGAGAGAGAGAGAGAGAGAGAGAGAGAGAGAGAGAGAGAGAGTTTTCCTGTTCATATGCGTGTGAAAAGGTTCCAAATCCGGGTCCACAAATAATGTTTTCCGAGCCCTTAGAGAGACAGTTTGTGGTGGTTACTCATTGCACTATTATATGCCTATAGTATTCATAGAAGAATAATAATCATAGTGTTTCCCGAGCCCTTAGAGAGGCAGTTAGTGTTGTCTACTCATTGCACTTTTAGATGCTTATAAATCTTATAGGGGAATAATAATCGTAGTGACAAATCATGCATATTTTATTGCACACCCCACTTTAAAAGCTAGTGGTGGAGTAGTAGACGATTATAATATTCATATTGACAAATCATGCATATATTATTGCACGTTCCAATTTAGAAGTTAGCATATGCTGCGTGGGACCCCTCATGTCACTAACACATGCCACTCTTCCATCACTATCAATGCTTTTTGAGAGCATGGTGCTTTAGCCTATATATAAATGTTACAAGGCAAGCACCATATGCTGCACAAGTGAATCGGAGGTGCTAATCAAGAGAGATTTTTTCATTTTCCCTGTACTTATACAATGCCTATAGGATATGCTAGTACTGGTAATGAGGTAGTTGCAAAAATCCATGAAGAGCTTCACAAACTCCCCCCCAACGCACCCCTTGAAGAAAAGAAGACGTTTACACAAAGAGAGCGTGACACAAACAAGGCGATCCGGATGTTCAACCACCTTAATCGCGCTCGCAACACCGGAGACCAGGAACTCAATGATGGCTTTGAGACAATGCGAGAAGCTCTGGGCAAGTGGGAGACATGGGGGTACATAGATAGCTCTCGAAGGGCCGCTTTACAGGCGGAGATTGACCATTTGCTTGTCTGCAAACGCAGAATCAACCTGGTCGACATCTCTGGCTCTAATGTGGTAGAAGATTGAGGCAAGATTTAAATAATTATGCACTAAATAATATAGTTAAATAAATATGCACTAGCACATGATAAATTGTACTAGTGTGATGCAAGTTGTACTGTGTGTGTGTGCAGGTTTGATTCCCTACGTAATCATGTAAACAACTTATTTTAATTATATGATTCTTATTTTAACTATATGATGGTGTTCCACTCTTCAGTGCCTTGGCGAGAATAATTCATATGTCTCTGTCTAACTTATTATTATTGAAGTAGCTGTGATACTTTTAATCAGCCTGGTCTACTAACACATCTTCAAGATCTGTCATAATTTAGGGTATTGTTGATATCTTGTAGCTAAACTAAACCGTCAAATGTAACTACAAGCTATTTGAAAGCCAAAAATGTAAAGAAAATCTATGTGAGTTTTTTATATAATGCAAGAAAAAGATGAGCATGTCTTTAGTATTTACCCTACTTTTAGTAGAATATACTTTCCTGTCCATGTAGGTGTTGTTGCAAACAAGGATGAATGCCTAATAAGCCAATTTGAAACTAGGAATCTAAAAAATATTGATGGTTGTACTTGTTTGGGCGAAGACCTCAAAGTAATGAAACACGCATAGACTCTTGCATATAAAATAGTAATTAAGAACACTTTACTGAGTTGAAGAACTGCATACATACATAAACACACACATATAAATAACTATATATATTGTATAAACAAGTACTTAAAAACACTTTACCGAGTTGAAGATCTCCTTACGTACATAAACACACACATATAAATAAATAAATAAAAAGATATTATATATATAATATAAATATTATATATAAAACTATATATATTCTTAGACCGACAGTGTAAAGAAATACAGACAAGCAAATGAAATTTTGATAGCATAACAATGTGAAAAATAAAAATAAAACCATTCCATACTTGCTTCTGTGAAAGCTTGCCTATTCTATACTTGCTTCCGTGAAGCTTGCCTAACTTTTGTGTATACATGAAACCATGATTATGTTTCTAAACATGAACAAAAAGCATGATTATATTCACAAGCAATCAAAATTTCGACAGCATAATGGCGCGAAAATACAAACAACAAAATTTTCCATTCCATACTTGCTTCCGTGAAGCTTGACTAACTTTTTTGTATACGTGAAATCATGATTATGTTTTCAAACATGAACAAAAAGCATGATGATATTGATAAGCAATCAAAATTTCGGTAGCATAACGGTATGAAAATTCAAACTAAAAAAATTCCCATTCCATAATTGCTTCCGTGCAGCAACGAATGCTCACGGGAAGAAGAAATAACATAAGAAAAAAAGCATATGTTGGTATATTACTTTGGTAAATCCAAAGCTCTCAACAAACTTCTATCTAGTATAATAAATATGAAATCATGGCTGAATTGATAAGGACGATCAACACCAACAACATGTCTTCAGTAATACCAAAAAAGTGGCACCCAAACACCATGGTCACACGTCGTTCCATAAAAATCACAAACTAGAAAAAATGATAGATAATACCAATGTTGATGTCAATCAAGGGCAATGTGATCCGGGCTCATATTGTTGCCAATCAGTCTCCTCATCGCTATCTGCATCAACTGCTGAAATAGCACGTACACATGGAGCCTTGAAGTGTGAAAGATGTTGATGGAAGACCTCTGGATCACTATCTATGCAGAGACAGTGTCTACACAACTCAACGCAAACATTGCCCAAGCCACCACATCCAGAAAACATATCAACAATGTAGGTGTGCTCCGCAGTAAATGTCCGCACAAGCCAGCTAAAAAAAGCAAAAAATATGCGTATTTTTACTTTATGTAACATAGTCCAATAACGCATAGTAGGAAGCATATATTCTTACCGAAAGAAGTCAAGGCTACGCTCGGAGGCACCTCTAAGAGCGTGTCCTCCAATGTACTCTCCGTTGACGCGCTCCACCAGTATTCCGGACTTGGCATCGAAAGAGTCGTTGTCCACGCTCTCTCCATCTCGTCGATCGTAGATAGGACGTTGACCCTTACGATAAAACAATCCTAGCAATAGTGTTTCCACCTACAAATTACAACTAGAATGTGATCTAATTGAAGAAAACTACAAGCATGCTTTTCAATCAACAAATAAATTTACTTACTCTCTCAATATCAATGGTCTTTAGCACATAACCATCGGGGATCAAAATAAGGATGGTGTGCATCATTTTGAATCCCATCTCGATGGCATGGCTAGACACAATGCCAAAGTGATTAGTGGAGCTTAGGGTGATGTACCACCCATTGTCTGCCACATACTTTGAAGCTATTACGGCCACTTTCTTACTTAATTTTCGAGAGAATTGATTCCATGGAGGGACCTGCATAATACGCATTGTTAATTTAATTAAAGTTCCAAAACTATCATAGACTGTCCATTGTGTTTTTGAAGGATGCATACCTCGTTCTCTGAAAAATTTTCAACTTTAAAGTTTGTTGGAAAATCCGCAAACAAAAGAGAGGCCACTTCATTGCTCTTTTCCCCATCAACATGGGCTGAATGAAGAAAATCCAAGATCCTGCATACGATCAAATAAATGTATTTCAAACATTCACAACACACACCACACATAGTTAGTCTTTCTTTTCACATGTGTTTACCATTTCTCATCATCGAGAGAAATTTTGTAAACATCTAGCATGTTCCCAATAACGTTCACATCACAATCTATGGAAGGCACTGCATAATCAGAAAATAAAATATTTCATCAAGAATTGTTGAGTAGAAAGAAAGTGACAGCTAGATATCTATACAAGCAAGTTTACCTGTGGAGCCTTGAGCACCTTTTTGGTTCTTTTTGGGAGACTTATTGGGCTTCTTGGATCTAACAAAATCCAATCGTTTCTTTATAGAGGAGATTGTACTATTGTTTACTCTTTTCGAAGAGGTGGCTTTCTTGGAAGCTGAGCCAATCTCCTCAATACCATTTTCATTTCTTTCAAGAACGTGCTCTAAAGCAAACAAAATAATATTTCTCACAAACATAATTTAAATAGTATGAGCACTTTAACAATTTTGTAGTTTTTATAAATGCCAAAAATAACCTTTATATAAGTTCCCTTCATCACGTGGGTAGGTGCCTCGAGTGTAATCTAGCCACCAAGGGCAATACTCAATTTCCCAAGCAATCAAACCATAATCTCTCATCCATAGTGGATACATACACTCCTCACAAGAGAGGTCCCTCCAACTTTCAACAGCAATTGGCAACTTCTCCAACAAAGTTTGATCGTAAAGCTGAATTAGCCATCTACATAAAATGCAGTTAACTTTATTTGAGCTCCTTTCCTAAGTGACTTATTTATTATACAAACTCTAAGTAAAAAATAGAATGACAACCATAAAGATATCAATTGTATTACCTGAATAATACTCTCCTTGAAGATTCCATAAGCTCTGGAATTTTTTCATCCGACTCTTTTGTGTTGAGCTTACTCCAAAGCTCCACAAAAGCTTTATCAATGTGGTCTCTCAATTGGTGATGAAACCATGCTTCAAAGCCCTCCGGCATTTCTTCAATCATTTTCCCTTTGATCCTCAAGCATTGCTTCAAGATACTTCCCCAATACCACTCTTTACGCAAGTACATTCTAAATTTCATTGCACTAATATAACGTTCAGAAGTAACATCATCTACACGGCAATGCATCAAAGAGTGCAATATTTCCTTTTTCCTATAGAGCAAACAATAAACAAACCATAAATGCATTGATTCATTTGATGATTTCATGTGTATTTTTTATCCAAAAATTATTATCACTCTGGTGATATTTTAGAAGTTGCCAAAGAGTGGACTTTGTCTCTTGTAAAGCCCACTTGATCCTTTTCTCTTATCCAATTGAAGTTAAATAATAAAGAGAAGAACCCTTGGCCATTGGTGGGGTTGGCAATGGCCAACATCTATGTTACATTAGCACGATATCAAATCAAATCAATTTTCAATCAAATATATCAAATTCAAATGACATGTCAACTTACAATTTAGTAGAAATTCAAACATAAACGGGGAGAAGAGAAAGTGTTTACCTTATAAGCTCTTTCTTTGAATATTTTTTCTATTCTTCCTCGAGCAACCATTTCCTTTTCTGGCAGTGAAATCGAGGGATCATTGATCTCTTGCATCTCTTTGATAAGAGACAATTCAAAGTCTTCCTTTTGTAGAGCAAATGAAAAAAAAAAGTAAGATTTTACAAAATAATGTCAAGCTTTAGAAATTACATAAAAAGTGTACTTTAAGGCAAAAAAAATATACATTGCTAATGAAAGAGCAGGAGCGTTGTACCAACTCCCTTTAGATGCCTTCTTCTCACAAGCAAGCTCTACCTCTATCCATCGAATCCAATCTTGGGGAAAGTCTTTCATTAAAGAATCTTTGCTTGCCACAGCCAGTTTTTGGAACAAGAAGATCTCCTGCCCAAAATTTGTGCTCACAGTGGTTCTACCAATCCTAAACCATAATATCTTAAATTAAATGGCAGTAGAATGACATCGATAAAGTAATAGCAATAACGTTCAAAACAACAAATGTGCTTACTCATTTTGAGAGCGCAAAGCTAGCATAAGCTCCCCCTCTGCACTTCTATCAACAAAGACAAATTGACATTTCACAGAACAATGTCTCCACTTTATCATTGAAAATTCTACAACAACAAAAAAGAAAATTAGAAAGCATAGAGTAATACAAGTCAACTTTACATTAAACAAAAAAGAAATCACTTACGTGTTTTTATTAAGCGCATCCAAGTTTTCAAACGGTGATTACCATCCCAAACGATAAATTTTTTTCCCCTTAAGTCTTCCCACTCAAGGGGAAGGGAATTATCAAAATCATCGCTTATTTCTCGCCAAATAGGCCCCCATTCATCTTTGTCTAAGTCGGAAACATAATGTTGATCATGGCCTGGCTTCTTAAATGACACAAGAAATGGAGCTCCAAGCACACTGTATCCAGACATCTCAAACCTTTTCACCAAGCCCTCAGTGCCTGGACCCACCGCTCTAATGGCTTCATTTTCCATCAATCTACAAAGAGGAATTCAAGGAGTTTCCCCACCTCTCTTTACAATAAAACCCTCTACAATCTCCTTTAATATTCAACCATGAACATCCTTTCCAAATACTGTTGGATGATCGGGAGGTTTAGCAACAATTGTTGTTGCTTCAGACACGTTGTGAGCCACCAATTCATCTTGTGTAGCATGAATATCTATGAACACCTCTTCTTCATGCACATCACTCAATATATCCTCTTCTTCATGCACATCACCCAAAATATCTTTATTTCGATGGACATTGGAAGAAGCAATGGAAGATCGTGCATTGGCCCTATGCCCTGTAGTGCCAGACCTTAATGTGTATCCTACTCCTACAAGCAAAAAACAATAAGAACACAAATAGTTTAGTGAGTATGATGAGACAAAAGAAAAGAAAACAAATAGCTTAATGTATTTGAACTTACTTTGAGAGATACCTGTCCTGCCACGTTTAGATGGTGTACGAGCCATAATCTATTAACCACAAACAACAAAAATCTTCTTAGCAATGACAATACAAATATAAAATTCTAAATTTCGGCAGCATAACGGCGTAAAATGCAAACTAAAAAAAAAAACCATTCTCAACTTGCTCATGGCAAGGAAAAATACAAATCCACTTTGACATTTGTATACCTCTTCTCTACAACGATCTGTTCTTACATCATTGTAATTGTTACTGTAAGTGTGTATGCAAGTGTGTTAAAGTGTGTGAATGCAAGCGTTTATATGTGTGTGTGTGTGTGGATGTATGCATGATTGTGTGTGTGAATGTAAGTGTAATATGTGTGTGTCTTTATGCATGATTGTGTATGTGTTTGTGCTATGTATGCAAGTGTGTTGATGTTGTGAATGCAAGTGTTTATATATGTGTATGTGTGTATGTATGCAAGTGTGTTGATGTTGTGAATGCAAGTGTTTATATATGTGGGTGTATGTATGTATGTATGTGTGTGTATGCAAGTGGATGTGTGCATGATTATGTGTGTGTGAATGTAAGTGTAATATGTATGTGTATGCAAGTGTGTTGATGTTGTGAATAAAAGTGTTTATATATGTGTATGTGTGTATATGCTTGACAAAACAAATATAAAATTCTAAATTTCGGCAGCATAACGGCGTAAAATGCAAATTACAAAAAAAAACCATTCTCAACTTGCTCATGGCAAAGAAAAATACAAATCCACTTTGACATTTGTATACCTCTTCTCTACAACGACCTGTTCCTACATCATTGTAGTTGTTACTCTAAGTGTGTTTAATATGTGTGTATGCAAGTGTGTTGATGTGTGTGAATGCAAGTGTTTATATGTGTGTGTGTGTGTGCAAGTGTTTTGATGTGTGGGTATCACTGTGTGTGTGTGTGTGTTGTGTGTGTGTGTGTGTGTGTGTGTGTGTGTGTGTGCTTACCTGGACACGCTCGCCTGATCCACCGGAGGAGGTCCGATGGAAGCTCCATTGGAGCTCCTCCATGCCTTGAAAGGCATGGTGAGAAAGCAGCGCACGCGCTGCCCTCTCACCATGCCTTTCAAGGAATGGAGGAGCTCCAATGGAGCTCCTATTGGAGCTCCATTGGACCTCCTCAGGTGGATCGGGCGAGCATGCGCAAGTAAGCACACACACACACACACACACACACACTCACACACACACACACACACTCACACACACACACACCATTTGGTATAAAATCTACACACACAAACACACAGTACCTTGTCTTCTCTTGGTCCTTCTTCTTCACAGCAAAACTCCACTTTCTCTTCACTCCACTTTCATCTCCTTCTTCACAGAAAAACTTCACTTTCACTTCACTCCACTTTCATCTCAACTATTTTTTTTTTCACACACACCATATATTACAAAAATGATATTGTGGTATAAACACTCACACACACACATTCATTTATATATATATATATATATATGTATATGTATACACACACACAAAGATATACACAAAATGGATTCATATATATAGTTTTACTAAAAAAATACTATGTTTTTTACACACACACACACACAACCATATATTTAAAAAAATGATTATATGTGTTTGTGTGTATAAAAAACGTAGCATTCTTAAAGTTAAGTCATGCACACACAAACACACACACACACACACACACACACAAAATGTAAAAACTATGTGCACAGTTAAATATCTTATGTGCACATACACTCAACTTAAATATCTTAACTTTAAAAAATTCACATACACTCAACTTAAAAATATCTTAACTTAAACTATGTGCACATACACTTAACTTAAATATCTTAACTTAATAAAATGCTACGTTGTTTACACACACCCACAAAATCATTTATACACACGCACAGTAATGTATATAACTTAACTAAAATAATTATATATACACATTACCAAAAACACACACACATATATATAAAATGGCAAGATGGAATCATATATATAACTTAACTAAAAAAATTCCTACATTTTTTATACAAAGTCAGTCATATAGAATGTTACGTTTTTTATACACACACTCCCACAATCATATATATATATATATATATATATATATATATATATATATATATATATATATATATATATATATATATATATATATATATATATATATATACACACACACACACACACATACACAAAAGATGAAGACACTATTAGACTGCATTAAATGCAGTCCTTGAACCACCATTTAGAAATTAAATGGCCCCTCAAATTTGATGACATATTCCACTGCACATACATTCAAACCGTCATATATTAAATGCACTTCTTCAATTATGATTTTCATTATTCTTTGAGCCGTCACAAGATCTTACGCAACTGTCTTTTCGTCTACCTACCAATCTTTCACTTTCATTAACCTTCACATCTTTCATTAACTTTCACCAGTTTCATTAACCTTCACTTTATCTTTAACTTTCATTAACCTTCACCACCTTCACTTAATCCACCACAGTTTTCTCGCATCTCCACCCTGTAATCTGTTGCTTGAGAGAATATGTCCAACATGAAAGTAACAATAACTTGGAAGGTTGGTGGTCAGATAGTCAACCGCGACATTCAGTTGAAGGGAAACTCATTGTTGCTTAGTGCTTACTATTTGCAGAGTTTGCTGCCTCCATCTTGCCATTTTCAGTCACTATCTGCTCTTATTGAAAGTGATTGTGGCCTAACAAAAGTCTTGCTGCAACCACAGTGGGATATAGAAGGTCATCAGCATTTCTTAATAGATGGTTCTTTTTTGAGCTTTTTTGAGATGCTTCATTCAGACACATTTATACATGTATCTGACAATGAGAAAGGAAATGACAAAGAGATATCTGAAGATGTTTTAAGCATTGTGCATCTTGAAAGTAGTGGTGACGATATAGGACAGCTCAAAACTCATTCAATCGTCATTTGGATTCAACAAAATCCAGGGGCAAAAAAGTTAAATGATCTGTTAACATTATGTGGAGCTCCTTTGCAAGTTGCTGAACTTCCACAACATTATGATGGAAATTTGTGTTTTGAGTTACCTGCGACTCAGGATAAAACAAAATGAATGACAAGGATGGAACAACGCTTTGATGGTCACTTGTGGACTCGCCCATCTGTGACAACCATGGCAATAGCATGCACAATTCGTATAAGCCACTGTTTGGGATTCATGCAGTGTAATTATTCAACGTGTCCTCATTATATTAAGGAACAAGAATTCAATAGTAGAGATTTTCATGGATATTTGGACAGACAGGTGAAAAAGGACTACCTTGCAATGGAAGAGAATACAACAATAACTTGTCATTATTGTCAGAAGGTTGCTACTTGTGTTGCTGCTTGTCCCTGCAAAATCTATTATGTTTTGCCTAGAGATGGTACAATGTCGCGAGTGGCAATACATGTTGGTAAACATTGTCATAATGCTAAGGCAGGAACCTCTAGGGCTGCTATTTCAAGAGTGCGGAAACTGGTAGGTGCAGTACTAAAAATAGAAAAGAGTGGCCCAAGAAAAATTCAAATGTTGGTGGCTCAACAACTTGTTCTTCATTCCTTGATTGGTGAGGAAGCTGAAGCTACATCCGATGTACAATTCAATGATTTTTTGGAAGAAATGATGCCACTGGTTCAAACCAAAGGGTAAGAAAACTCAATTTGGTTCCTTGAATTTGTTAATTTTTTAACTATTATAAATTTAGCCTTCTTGTGATGCATCGTGTAGGTTTTTTTCAATTGTTTCAAAGGAGAGAAAGAGTCAAGGTGATGTTATTGGGGATGGATATGATAATATTTTATTGCTTCAAAAAAAGTGCATGTTTCCTTTTTTTCATGGGAGTAGATTTCCTGGACAGGGTGAAGAGGATGACAAGTGCTTCCTATTTAAAATGTCCACTAAAGGACCAGGTTCTGGGATTGATCTAGTAAATCGGATGAAAAGAACTGAAACTGGTGACTTGAGAAATGCGTGGGTACATTTTGATTTTACCCATAGAATAGATGGATGGGCAACAATGTCATGCTCAGTTTATGATCCAAGGTAATCTTTAAGTATTTAAATATCTCGTATTTTTTTATCATTAAATAAAAGAAGATGTGTGAAAATGTTTATGTTGAATATCTTGCAGCATACGATCACTACAAATAATTGCTATATGTGAAACTAAAGAGGAGGATGCAAAGACTCAAGTTATTTTTTGGGAGAGCCTTAATTCAACAATGGAAAAGTACGGACATGGTGCAGCTGACTTTGCAGGTTTTATGTCTGATGAAGCTGGTGCAAATTGGAATGCTATATGCTAAAAAGTGGATACCTCAACATCTAACAAATCAACACATTGATATGTGTGAGGACTGGAGAGCTTGTAAGACCATTGTGCTTGCATCTCAAAAGGCACTTTCAATTCAAAAGTGGTGGAGACAACATCTATCTACAGAGAGCATCACAAGAGTGAGCAGATGGTTTAAATGGTGAGAGCAACGAATTTCACACTAGGGAGGAATTGGAACAGATGTAAGTACCTTTATGACAATCTATATTTTTAGAAAAAATTCTTTTCATACATGAAATTTATAAATTTTAATTCATGTTTTTTTGCATTTCATAGGGTGGTCTAAGTACGTGGGAGCGGGCACAAATTCCCAATGTTAATTTATCAGAAAGTGTACATGCCAGTTGGTTAGCAGGTGAAGGTGGAAAGGGAAAAATATCCTTGTATGATGCATGTGTAACAGATGTTATAAACTCATATATTCAATGTGCAAAGCGTTTGGGATATACTACTGGGCGTTATATAGGAACGGGTCCCACAATGGAGACCTTGCTTTCTCGAGTTGAATCTCAGCAAACTCCAACTCCAACCAACGTGGCCCATCTATTACACGAGGCTGTTGCAGGGACTCCCATGTATGCGCAACCAATTTTGCATGGAGACAAAGAAACAGTACAACGCAAAAAGAGGGGCAGAACAAGAACAAGTAGCTCCCATCGGCCGGAATATGTCATGGAATCTAAGCAACGAAACCATCGCGGTCGACCAAAAAAAATCAAGTTTGATACCCAAGGACCAGGTATTTCTAACATTCCGCTGCAAATTAGTGACAGTGATGATGATATTGGATCTCAAAAAGAAACAACCACACCTTTGTCATCTAAAACAAACAATGTGTTTGAGAGTGATGTGCCACACACTCAGTGGGCCCTCAGGAGAATGCCCATTCAAAGTCAAAGAAAATGTTTTGGAACAGTAGGGAGAAAAAATTGTGACAATATCTTGCATAGTCGCTCAATTGTTCTTGTTGCTCCATGTATATGGTCCGAAAGAATGTTCAAGGGTAAAACAATCGAGCAATGGTTATGGTTTTGTAATCATGATATTTTGCATACCCAATCAATCAAAAGACAAGTCAAAGATTTACCTCCTGCTCCAAATGTTTGGCCAGTAGCAAGAGGGACAGATATCTCCACACAGGAACTTGCCGCGCTGCATCAGAGTGGATTTCAGACAGATAATTCAATGGTAAATCCACAACCTCTTGTTGGCGACTGCAAAGAAGGTGGTGGCAGCTCGAGGAAGAAAAAGTGGAGGCATGGAATCTCTAAAGAGGCCATGAAGAAATTGGAAGCATGTAATAGTATGACAATTATATTTTTGGATGAAGTGAAAAGGTCTCAAGAGCATGTAATTTTCCGAGTTCTCACTGAAAATAGTTATGAGATTCATATAAAACAGAGTCCAGCATGCACGTGTCCGGATTTTCAGAAGCGAGAGAATACCAACAAATCCTTTTTGGCATGCAAACATATGTACTATGTGTACACAAAAGTGCTCGGACTTGAACCTAAGGAGCACATGATTATTCATCAGCCAACCCTCTCACCAATGGACATCGCTTTTATTCTTGGACAACCAAGGATGATTTCTCCCTCCATTTAATTACAACTGGTTTGGTATGCTTCTTTCACTCAACTAGAATATTGATCTATGATATGAAAGTGTTTTTTTGTATTTATTTTGGTTTATTATACTTGTGATTATTTATCTTGAAAAAACATTGTTTATGCAGCAAAGGATTTCAAATTTCAAGCAAAAGATATGAAGCATCTTGCAAGCTATTTGGGAGCAAATTACTTTCCTTTTAGAGTGACCATTACATTTATGGCGACTATCCTTTTTTGTACTCTAATTTTGATCTTATCCTGTGGTAGTTTTGCGAATGTACTTACATCCTCAAACTTATGTTGTTTCAAAAAGCAATTGCTTGGGAAAAATAGTATTGTCTCTATCTGGCATTATTTTTAACTTCATCACATTTATATATGCTGTGGATTATATTTAACTCTGAAATTAGTGTTGTCTCTATTCTGTATGATTTTTTACTTTATCGCATGTTTATATGCTGTGGATTATTTGACTATGATCACATGCGTTGCGAGCATATTTGACTCTAATGGCATGAGTTGTGAAATGGTGATTTTATTTGTTTACATTTTTTCCGTCGTTATGCCCTCTCGGTCTCTCTCTCTCTCTCTTTCTCTGCGTAGTGATATACAACTCTATGATTTTACTTTCTCTCTCTAGAAGAGAAGTCACTCTCTCTCTCTCTCAAAGATTTATTATCTCTTCTTCCAATGGTAACTCGCATAAATACTATCTCTCTAGAATTTATACTTTCTCTCTCCGTCAACCACACATATATGGAGTCTTATGACAATTGAAAATTACATTAAATAGATACTTTATGCTATGACACATATTTGGTTAAAAAAACTCTAAAGATTGCTAAAATTGTCAAAAAAACTTGAAATGAAAAACTCGCAAATGTTAAATCCCCCTCTTGGACTAGCTTGAACAGGGACGTACACCATTGGTGTAAAACATGTAAGGCTTGTCAAGTGGCCAGTGATCGCACATTAACCTATGAGCCACAAACTCCTATCATCTCATATGGTCCATTTGAGAAATGGGGAGAGATGCAATCGGTCCTTTACCAAGGGCCCAATCAGGTAAACTGTACATCATAGTGGGTGTAGACTACATGGCTCGATGGGCAGAAGCAACAGCCACCACCCGCATTATAGCCCAAAGAGGTAGAAAAGTTCATTTTTGAGCATATTGTTGCCGTTTTGACACTCCTCTTGAGATAATATCAGATAGAGGACCAGGTTTCAGAGGCGATAGAGTGGGAGAATTGATGAAGAAATTAGGCATTGCGCGCCAACATTCCACACCATACTATCCACAATGCAATGGTCTGGTAGAGAAGGTAAATGGAATGATTTGTAAAATCATCACAAAACAGGTGAACAATCACACAAGAGACTGGGATAAACATCTCATGCCAGTTCTTTGGGCCTACCGAATGACGTTCTGAACATCACTAGGTTTCAACCCTTTCCATCTAGTTTATGGGAAGGAGGCAAGTCTACCCATTGAGGTACATATAGCCAGCTTACGAGTCTTCGCTAGCCATATACAGCGTCCAGTTGTAAAACCCCAACTAGATAGGGAAGAAGCAATCAATCAGTATACAACACAGGCAGAACAACGCCGGCTCACTTTCAATCAAGAGTTGAAAGAAAAGGGACTGGAAAAAGGTATGTTAGTGCTGAGATACGACAACAGATTCGACACCAAGAAGGACAAGAAATTTCAACCCAGATGGGAAGGACCGTTCATTTGTTAAGAAACGCTATGATAACGGCAACTATAAGCTGATGGAAGCAGATTGGAGAATTCACAAGACTAGGGTCAATGAATGGAGGTTGAAAAGGTATTTTCTTAGGTTTGATCCAGAATTCATGCTAGACATTCCAGAAGAGGGAGAACCCTCTAACTCCACAACTAAAGATGAAGAGGAAGGGCTAGAAGCATGAATGTCTCTAGCCAGATGGGAGGGCTAATGATAGCCGGCTTTCGAAACCGTGCCCATGAGAACCACACCCTAAGGAAGGAAAGGTTTGTTACCAAAAGAGAAAAAAACAAAAAAGAGCCCTTTATCATTCACCATACCCCCCCCAAGGTTATCCACCAGTGGGCCGCCGCCAGTTTGGCCACACCCCTCCATTATCACCAAAGGATGATCCCTCTCTCTCTTACTGTCCGGCTCCGCTAATATTCTCTCTCTCCTACTCTGCCGCTGCATCATGCGGCCTGGTAGATTCCTTTGGTATCTCTATCACACTCCAGCCCCGGCGGGCTGCCATAGATATTATCCTCTCTCTCTCTTCCAAATATTCTTTCCCACTCTGTCTCTGCTTGTCCACACACCAGCTTTGGCGGTCCGTACCCCCACCCCTCTCGTCCACACTCCCTTCGGCCTTAAGCACACCCCCCTTGTCTTCCTCCTCCTCCCCCCCCACCCTGGAAAACCACTGGCCTAAGCACCCCCCCCCCCATTTACACCTAGCTCTCTCTCTCTCTCTCTCTCTCTCCTCTCTCTCTCTCTCTCTCTCTCTCTCTCTCTTGGAAGTACCCATGGCGGACCTTAGGAAAGCTCTATCTCTCCCTCCCTCTATGTCTCTCACCCTATCTTCCTCTATCCTCTAAAACCCCCACCATATCCTCTCTCTCTTCACCCCCCCCCCCCCCTTGTCGCGCCCGCTGTCGACTACCCCCCCCTCCCGGGCCTCGCGCTCATCCTCAACCCGCCGGTGCGCGCTTTTTGCCATACCCCCCCCCCCCCCCCCCAACCCTATCCCCTCCCTCACCATCCCCCCCACCCTCATGATCTCTCTCTCTCGCGCTCTGTCTCACCCGCAGGCTGCCCGACTCCACACCGCCGCCGCTCGTGCTCTCTATACACAGCCGGCTGCGTGTTATACACACACACACTGTACGCACACCCACCCACCCCCCATCTTTGCGACGTCCACTACACTGTCGAAAATCAAAAATTAGAAAAAAAAAAGATATATATACATTATATATACACACCACCCCCCCCCCCCCCCCCCCCCATTCCCACGCACGCTCGCGCACACACATTCATTTACATATACACACACACTCACGCTTATGCACACACCTATATTCACACATATACACGCACCCATACAAACA